>NC_138374.1:23787447-23863281 GCF_054177405.1 Leptonychotes weddellii | reverse complement strand
CCCCCCCCCCCCCCCGCCAAATACTAACCCTTAATTAAAAGAAACAGCAAACAAAGGACACCAACCACACTCCTCAGACGAGTGAGGTAGAAATGGAAGCTCGTGCTTTAGGAATATTGTGTTCCATAAATTATCTTGCCTTTTTCCACTGTTGTTATTACATTGTTTCATAACAAAATTACTTTGAACCATAAAGTTATAAATATGTTTTAAAAGTCCCACTTGGTAACATTAGATTTCTGTCCATGTGGTGTTGGTAGTTACTGTAATGTTTGAAACTAGCCCCACACAAGTGGAAAGGGCCTCCCCACCAGCCCCAGCTATGTCCCAGGAAGGCCAGGCTGCCTCTGTGTAGAGGAGGAGGGCTGCCTGTTACCTGGGCAGAGCTGGCAAGGAAGGGGGAGGTGGGCACCCAGCGGGAGAACCCAGCATTCCCTGAGAGTCGAGAGTTCCCAGGTCATCATTCCCAGTAGGTGACTGTGCTCACAGGTCTCAGAAGTGTCCTCAGATAGCATTTATGTGTATTGAAGGTTCAAGCACATGTTCTTGGGAAAGTAGGGATCAGGGTCTCCCCAAACTCAAGAAGAAATCCCCACCGCCCCCCCCGTTACATCTTATATCTTCACCTCTGAACCTATCCTTGGAGTCTTGCCATCCTTGGAACACCTTCCTACCCTGAGGAGGGGGTGGTCACCATCTCTATTCTCAGCAGCCCAGGAGCCCTGGCCCCCAGAGAACTCAGCAGATGTCATGTTGCCCCTTCGTGCCCCCAGAGTTCTGAATCCAACCCCAGTCCCAGAGCCCCTTATCCCAGGGCCACTGGTGTTGTGCTCCCAGGCCCACTCCCATCACCCTTGGGCAGCCCCTCAGGCTGCTGAAGCACTGGGCAGGGCCCCTCCCTTGCGCTGTTGCCCAGGAACCCGAGCGGTGGGAACCAGCCGCTGGCCTCGGCATGTTTCAATAAAGTTGCTGTGCTGGGAGCTGCTTAATCAAAGGCCTGTGTTATGGGCTCATTAGTGTGGTCCACCACGGGCCAGCTCACAGGGGAGCTCCCAGGAAGGCTGGCTGGGGCCCCGCTCCCCCAAGCATGCACCCTCACTCACAGAGGGGTTTCTCAGGCCCTTTCCAAGGAGCCCTGGGAAACCCTCCTCAGCCATGGAGCCAACACCCACAGCAGCCCTCCTCCCTTGCCCCCAAAGCAGTCAGCATTTTCTGCTTCTGACTGCCAGCCCATCTTCCCCTTTAGGGTCTTGCCACTGTGGTCACAGGCAGCTCCCTAGCTTGTGGGAACCTGGGCTTGTAATTACTTATGGGCCTCTAGGGCTCCCTCTGGGGCTGCTTGTCTCCCAGGAGTCTACAGGACCTCTTGGAGGCCTGGGGTTAGGCTCATCACCAAGGAGGGGCCACTCCACTGGACCAACAAGGGCCCCAGGCCCCTCTGGAGGCAGTCCCCCAACATGGAGGGGACTGACCTCCCCCTACCCCCGCAGGAATCTCTTGCTCAAATTCCCAGGATCAAGGGTATCTCCTTGGGCCCTGTGTACCACACCTGTTGGGGACAGAGGAGTAGGAAGGAGCTGAATAGAGCAGGCCCAAGAATGTGAAGAGCTTGACTTCTGTTTTCTTGGCTGCTACTTGAATGCTCCCTGTTGATCCCAGCTGAATGGGGAGGGGCTGGGATGACTTTCTTACATCAGCCTCACCAGCTTTGGAAGCCCTCGATCCCAGCCTTGGCACCTTGTTCTGGCTACCAGCCCAGGCCTGTTATCTCTTGGGGAAAAGGCACGGCAAAGACACCCCGCATGAGAGAAGAGTGACAAAGGAGAAGGTGAGGGAATCTGGGACCTCACTGGAGTGTGTGGAGTGGCCCCCCACACACCCACCTTCTCCTGGTCCTGCCCTCCCCTCCCCCCATCTTTCCACCCCAGAGAAATCCAGGCCCCAGCACACAGAAAGGCAGGGCCATCTGCAGCTCCAGGGTAAGCTCAGCGGACCCTCCCTGCCTCCTGGAGGAGCTGGGGAGGCAGGGATCCTGCTCCAATTCTATAGGCTTCGCAGTCTCCGGAGGTCAACACCTTGATTCCATCTGCCCTACCATCTGCTGTTTCCGTCCTCGTCCTCATGGAGATTGTAAAGCCTGTCAGCCAACTCCAGAGCTTTGCAGGAGGGTCTTCAGATCCTGGGGGAGGCCTGCCAGCCATCCTCTCTTGCACACCTTCCCCCAGCATTCCATATCCCGGTAGCTTTAACAAGCCTCTCTCCCTTGAGTCTGTCAACACCGGGCTGTTAGTCTTCTGAGCAGGATCCCAGCCCAGAGCTGAGTCGTTAGCCCAGCCCAGAGCTGAGTCATTAGCCCAGCCCAGAGCTGAGTCGTTCATCGGTTCATCCGTCCCCAGCCAGGGTTGACCTGAAGTGGGAGAAGTCGGCCCTAGAGGTCACGTGGGGGTCACATCACCAAATATGAGAATATTTTTTTAAGCCCTGCAATGCTTTCTCAGCTGTGTGGTGTCTGACAGCTCGCCCAGGTGGCGCGCCACCCCCCCCTTCCCAGCCATTCCCCACCCAGCCCTGGTGGGAGGCTTCGGGCTTGGGAGAAGATGCCCAGCTGCTGTTCCGAGTGGGCTCACCACTCCAGGCCAAGTTTGGGAATCACTGCTGGGCTCTCCTCCTAGCCCAGTGGCTGACTCACCACTGTCCTCTGGACAAGTCCCTGCCTTCTCCTGTCCCCATCCACCCATTTGGATGTTGTGTGGAAGACACCTGGCAGTCCCGGGCCCAGGCCCTGAGCAGTCCCTCTGCAGTGCCTCTACGGCTTCTCCTTCCGCTGGGGGGCTGGCCACAACTGTTCTCCCCGGAGACCTTCGCTTGGGCTGTCACGGGGCCTCACTGTCCGGGGGTGCACCCAGTTAGGGTTTAAATCCCCCCACTGTGCCTGGGGAGAAGACCATGATGGCCCGCTGTGCCCTCACCAGCCAGCAACCAGAGCAGCAGGAGTCTGAGCCTGCTCCTGGCCACCAAAGCCAACTTCTCACCACCCACTGAGAACAGGAAATGAGTGTATGCCCCGCACACCTCTGCCCCCAAGCCTGGGGGGTCTCCAAGCTGTTTTCTGGCTTTCGGCTGGCCTGTTGGAGTGGGGGGGACACAGACCGGACTGCATCCTAGTCCTGCCCCCTCCTTGGCCATCGTGGGCGCCAGAGCAGCCCCTTGGCAGGCCCCACCCTATAAACAAACATTTCCGCCTCTGAAAGAAGGAAAGAGAAGGAAAAAGAAAGCCAGACTTGTCGGGAAGCAGGAACAACATGTCAACATGAAGGGCAAACAGGGCCCCGGACAAAGTGTGGACTGTCATATCGAGTGGGAGGAGGGGGCATTGTCAGCGCCGTTTGCAGACTCAGAAATAGCACCCACCACAGACATTGGAGTCAGGTCCGCAGCAGGCTCCTGCCCTCAGCACAGCAGAACCTGCCCAGGGCAGGCATCCCGAAAGATCACTTTTCAGGTTCCTTCCGGAACCTGCTGGGGCCTGGGGAATTGGGAGATTGTTGACAACCCCCCCCCCTCCAATCACCCACCAACCAGGTTGTCCCTAAGGCACCTGGTGTGAGCACTTTGGAAAAGGCTGCTGGTCTGGATTCCAAGCCACCCTCTGACCAAGAGTGGAGGTTAGGGGTGGGGAGCAGGGGGCCACTGTTCCCCTCACAGCTTGGCCAGTTAGATGGTGGTGAAGCTGCAGCCACCGACTCACCCCTGTTGGTTAAGCCTGTGCCCAAACCCCATCCCCCTGTGTGAGCCTGAGTGTTCCCCACCCCATGATCTCCTGGGATGCCTCAAAAATGCAGACACCTTGGCCTTGCCAGAGTACTCGGATTCAGAAGTTCTGGATGGCATCTCCATAGTTTCAAAAGCTTCCCAGGGGAGTTAGCTGCTCACTAGAGAGCCTCCTCCCTCCAAGGGCTGCTTGTGCACAAACATAAGCGTTTGATGCCCAACTCTTGGTGAGTGCAGACATTACTGAGTGCACTTGTCATTTTCCGTATTATTAGTTATTTCTGTTGCTGTTTTCTGGGCTAGAGTAACTGTTGCCTTATGTATGCATTCACTAAGCTGGCCTGGGCATGTGCCTCGCTGTTCCCACTTGGACACCATCTTTGGGCATGGTTTGCCTTCCTTTCCAATTGGCCATCTTGGTTTTTGAGCTGCTGGGTGTCTGTGATGCTCAGGGTTCCAGCCCTCTTAAGCTGAGCAGATTGTTCCTCTTGAGGAAAAATGTGTGGCTGGTGGGGGTTGGGATGGCTGGTCTTCCAGGCCATTGGTAGAAGCCAAAGTCACCTTCACCTCCCGCAACAGAGGAGAGAGAAGAGTTAGCCCTGAGTATACAAGGCTTCTAGAATTGGGGTGTTTTCCCCAGACCCGAGGAAAAGCATATCCTCTGCCATAGTGAGGTCAGATCACTGTTCTAAAGTCCAGGAGCCTTATCTCCTCTCAACACCTGCTCGTCTGCAAAATGGGGGTGATAGTTACCTCCTCTGCAGGCCCGCCAGGAGGGCTCAGTGAAATGGTACCGCTCAAGCCCTTCACCCAGTGCCCGGCGCCTGGAGGAGGCGCTGCTTCGGCTGGAGGTGGTGTCACCATTCCTACTGACATCGTAACCCTCCTGTTATTATTTGTGGCAGAGCCAGGCAGCCCCGTGGGGACCCAGTGAGCTTCCAGCGCCTCAAGCCCCAGACTGCACCGGCTTTTCCCACAGTTGCATCACAACGGCGCGTCTGTTGCTCAGGAGAGCGCCCAGGAGCCGCTCCGTCACAGTTGTCTATCTCCAGTGTCCTGTTGATAAGATCTGTTCACATTCTCAGCTCCAGGTCTGAAATATACAAAGAACAGGGCCTGTTTGTTCAATCCAAGCTTCTAAGGTTTAACTCCCAAAGGAAATTAAATTAGACGCCTGGAGCTATGACAGTCTGTCGTGTTTCTTTGCAGGGAATGTCACCCTTAATATCATGCAGATCTTGTGTATAATTTTCTCTGTTTAATTCTTTTAAAATAATGTGAAGTTTCCAGCAGGAACCAGCAAATCACCAAAAGTGAAAATTGAGGCGCCACCAGGGTTTGTCCCCTTTTCTGGTCTTGCCATCCTCTCCCCCAGCTGAGTATAAAACGAGTCCACACCCAGATGGCGCGCTAGCCTGGTGCGGTTCTGCTGACAGTCACCATAACGCACCCTCTCTCCACCACCTATCCCAGACCTGTGTCAGAGGAACTGGCTTGGGGCTGAGCTCAGCGTTAGTGGGGTTGTCTTGCCCCTTGTTGAAAAACAGCGCTTCAGTGTCTCACTGGGTGGTCGCAGTCCCTGTGAACCCTCCCCTCCACCTCAGCCCTGGCGCTACAGTCCCAGGCCTATTTACCTTCCTGGCAGAAAGTCCCTCCCTCCGAATTATTTGTGGGTTAGAAATCAGCGCAGCCTAGCCCGGCCTGGAGCCACTGTAATATAATTGGGTTTTAGGTATGCTTGTGTTTGTGCTAGCATTTGCAGAGATGGCAGTGAGCCCCGGAAATGCCAAAAATATGAATGTGACTTTTGTGCTACTGAAGCCAACTGGTGATAACTGGTAGGGAAACTCTGGACTGTGCGGGGCGGGGGAGGGGGGGAACCCTGGGATAAGAGGAGGAGCCAAGGCTCTGGCAGTGGGAAGACTGGGGTATGATGGGGAAAGAGTCACAGGAGTCTGGGAAAAGGATCACCCAGTCCCACCTGGGGGCACTTGGAGGAAGAATGGGGGCGGGAGGGGGCCCCCTCGGGTGGGCATTTCCCTAGACTGACTTTGCCTGTCTAAATCTTGTCTCTGTCCTCACTGGAGGCCTGAGCTCCTCAAACAGAAAAAAACTTGGGTGAGATGGGGGCCAGTGGTCAGAGCTATTTTGTTGCTGACTGTGGGCTTGCAGCCTGGAAAGGAGACGTCCTTTGGCTCCCTGTCAACCAAGAGAGGGTGCGTGTCCAGGTAGAGCATGGACTGCTTTCAGGCCTGTGTCCCTGGGGCCCCACCCAGGGCCGGGCCTAGCAGAGGCACCTAGGGAATGCCGTGGAATTCGGTAGATTGGTGGGCACATGAGCGGAAGAGTGAATAAAGGCGTCAGTGCTGTGGCGGGAAGAGCCCTGGGTGTGGCGGCTGCACTTCAGGCACTACTCTAGAGTCCAGATAGGTCTGGGACATGGTCTTATCTCAGCCGCTCACAAGCCATGTGACACTGGGCGTATTACATAACCTGTCTGTGCCTCAGTTTCCTCATCTCGGAGGAGACTCAAGGAGATAAGATACATGAGCAGTCAGCACAGGGCCTGGTATGGTGGTGGTTTGCTCACCCGGGCTTCTCATTCCTTGCTCCCGCCTCCACCCCATCAACTTCCTTCCTTTGGAGTCCTCCATCCCATGTGGTCTCCAGCGACCCCACTTGCTGCTCTTCTGCTCTCCCGTGCCATTTCACTTCATCTCACAAGCTGACTATATTCCAGATATATATATATATATATTCCGATATAGGTGTATATATATGCACACACACACACACACACATACTCCACTTATCGGAGTGGACAACTACCAGGGGAAACCTGAGGAGTATTTTCTCAAGTTCTTGATCCCCATCCTTCTAGAGGGGTTTCCCTCAGCAGAGTCATTCACCTTGGTCTTCACCCCATTGTCTGTCTTCCTCTGTGCCTCCCCTGGGGCATTCAAAGTTTGCTGGAGGAGGCAAAGCAGAGGCAGGTGGAGCCACAGACTGGGGGCGTATAGAAGGGTCTTGTGCCAAGGCCAGGAAGCCCCATGGGTCAGCACAGGGAGGAGAAGGGTGGAGGAAACGGGTCAGATTGGGAAGAGGAAAGACACCCTCAGCCTGGGCCCGGTGTGGTGCAGGCCTGGTGTGAGCTTGTCCTGACTCCGCAGAGCGAGCATGAGCAGAGGAGCCAGTTGGGAAAATGGCCCATCAGGTTGAGGAAGGCCCGTGAGGGTAGGGCTTGTGCCAGCTGAATACCGGGGCCAGGCTGTCCTAGACATCAAAGTATGAAGTGACAAGGCATCAGACTAGAACAGCGAAGTGGGACAGCCGGGAGGTGATCTGGAGAAGAGGTTTCTCAGAGGAAGTTGTGAAGAACTCAGTGGCTGAATGAGGTCAGCAGGGCAAGGGTTTGGGAGCTTCCAGCTTGAGAAACTGTGGATACTGCAGACGGAAAGGGGACTTGAGAGCCCCCTTTCCATCTGTAAAATGAGAGAGGGTGGTGCACAGTCTCCAAATTCTCCAGCTCAGACATTCTTGGATATACCTTCTGGGGCATTTCCAGATTCCAGACAAGGCCTGTATTCCAAATCCAAACAGATTCCTTTTGTCCTACCACGTCGGGAGTGAGGGGGAACTTGGGAGCCCGGCTGGGCACGGGGCATGTTGGCGATCACTCTTGCCCAGCCGCCCACTTCTCCCTGCCGCTCCACTGCACTGCAGCGTGCCGGAGGCCCAGACTGCCCAGCCCGTATCCCTTCTGGGGACCAGCACTACATTCTCTCCAGATATCCCCACCTTGCTTCCCCATCGTCCTCTGACACCCTTCCTTCCCTGCCCTGGTCCCTGCGGGATTGCAGGCAGGTTGGGGGGGTGGGGGAGAACGCCAGTCTGAGATAGGCTTCCAGCACTTCCATCTGTCCCTAGAACAGGCTCACAGCTCCTCCGTGGCTAGAAGAAAGATCCATGGCTTGGCAGTTGGCAAAAAGACCATATATTAAAAAATAATAATAAACGCTTGTCTTGTGCCTTCTTCCCAGATTCTGTTGACTGAAGAGTTTGTAGAGAAAATGTTGGAGGACTTAGAAGATTTGACTTCTCCAGAGGAAGTAAGCCTGTTTCATTCTAACAGCGGCTTCCAGTCTCCAGGAGCCCATGTGTGTCTTTCGGTCTGTCAGTCTCTGAGGTGTGGGGATGGGCTGGAGAGGAGCTCCCGCAGATGTGAAGCAGCTTCATTTCTGGCCGCCCCCACCCCAGCCATCATAAGGACACCCAGCCAGTTGTCTGAATCGGCAGCTTCCGAGAAGCTCACTGCCGGGGCAGCCAGGGCCTTTGGGCTAGTAGTTCTTCCCCAGCCCCTGCTGTTCCCTGGCAGGTTCCGAACAGAAAGCCCACACCCGCTGCCAGAGAATATTCCACTGGGGAGTTCTGGTGGCAGTGAGGGACTCCTGCTCTTGCCTCAGGCCACCCAGGAGCCGGCCTCCTTCCTCGCTTCTCCAGCCAGGAGCTCTCCCCTCTTGGTCTGCCCCTTCCAGCCTGAGACCCTGGCCGGCCAGGTGGGAGCTTGTGCCTTTCTTGGCTACTCATCTGGGGTACAGGAATGGAGCCCATAATCCCCTTTGTTTTTTTTCCTTGTTCCTGGCATCCTCATTTGCAGGGACTTACCTCATCCTGGAAAGTCCCTTCCCCTCCCCCGGCCTCCTACTAAGCAGCACCCCAGTGGGATCTGAGCCTTCCTGGCCTCAATGCCCCATAGGTTAGTGGAACATTAGCAACCTAGCCAGGCCTCTGGAGAGCTCTTCTGGGCCCTCCCCTGCCTGTGGCAGAGACGGACAGACCCTTCCATTGCCCTTTCTGCCGGGAAGCGTGTTTGGGGGAGAGCTCCTTCAGCTCCCAGGGGCCAGCCTTTCAAGCCAGAGGGAGGCCACGTAGGAGCTAGCTTCCAGCCAGGTCTGGAGCGAACAGTTGCCGGGGCTTCCAGGGCCACATCAGCCGGGACATGGTGGCCTCCATCACCCTCCAGGTGGAAGAGAGCCCACAGGGTGAGCCTGTCCTGTCCAGGTCTCCAGGTGGACAGCAACTCCTCAGAGCCTGAGGTCACCTCTGTCCTCTGGGATGTGGCTTGAGAAGTTAACTCATTTACACATTCCAAAGCCACCCGTCCCCCGTGTGTGCCAGCCAGTCAACCCCCACGAGTCACTGGTCCCTGAGGCCTGGCTCCTATTGAGTCAGCCCAGAGCCAGCTACCCAGAAGCGCTTCCGGAGAGGCCGCGTCGCACGGGGCGGTGCCCGTCGCAGGGGGTGGTGCGGCGCCAGACTGTAGCTTTGAGCCTGGGTGTTGAGGAGGTGGGAGGGGGACTGTCCAGGCAGGAGGGACAGGAGCCAGGGGGAGCTCAGGAAAGTAGGTCACTAAAAATGACTTTTTTTTTTTTTTGGTTCTCTGTCCGGAGGCTGTCCCCACAGCCAGCTCCACTCTCCACTTAGGTCCTGGCTCGGACAAGTCTCCCATCAGAGGGAGGGAGACGGGGCCAGCCACTTCCAGCCCCAGCTCCAGGCAGGCCGAGGGCCCTGTTCTTTCCTCCTATCCAGCCTGGCCTGACTTCTCACCTAGCCCCGGGACAGTAGGAGTCATAAAAGGCAGACCCTGTTTTCAAGTCAGTGAGCATCTAGTGAGCACACCAGCTGTGGGCCAGAGGAAGTGAGATCCATCAGCCTCTTTCCCCCACCCCAGACAGAAGCCTGAGACGCAGAACTGTCAGCGAATCAGTGATCCCTGGGCTCTCATTGGCCACCACTGGCACCATGCTCACGGTGGTGACCCTGAGAAACAGACGAGCTTGAACAGAGGGGAGCAGGCTGGGGATGCACCAGGCCCAAGAAATCACCTCCAGCCACACTTGTCCTGCTCCTCTCCTCCCACTGAGGCCAAGCCAGGGCCTCCTTCCCTTTGGACCCTTTGGCAAAGGCCACAGAGGGCAGGTTCTGGGGTCCTTCGGCACCAGCCCCTGCAAGAGAAGCCATGGCAGGGACAGGACCACAGAGTTCCAGACCTCAAGCCACTTCCCTGAAGCATCTGCACCCTCCCACCCTGCCCCCATCCCCCAGCCCCAGGGCCTCAGGGAGCAGATTCCTTACATGCTTGTGGCCGGAGGCAGAACCAAGGAAGTGAGCTGGAGGGAGGTCAGCACAGTCAAGAAAGAGTTAGAAAACATGCCTCCTCCAACCCCAGTTAATTATTGGCAGGGCAAGGGGAAAGAAGGGGTCACCGAACTCCAGCAGCTTAACCTCAGCCACCCACCTGGGAATAGCATTTGCGATTGAAGCCAGGCAACCGGTGGCCTCTCTTGCCCCCAGCACCTGGGGGACGGGACGCGGGTGAGGGCCCTGGGCTCTCTGTAGGCAGTCGGGACAGAAGGCCGGGAGTGGTGCTAACTGTGTGCACTCTGGCTCTGTGCTTGCTCCCTCCGCAGTTCAAACTTCCCAAAGAGTACAGCTGGCCGGAAAAGAAGCTCAAAGTCTCCATTCTTCCCGACGTGGTGTTCGACAGTCCCCTGCACTAGCCTGGGCTGGGCCCTGCAGGGGCCAAGGGAGAGCCCAGCTGCTCCCGGGTGACTCCCAGTGCACCAACTGCGGACACGCGATCCCCACAAATGAAAGGACACGCCTGAGGAGGGCTGTGCAGCCTCCGCACGGCCTCACCTGAAGCTCAGGGGCCTCCCCCGCCGCCCCGAGCCGGCCAAGCCCCCGGGGCTGGGAGCGGGCAAATGCAAACGTCCCCCTCCTGCTGCTGCCGCAGCTCGTGGTTTGAGATGTGACTCTGGACCTTTGATGGTGTGCCCTTAGGTGGAGACCGGCCTCACTGTCATCTCTCCCCTGCCCGCTCCAGCAGGAGGGAGTGGAGTGGCCGTGGCGCACACGGCCCAGCTCTGCTGTGGGAAGCCTTGTTAGGCCACGGAACAATTCCTCCGATGGTGTTTGGTTTTCTTCCTCCTTATTTTATTTTGTCGAAACCGGATGGTATTTTATTGGTCTTCAAAGATGTCCAGAAGCCGTGTATATAATGTTTTTTAAACAGAACTTTATTCGCAGATGAACTTTCTCATTCTCTCAGACGAGGGCCTGGGGCTGTCTCCCCCTGAGCTACCACCAGAGAAGGTGCCGGGGTTCAGTTCGCCTGCCAGCCCAGGACCCCGGAGGAGCCAGCTTCACAGAGAGGCTTATTTCTTCCCAGCGGGGCCTGGTGGAGCTTGGGGCAGGGGGAGAGCTGAGCTCTGGCCCCATGCAGCCTTCGGCCTGTTTAGCCAGCTGGGGCCAGGAGAAGGTGCTGCTGGTTCTAAAGCGGACTAGGCCCCTGGCAAAGTTCCAGGACCACCAGGGTCTCAGAGACTTGGTAGCCTCAGCCTCATCTTCTGGGCCTTGTCCACCTGACCAGGCCTGCCTGAGAGAAGGTGAGGCCCAGCACCTTGTAGACCATCCCCACCTGCCACTCAGGGCCTAGGTCTCCAGCTCTTTGACCACTCCTGTCCCATTTCCTCCTCCCCTGGGCCTCCCAGCCTCCAGGCTGCAGGACTCTGGCATATTAAAAATGGAAAAATCAACCTCTCACCATGTCCTTCACTTTGATTTTGCAAATACCGCACTCTGCTGCCCTCATCCTCCCTGTGTCCATTCGTTTCTTGTCTTTCATTTTCATTCCCCGTTCTCCATATCATTCCCCATGCCTCTTTTCCTGCATCCTGGTCTCCCCCAGTCCCTTGCCCCACTACTGCAGATCTCATGGTCTTCCTCCCAGGAATAGACCTATCTCTGGCCCGTGGATTTGGGGTTCCTCTTGGGTTGTCTCCCACTTCTGACCTGGAATCAACAAGCCCCTTCGTGCCCTCTCACCCCTGACTCTAGGGACTGCTATTTCAGGCCTTTCCAAAGCAAAGTCCTTTGGTCTGTCACGGGCCTCGTAGGGCCATGCACTGCCCCGTCTGCACCCGCCACACACACGGCCACTACAACAGGGCCCCGGGTGGCCCATGCAGGACGCCTCTGATGAGAGACTCAGCCAAAGAGCTGCCTCCAGGGGTCATGAGGGCAGTGGCCAGGCTCTCCAGGGAGCAAGATTTGGACTTCCAAGGGGCCACTAGGCCCTGGCCGCTTCTCTGCACACACCCTCAGGGCTACCCAGTTAACTCCATCAAACTCAGAGCTTCAAGGTGGATCAGCCTGGGAGACTGGGAGAGAGAGGCTCCTGGCCTCCACCAACGAAGATGGAAGCTCCTCTGGACCTGATGTTGGGCGCAGCTGTGCCTTCTGCTCCAAGGACTTTTCCAAAAGGACATTTTCTGGCCGCTGCCCACCACAACACCTCTGCCTTTGAAGCTCTTGTCATCTAATGTTTCATGGCCGGAGAGGCGTCATTAGCTTGTCTCCTTTCCGTGCCACCCTGGCCCACCGCTCCACAAATTCTTTCTTTCTGGGGACCTGCCTCTGCCTGTCTGCTTTGGCTGATGGGGAGGAAGGTATTTTCTGAGCTAAGCTTTGTTATCAGTACGGGAGGCAGGCGGGAAGCCGGTGAGCTCTGAAACAGTGAGCCCATGAAGCCTGTGGCCCCTTCCTGCCCCATGATGCCAGCCACCTCCAAGGCATCCACCATCTCTGACCAGGCCTTCCAGAGGTTTCTCTGGGAGGGGGCTCTCCACTGAGCTTCTGGCTGGTGAGAGGGGACCCTCACTGAGGACCAAGTGAGGCCGACCCCGTAGCGTGCCCGGCATAGCACTTGGCGTACAGTGGGTACTCACTAAATGTACCGCTTCCTTCCCTCCCTGCGGCACTTCGGGAGCCCTGACATAATAAGTCCGGGAGGTAAGAAGCCTCCCTCCTAAATCTGCCTCTTCCTCGTGGCTTCCTTGTGGCTTGCCCAGTCCCACCCCTCCCCTCCAGGTCCCTGTGGCTCAAGCTTCTGAGAGGATGGGGCTCCCCTGTACGTACACACGGCAGACTCTTGGACTCCTCAGGTCCCGTGTGGGCTGCAGGTGGGCTGCAGCCCCAGCTGTCATTCTGAGGGGGTAGAGTGGCTCATGCAAGGTCTCAGGTCTGGCCAGGGACCTGGTCCCTCTTCCTGCCCTTCTCTTCCTCTTCCAAAGGCAAGGCTTCAGGGCAGGGACTAGGAAGCCTTGGGGAGAGTCTAAAGGGCTAGAGCATTTTTAAAAATGCACACAGGGTCTTGGGGCTGGGTTTTGAGATTGAGTTGAGAGCAGGGAAAAAAAACCCCAAAGGTTGGTGCCCCTATGGGGCAGACCAGTAGAGAACTCCCTTGACTGTATTTTTTTATCCAGTTGTCTTTCCTCTCTGGCTTCCAGGTCCTCCGCGCCAGGTAAGGTGCCTGGGTCCCTGTTACAAGTCAGGAGCCCTGTAGAGAGAGCCCTCCTTTTGTACAAGTACCTGAATGCTGCAATGAGCAGACTTTTGTAAAATTTTATATTAGTTTCTAATGTCGACTGCGACTCGGTTCCTGGGGGCTGCAGCCAGCCTGGGACTTTTGTAAGAATTTTTGGGTGACTCACTTAGATGTCGTTTCCTTCTTGCTCCCTCTTCCTCTGTGTAATCTAAGTGCATTAAACATATTTGCAGAAGTGCCTGGATCTTGTGCTCCTTTTTGGATGCCTGGAGTAGGGGAGCAGCAAGCCTGGCAGAGGGGTGGGTTGGACTCAGCCACTTAGAAGAAACCGGGATGGGGGAAGGGCCCCCGAAGACTGTTGTCAGGAGTGGAGGGGGTGTCAAGGAGCAGGATCACGCAGCTGGTGACTCTAGAGTCATGCAGAAATGACTTTGCAGGCTCCCTTTCACTGGTCTTCAGTTCCTCTAGGGTCATGGGGGATGTAGGAGCAAGAAACAGGTCTGGGGAAATGGGTGGGTCAAGACCCTCTTTCTTCCTCTTCTGCTCTCCTCTCACCAAAAAGCCCTTTCCCCTTGGGAAGGTGGACCTTCCTTCCCTCCAGTTTTAGAGTTCTTGTGTCCCAGCTTGGGTCAGGAGATGCTCACTGCCCTCACCATCTAAATTCAACCTCCTGGGATGGACAGGCAGCCTCAAAACCATCACACCCACTGGATGACACAGAAGGTGGCCCTCCCTTCCCATGAGCCCCTCTGGGCCTGGCCTTGGTGAGGAGGTGGTGGATTTTCCTTCCCTGGAAGGAAGTGGCCTGGCACAACAGAGCCCAGTCCCCGTGGAGAGAAGGCAGCCGCCTGGGACCTTAAGAGGCAGGCAGGAGAGGGTCTGCACCCCGACGGGGTTCCCAGAGCCTGCAGGGCTGCTCTAAACCTTCCCGCCTTCTTTCCCTTCCTGCCAGGCCTGGTTGTCTGTCTCGGAGAACAGCAGGGCCTTTTCTCATGCCAGGTGTTCTGCTGGGGCTAGTGGCAGAAGTCCTGGGGGGATCAGCTCATGCAAAGGGACTCTGTCCTCTTAGAGAACCAGCCGTATCTCGGGGAGCTTTCCCCAGGCAGAGGTCAGTACTCCTTCCCCTGTGACCTCCTACTGAACCCCTGGAGGAGTGGGCCAGGTCGTGTCTGGGGTCCTCAGTCACTCTGGCAGTCAGAGCAAGGGAGCTGGGAGGGCCTGGACAGACGGACCATCCCAGGGTGGCCCAGGCCACACCCCTTCCCCTTTTCTTTTCTCCTTGGAGATTGGGAAGCAGGGTGGAGGGGAGGGCTGATTATCTAATCCTCCTCATCTGACCAGCCTACAAGCACCCAGGGTCAGAGTGAAGTTCCTGCTCCAGAGAGTACAGAACAGCAAGATCCTGTGTTTAGCTGGTTCCAGGAGACAGGATGAGGCTGAGATTATTTCTGGAAAGAGGCTCCTGGGCCTATAGCAGAGACCCCACCCTAGATTTAGGGAGGGGAGAAATCTGCCATGTGATATGTAATGTCACCTCCAAAAGGCCTGTACATTCCTCCAGGCATCTGCTCTGCCCCATGTGGGGTGGGAGGATGTCAGGGGCCCTGGGTGAGGGGGACCCACAGGATCCAGAGCCAGGGGGCTAGGGAGCCTAAGAGATTTACTAAACTGGCCTAACCAGGAGAATGCAGCTGGAAGTGAGTCAACCCAGGCTGCCAGGCACTGAGGCAGCTGAGGAGGTGGGGAGGCCAGGGTGGCGGAGAGGGAGTGCTGTGCTGGGCAGGAGAAGGGGGAGATTAGTCCCAAGACTGCGGTGGTGGTGGTGGGGGGTGCCAGGGCAGGATGTGGTCTGGGAGGGGCAACCATCTCAGGCCCCTTCTGTGGGGGCACCATGGGACTGACCCAGTCCCCTCCTCTCCTCCTTAACTGCCAGGAAGTCTTTGGGAGAAAGCTACGGACAGGATGGGGGAAGGGGAAAGCTGCCTGCTGGTGGGTGTCCACGGTCTATGTTCATTCCTTCCTTCTTTCAACAAACGTATGCCCGGCCCTCTGCTGTATGCTGGGAGACTGGGAGACTGGGAGACAGGACACAGGCCTGGCCTTAGGAGTGTGTGGTGCAGTGGGGAAAACAGACAAGGAAACATCTGCAAGGAAGAGCCACAAAGGAGAAAGGCACTCAGCTGCTTTCTGTCCTACCCTAACTCCACCACTTGTCAGTGTGACTTTAGACAGGTTTTTTTCATCTGCAGATGGATACTCACTTCTCAGAGTTTTTGCAAGGATTATATGAGATAATACACCTGAGATGCCTGGCACATAGTAATTGCTCAATTAGTGTTAAGCCTTTATTAAAGGGCTATGCTAGGGTACAGACATAGAAAAGGTACCCAACCCAGTCTGGGAAGATTTAAAAAGGCTTCCTGAAAGAAGTGGCATCTAAGTCAAAACTGAAGGATACTTAAGGATGAAGGGCAAAAGAAGAGGGGCTTTATTTTCAGAAACCCTCCAGACAAACAGGACAACAAGGACAAAAGCCCCAAAACTCTTCTTGGGATTTGGAGAGCTCAAATTGCTTAAGGTTTTAAAGCATCAAGCTTGGGCGCCTGGGTGGCTCAGATGGTTAAGCGTCTGCCTTCGGCTCAGGTCATGATCCCAGGGTCCTGGGATCGAGTCCCACATCGGGCTCCCAGCTCAGTGGGGAGCCTGCTTCTCCCTCTGACCCTCTCCCCTCTCATGCTGTTTCTCTCTCGCTCGCTCTCTAAAAAATAAATAAAATCTTTAAAAAAAAAAATAAAAAAAGCATCAAGCTTTCTGAAAGAGAGCAAGATTGGAGGCAAGGACCAGGTAGGACTGGATTAAGGTAGAAGCAATAGGGATGGAGAGAATGGAACTCATTCATTGAGTCAACAAATATTTATTGAGCACCTACTATGTGATAGGTCCCGTTCTAGGCACCAGAGATATATTATTAAAAAAAATTCCTCCTTTCATAGATCTTATATTTTAGTGATGGGAGATAGTATTTGTTTAGAGTAGAATACTTAGTACATGGATATATGTGCTATGGTGAAAAAAAATAGAGGAGGAGAGATAGGCTGGTGTGGGGCGGTGTTTTTAAATACAGAGGTCAGGGAAGGCCTCCCTGCATAAGTGACATTTAAGCAAAGGATCTCAATGACAGGAAGAAGTGTGCAATAGGGACACCTGGAGGAAGAATGGTCCAGGCAAAGTGAAGAGCAACTGCAAAGACCCTGGGGTTAGGGGAGACACACCAGGTGTATTTGAGGAACAAAAGAGGACGCCAGTGTGGCTGGAGCAGAATGAGAGAAGGGGAATAACAGATTACTTATACAGAGGTCAGCTTGTGGAGAACCTTGCAGGCAATTATAAAACTTGGACTTTTATTCTGGTTGACATGGGAAGCCATTGGGAGATTTTGAGCAGAAGAGTGACACAATCTGACATATGTTTTTAAAATAATTTTAAATATATTATTTTAGAAAGAGAGTGAGCAAGGGGAGGGACAGAGGGAGAGAATCTCAGGCAGATTCCCTGCTGAGCAGGGAGCCCCACGTGGCACTTGATCCCATGACCCTGAAATCATGACCTGAGCTGAAATCAAGAGTCAGACACTTAGGAGTGCCTGGGTGGCTCAGTTGGTTAAGCGACTGCCTTCAGCTCAGGTCATGATCCTGGAGTCCTAGGATCGAGCTCCGCATCGGGCTCCCTGCTCAGCGGGGAGTCTGCTTCTCCCTCTGACCCTCTCCCGTCTCATGCTTCTCTCTCAATCTCATTCTCTCTCTCAAATAAATAAAATCTTAAAAAAAAAAAAAGTCAGACACCCAACTGAGCCCCCCAGGCGCCCCACAATTTGATGTATTTTTTTTTTAAGATTTTATTTATTTATTTGACAGAGAGAGACACAGAGAGAGAGGGAACACAAGCAGGGGGAGTGGGAGAGGGAGAAGCAGGCTCCCGGCAGAGCAGGGAGCCTGATGCGGGGCTCGATCCCAGGACCCTGAGATCATGACCCGAGCCGAAGGCAGACACTCAACCAATTGAGGCACCCAGGTGCCCCAATAAATAAATCTTTAATTAAAAAAAGAGAGAAGCATCTATAACACCTGATTGGATAGATAAGGGAGATGAAAGACAGGGAGATATTAACATTGCTTCCCTGATCCTTGGCTTGGTAACTAAGCGGCTGACAGTTCCACTGACTGAGATGGGGGGACACAGTGGATGAAAACAGGCTGGAATGTGAAGAGGATGATGAGTTTAGTTATCAGTACATTGAATTCAAGGTGTCTGTGAGACATCTGGGTGGACAGCATGGTTGGCTACACTGACTGCAACCGGGAGGGTGAACTTCTGGACTGGAGATACTGAGTGGGGAGCCATCAGTATACAGACAGTAATAAGGCTTTAAGAGTGAGAGGCTCCAGGGAGCAGGTGTAGATTAGTAAGAGAATAGAATGGAGGGCAGGGCTCTGAGGACTGTCAACATTTATGAGATGGAAATTGGAGAAGTCTGTGGTTAGAAAGATAAGAAGAGAACCAGAAGAGTATGATATCTTACAAGTTAAGGGGATCGGTGTAGAAAGGTGAGGAATGTAAGGAATCCTTTAGGTTATCCCGGAGGGCATTGGTGAGGAAGCCAGAGAAGGACCCTCCAACAGCTCCAAGCTAGACCTTGTTTCTCTGTACTATCTTTAGAGCATGCAATTAAGGGTTAGGGCTTGGAAGCCATTTTCTCCTTGTTTGTTCATTCAGACATGCAAGCATTCATTTATTCATTTATTCAACATTAAGATCTCCCATGTGGGGGGATGCAAAGTGCTGAAGACACAGGGGCTCTGTCCTTGAAGGGCCCACATTAGCCCCCCAATCAGGAATAAGGAGATGGAGGTCCTAGAGCAGAGAGGCACTCTGGTTTTATGGAAGGATCAGGGACCCATTGGTTACTCTGAATTGGATTTGAATCTCAGTTCTACCATTTAGAATGTAATTGCTGATGACTCCAAAATCTATAATCTCAGTACAAACCTCTCTCAAGTCTGTATATATGATTATCTGTGCAACATTTCCACTGGGATATCTGAACCAACTCAAATTTAACTTAGAACTCCTGAAAAATCTCCCCACCCAATCTAATTCTCTTCAATTCTCTCCTTCTTGGTAAATGGCACCATCATGCAGACTCTTGCTGAGGCCCAAATCCTAAGAATCATTTAAAAACATTTTGGAGGGATAAAAAATTATATATACCTGGTAACATTTTGAAAGTTCATAAGGATATACTATATACAGTGATAAGCACATCTTGATCCCATTCCTATCCCATTCCTATTAACAGGTTAATTCCTCTACCCCATATCTAACCCATATCTAGTCCTGTTGGCACTACTTCCAGAATATATTTCAAATCTGACGGCTTCTCATAACCAGCTTCAAGTCTAAACTTACCATGACCTATAAGGCCCTGTATGTTCCGGCCCCTACTTGTCTTCTCCCTCACACGGCCTCCTTTCTGCCCCGCAGCATGCCGAATCTATAGCTTTCCCATTGGTTTCTCGTTCTGACTGAAGCACCCTTTCCCAGGGTTGCTAATGGCCTGACTCCTCCTGAATATTCAGGTCGTGGCTCAGATGCTACTTTTCTGAGGACCCTGTGTAAGCCCCTTACTCTCTATCTCAGAAATTATCCTGCATATTTAATAATAATAATATTTATACATAATGTATATTATAATATAACAATAATAATAATTATTATTAGGTATATGTTCTCCAGGGAATTCCCAGGGCCTAGAAAAATCCCTGGCACTTCCAGGCTCTTGTTAAGTATTTGTCAACTGACCCATCGACCTCCAATAGACTACTTCACTTCTTTAAGCCTTCGTTCCCTTATTAATAGAAGAGGGAGTACAATGCCTATTTTGCTTGGTAGTTTTTCTTTTTTTGCTTGGTAGTTTTAAGCGTCAGATATGTGGGGGAAAGTATCAAGGACATCGGGAAATTGCCCCACAGTGAACCTTTGCAGTTCCCTGCTCACTTCCATTAGACAGAAACCCTCCCTTTCCTCCCAGGTAAAAAGAGCTACGGGTGAAAAAGCCCAGGAAGAGGTGGTCCCACTACGCAGCGGCATCATCGCCCTTTTAAGAAGCGCGGAACTCTCCTCCCACCCTAGTGTTTATTGTACCGAAGTAAGTGCAAGTCACGTGAGGCTCTCGGGTCTGCCCCGCCTTGAAGAGGCGGAGCCTCAGCTTGGGGACCAATAGTGGGAGCAGCCTCCGGAACAGCCCCAACTCCAGACAGGCGAAAAGGGGAGGAGCCGGGAGCCTCAGCCGCTGTAACAGCACTTCCGGACAATACGCCCCGCCCTTATCCTCCCCCTCCCCTCCCTGTCGGTCTTGGTCTCCAGTGCCGGGTGGGCCGAACCAGCGGGTGCTGATTAAAGGCGCCGCCGTTGCGCTGCCGCTTTCTCCTCCCGTCCCCCTCCCGGTCTCCCCGCCCCCTTCCCGTGTAGCGGGACCGGCCTTGATGTAGGGACACCACCCTCCGCCTGTCTCCGCTCTAGCTCAAGAGTCCGGCTCACCGCAACCCCCTGCCCGCCTGCATCCCCACCGTGCCAGCCGCACTCTGCTCGGAGCCCATTGTATCCCCTCGCCTCCGGCTGCAGACTCGGAGGCCAGGCGGTGGCGGGAAGATCGGGGACCCCTGTGCGTCCCTCCAGCCGGTCCCATGAGCCGGGGCCCCGGCCCCTCCCCCTCCCGCCCTCCTTCCAACGGCGAGGTAGCGGCGAGGGCGCCCTTCCCTCCCTGCTGAGGTGGAGGGGGCCGACTGACCGGCAGCAGGGACTCACCCCTGCCCCAGCCCCAGCGGCGCCCCCCCCCGCGCCCCCTTCCCGGGGGGAGAACCGGAGCCCTAGCGAGCAGAGGCAGGAAAAGAACTGCCCGGCGCGCAGATCATTTTTATTATCGAGATTATTATTAAAAGGGGGCGGGGAGCCCAGAATGCGGGGGAGGGGGCTAGAGACGCAGCTATTTTTATTAAACAGATTATTCCTGAAATAATAATAATACGCGCAAGATGGCTGAAGGTGGCCCTGATGAGAGTGTTGGTTTTTTTTTTTTTCTTCTTCTTTTTTTTGATCTGAGGATAAAGCTCTGAGGCGACTGCCGCTGCGGAGACCCTGCCCGAAGTGCCCTCCCCTCAGTTGTGAAGCTTCGGGCGGACAAACGGACCCACAGACAGAGCGACTGGCGTGGGCCCGCCCCGGACGCGTCGCCTGGGCAGCAGCCGGGGGCCGCCGGCGCTCGCCTTTCTGCCGACTTCTTCCAATTCTAATCTTTTTTTATTTTTTGGAAAGGACCGGGGTGGGTGGAGCAGAGGTGGAGAGAAATCGGGACTTGGCATTTTCTCCTCTCTCTCTCCTAATTTGAGGGAGGCCGCCAGCCCTCCCCTTAAAAAAAAAATCCCACCGAGAGAGAGCGAGAGAGCGAGAGAGAGAAAGCCCGCTGCAGGACCCTCGAGCGAGCGCGCCTAGACCCCTGGCCACCGCGGCCGCCGCCAGGAGCCCAAGATGGCTGGGCTCTGAGGGAGGCAGCCTGGCCCGGCTGGCTCGGCCCGGCCCCGCCGCGGCAGGCTGGCTCCGACCGCAGCCCCGAGCCTTCCAGGCCGGAGCAGAGGCCGAGAAGAAAAGAAAGTGGGGGGGAGGGAGGCCGGGGTGGCGAAGGGGGAGGGCCGGGGCGGGGGGGGAGGGGAGGGCCGGGAGACGAGCCTCCTGTTCATTAGCAGTTGAGAAAAATTCCTTTCTAGTTTGATCAATCCTTGTTTTCCTCGGCAGAGCCGAGGCGCCCGCCCAGCGCGGAGACCCGGAGCGGGGTCTCTCTGCGGCGGGGGCGCCGGGCCTCGGGGAAGCGCAGAAGTCGCGAAGAGGGGGTCAGGCCGGAGCACCGCCGGGGCTTCTCCCTCCCTTTCTGGTTGGCTTTTTTTTTTTTTTTTTTTCCACTTCTCTCCCTCCCCCTTCCGTTTCTATTTGTGAAGGGAGGAGGAAGGCAGAGGCGGGCTGGTGTCTCTGGCCGGGGACTGGAATTTCATCTGAATGACTGCCCCTGCGCGCACGCAGCGCCCCGGAGTCGGCCCGCCTGCGCCCCGCAGCCCGCACCCGCACCCGGCCGGTCAGCCGGGGGGCGCCTGCGCCGCGGCCCGGGGACCGCCAGCTCGCCTCGCCCGCCCGCTCCCGGTCTAGCCGCCCTCGGCGCGGCCGCTCTCGCTTCCCCGGCTTCTCGGACCCCGGACGAGGCGAGTGAGGTGCTGCGCGGGCGAGCCGGGAGGGAGCCCCATCGCCGCCGCCGCCGCCGCCGCCGGAGGAAGTGTGCGGCTCCCGGGCTCTGGCCGCTGCGGGGCGCGCCCCAATGTCAGCCGCGAAGCCGGGCGCAGGCCGCGGGCCGCCGCTGGCCTAGCCGCGCGGACGGGGGCGGGGTGGGGGGGGCGGCCTCATATGGAATTTGGACCCCGGCGCTCCCCTCCAGGGCTGGAGTCCCGGCCGCGGCCCTGGCGCAGTCCGCCGCCTCCCGCTAGGCGCTCGGGAGAAGGAGGAGGAGACGCAGCCGGCTGCGCGCGCGGCGGGAGGACCGAGGCTCCCTCCTCTGGGGGGCAGGCGCGCGGAAGGCGTTGGTGACTGAGCGACTGTCGGGGCTGCCTGGGGCCGGAGCTCGGGGCTCGGCGGGCCTGCAGCTGCACGGGACGGACCCCCAGAGTTGGGCAGTTGGGGAGGCCTGCCCGGGCCCCCTGCCCGCGGCCGCCATGGCGGAGAATTGGAAGAACTGCTTTGAGGAGGAGCTCATCTGCCCCATCTGCCTGCATGTCTTCGTGGAGCCCGTGCAGTTGCCGTGCAAACACAACTTCTGCCGGGGCTGCATCGGCGAGGCGTGGGCCAAGGACAGCGGCCTGGTGCGCTGCCCGGAGTGCAACCAGGCCTACAACCAGAAGCCGGGCCTGGAGAAGAACCTGAAGCTCACCAACATCGTGGAGAAGTTCAACGCCCTGCACGTGGAGAAGCCGCCGGCGGCGCTGCACTGCGTGTTCTGCCGCCGCGGCCCCCCGCTGCCCGCGCAGAAGGTCTGCCTGCGCTGCGAGGCGCCCTGCTGCCAGTCCCACGTGCAGACGCACCTGCAGCAGCCCTCCACCGCCCGCGGGCACCTCCTGGTGGAGGCGGACGACGTGCGGGCCTGGAGCTGCCCCCAGCACAACGCCTACCGCCTCTACCACTGTGAGGCCGAGCAGGTGGCCGTGTGCCAGTACTGCTGCTACTACAGCGGCGCGCATCAGGGACACTCGGTGTGCGACGTGGAGATCCGGAGGAATGAGATCCGGGCAAGTACCTGCACACACACACGCACGCGCGCCCTGCCGCCGGGGGGCCACCCCTCCAGACAGGCCAACTCTGGTGACAGCAGGCCAGAGGCCCCCTTCCACACTCTTCTACCCTGAAAGTTTAGGGGCGAGGTCCTGGGAAGAAGGGTCCCCCCTACGTGACACATTCCTGCACCTGTGCTCATAGGCTCCATCTCTTGAGTCATTTACAGAATTGAGGTGAGGGGTAGAGTTCGGCTGTTGCTTTTCTGTTCTGCTCCGCAGCTCCCTTCCCCGGCCTTGTTTCTGTAGGCCCTATGGGAAGTCACCAAGGCAGTGACCCAGGTCCTGCTTCTCCAGCTGCTGTTTATGTAATGAGTGTCCTGGTGCCGCTGCTGCGGCTGACATGATCCATGATGCTGGCATACCAATGAGGAAGTAAACAAAAGCAGCCATGTTCATTTCGAGCCCTATTGGAAACACACGGGGGGGGGGGGGGCGGCGGAGGGGAGCTTCCGGAGGGAGAACAGAACTCTGGTATCTATCTGGACCAGGCCTGGACAGCCAGCCGCACCAGTGAGCAGTGTCTCGGCCATTCTGATTATTCCCAGTAGCCCACTCTCCGTGTGTGAGAATCACCGCCCTCTGCGTGCCTCTGTATGTTGCCTGCGTCCGCATGAACAAACCTTAAAGTATGTGTCTTCATCACCCTGAGCCCTTTTCTCCCAGCCCAGCCCTCTATCACAGCCCTCCCACATTTGGGGAGGGGAAGTGGAAGACGGAAAAAGAATCCTGTGGGTTTAAGGTTGAGCTGCCTTGCAATCTGGTTTCAGGCAGCTGGCTCCCCTGGGCTGCTGGCGGGGTGATTACAGAACCGCATCCCCTCCCATTGTATACACCCGGCGGCAGCAGCCAATGTCAAGACCGCCTTCCCCCTCAGGCCCCTGGGCCTGGCTGTGGAGCTGGACTGAGGCAATACTTCCGTCCCCTTCAGTGGAGGGGGGCTCCTCCTAGGTCCCTCCCTGGTCCCCTGGCTCTCAGGGTTGAGTCATACCAGAAGGAAGGGGTTGGCCTGAGACTGAGCCATCTTGAAGCCCCAGCTTGGAGCCTGGGTGTGATATCATGGGGGTGAGATTGGGCTTTGGTTGGACTGGGAGTGTTTAATGGGTGGGGGCCCCTGGAGGCTAGTCGAGGCCAGTGGGGAGCTTGGGTATGAGGAAGCTCTGAGCAGGGGACGGTTGTGGACGGGGCCTGTTTCCTGTGGGGGGGACCAGTCAGAATGAGTCACTGTTTAGCAATTAAAAAAACATACACATACAACTAACAAAAGGCAGGAGGGCCGCCACAGGCCGGGGGCAGGGATAACAAATAAAATTTGGTGTATAATTAGTTTCCGATTGGATGGGCTAGCTCTGGGTTTTTGAACCAGGACAGGACCTCTGGTTTCTTAAAGGAAGTGGAGGGGATGGAGAGAGGGGCCATTCTCTCCCCTCCCCTGGAGTTGAGAAACAGAGGCCCAGGGGAAGCAGATGAGCCCCTGGTGTCCACCCCCAACTCAGGGCAGGCAGAGCCCAGACTTTTCTCAGTACTGGGAAGCTGCTGCTATTAAGAAAGATGGAAAGGCCGGGGAAGGAGGGGAAAGCGCAGGGGCAGGAGGAAGCGTCCAGTTCTCTGTCCTGGGAATGACAGCGGAAAGTGACAGGAAGGGAAAGACTGAGATGTGGCTGAAAGGACCCGGGGAGGGGGCAGCAGCCAGGGTGATGAGTGAATGTGTGCCTGCACCCACGCTTCTGCTCTTAACTGTGTCTGAGTGCTAGGGGTGCTCTTCATTTGGGTGGGGAGAAAACACAATTGTGCCTGGTTCGGTAGTAGGAGGGGATCTTTAGATATGTGTCTGTGTTTCCAAGTGCTCTGAGGCTGCTTTGCCCTTAAATGCACCTGTCTCTCGTCTGTACAGTTGGGGACTGGGGGGTGGGGAGGTGGTTTGCCCATGCATGCAGAGTATATTCTGGGGTTTCCACCAGCAGGTCCCTGATCCTGGCTCATGGAAGGAACTGGATGGGAAGGAAGCGCTGAACTTTGTCAGCAGCTGTGTGCATGCATGTGTGTGCCTGTGTGTGTGTGTGTGTGTGTTCATGTGTTCATTTTTGTTCCTGGTGTGGGCAGGCTTACAAATAGTGGGGTTGCTTCAGGGCCAGATGTGCAATTCTGTGCGCTCAGCATCTGTGCCCAGCAGCCTGAGTCTTATCCCCCTCCCAGCGCCCCCTCCCCAGCCCTCCGGATTCTCTCTGGTGACCCAGGGCACTGGAGTTGGAAACCCTTCAATAGGCCAGCGCCACTCACTGTGAGTTGGACTTATTGAATGTGGAGGAAGAGGGGCCTCGCCCTCAGGGGAGGGGAAGAGCTGTGGGGAACCTGAATGGAAGAACCCATTGCGTTGCCTGTCCTCCAGCCAGGGGGAGGGGCCTTTCCCTGGGCCTCTTTTTCCCTTGCCTGAGGGCCTTTGCTGATGCCATGGATGTCACGGAGAGCAACAGAATTCTCCTGGATGTAGGAGCAGATACATGGAGAACTGCCCTTAAAATACAGCCCCTCTTCTTGTGCTTCCTCTTCTCTCCTGCCAGGGTGGGGGTGGGGGGCTGCTGAAATGCCCTATTGCCTACAAATAGGAAACTGATCAACCTCTCCCTAGTGGCCCTAGTCCCATACTCAAAAGCATGGGCCTGTCGTCTGGACAAGGGGCCCAACAAGAAAGCAAGCCGGGCTTCTCTCCAGCCTGGAGGATAGCAGGGAACCCAGAGTCAGGCCAGCCAACTCTGTTGCCCCACTCTGTCCTTGGGAAGCCAGTGTGTAGGCCCCATTGCCCTGAAGCCTTATCCACTGGGTAGGCCCCAAAGACTACTCTTCGGGACAGGCCTAGACCCCAGATACATTCTTTGGGGACATAAGAGGCTAACTTCCCCAAATTGGGATATCCAGGTAGGTTTGAGCCTGGCAGCTGTAGGTGGTGAAACCCTCTTCTAGCCCCCTGGTTTAGGGGTTCATCTGAGCAACAGGGAACTGGGGTAAGCTGGGAGCATCCCTACCTCATAACCGTCTTTAACATGGAAAGAAAACCCAAGATAAGGCCTAGTTATATGTATGAGGAGCTATTCAGGGTGTGTGTGTGTGTGCAGGTCATAGTTGTGCACCTGTATCATTCGTAGGACCCCAGATCAAGGCTGGAAATGTTGCCAGAACCCTTTTCCTCACATTCTTGTAGGTTTAGTGTTGAGAGATGTTCTCTGGAAAGGGGGGTGGGGATCCCACTGATCAGGCCAGGGTTATGCTGCTCACATTGCCCCTGGTTGGAGGGCTTGCACTGGGACCCCGGAGGGGATCTGATGTCTCGGGGCCCA
Source organism: Leptonychotes weddellii (assembly GCF_054177405.1). Taxonomy (NCBI): domain Eukaryota; kingdom Metazoa; phylum Chordata; class Mammalia; order Carnivora; family Phocidae; genus Leptonychotes; species Leptonychotes weddellii. The sequence goes on along the minus strand of NC_138374.1, from coordinate 23,837,365 downwards.
ACGTATCTCTGGGTGGGCTGTGGAAGTGAGGGCTGCCCTGGCCCAGCTGAATGAGGCAGCACCAGGCTCCGCCACCCCTCCTCCCCTGACCATACTCCTGACCTCTCAGGTGGGGTGGTAGCCGCGGTGTGTGTGAGGTGCCCCTTCCTTATCCTGAGTCTGCAGGGAAGGTGGGCCCTGGGCCCCAGGCAGAGGGGAGTCTCATGCAGAGGCCCAGCCCCCACCTCCAGCCCAGGATCCCGCTGACACAGCCAGGCGCCTGTCATGCACGCCCTATCGATTACTCGGCCTCCTGCAGCTCTGGGTGGCTGTGCGTCCGTGTCTGTCTGCAGGTGCGTGTGCGCGCTTGAGTGGAACCAGCGTGTCTGGTTGTGTCTCTCAGCATGTGACTCATTTTCTCTATCTCCCACGTGGATCTCTGCGAAGGCACCCGTGTGAGTGACTGCCTTGATTGTGTAGCTGTCTCGGGCGTTGCTGCGGGGTCAGGAAGGCGTGCAAGTGTGCGTCTCTGAGAGAGGCGGGTGACCGCGTGGCCTGCTTGCCGCAGCCCTGTGATTGGAACTTGAGTGGGTGTGCGTGACCGTCAGCACCATGTTGCTAGCATGTGGCTGCCTGCTCGGGCTCTGAGTCTTGTGTGACTTTCCCAACTGGTGGGGGTGTCGCGGAGGGGCTGAAACGACGGAATTCCCCTTGGGGTGAGCTAGCCGCCCGTGGCAGGTGTTGGAGGCAGAGGGCCAGGTGGATCCTGCGGGGCTGTGTTGGAGGCAGTGTGGGTGGGCACAGGCAGAAGGTGGGCCCAGCTTGGGCCCCTGCCCTGGACGGAGCAGGCAGGCCTGGCTGGCCTCATCCCTGGCTCTGGGAAAGCCTTCCTTCCCGGCTGGCCTGGCATTCAAGCCCAGACAAAGGGGGGCTTTCTCTCTCGCCTCTTTGTTCTGCCGCCCCAGAGCACTGCTCTCTGCATGGCAAAAGCTAATTCCACTCTGCAGCTGGGAACCCTTCTCTGGGGTCTGCCGGGGCTTGTCTCCGAGCTGCTGCTGCTCTCCTCACCCTGGCTCCTGCCCTACAGCCTCTTCTCTCTGCGTCTCTGGTTGCCTCTGGCCTGGGGGTCCACAGGGTAGCCCGAGGCAGGGGCTGAGGCCTGGAAAGGGGTGTCTGGAAGAAACTGCTCTGAGACCAGGGGAGAGTGCTGTGGCCCAGGGAGAGAGGAGACCAGCGTACTCCTGGGACGAGGGCTTTGGGGAGAGAGTCGGGGGGCAGGTGTGGAAGCTGGGAGGAGGTCAGGATGGGGTAGCTCTGAGAAGGGGCTGCAGCCTGAGCTGGAGCTGGAATAAGGGCCCTCCAAGAACCAAGGCCAGGGCAGGGGCCTGAGCAGAGAGGTGTGTAGCAGCCCAGCTCCCTCTTCTTGCCCCCCTACCTCTCCCCGCCGCCACCACAACCCCAGGGCTGCCAGGTCCAGCCCTGGCCCTGTTTGAAAACCTCAGGCCTGCCTCTGGCCCAACCCCTGGGGCCCTGTTCCCTCCTGACCTTGCTTCTCTTCAAGGTTGACTTGAGGGTTTTATTATTATTATTTATTAACTTTTATGCAGCCTAGAGGCCCCATGGCCTCAGCCGTCTGCCCAGTCCAGTCTGGCGTCAAAAATGCCAACTGGGCCTGGCCAGTTAGACTCCAGAGGGATGTGAGGCTTTCCTGGGGCAGGAACGTAAGGGGCTATAAGTGCCCCCTTTCTGAGTCGGGAGGGGCATCAGAGGGAGCAGCTCAAGGCAGAGTCTGGATGTTCTGGGGCCTGCTCCTCATCCCCGCCAGGTGTGATGGGATGGGAATGGAGTGCCCCCGAGCCTTTTTGATGCTTTTGCCCCCACAGGCCCAGGAGCAGACCACAAAAGGCCTAAGTCCTAAGGGCCAGGGCCAGGGCCAGGGCCAGGAGTGAGCAGGTCCCATCAGGGCCAGGGGCTGCTGAGTGGAGCCGGGCCTCAGATTGTTTGTTGTCCTTCCTGCCGGAGGCCTGCTTCCTCTAGCACTGCTGGTCTAGCCCACGGTTCCCCGCTCTGCTCTGCTCCTGCGCCTGCACCCTTGAGGTGCGCCACACTCCAGGTGACTCACTTCAGGCTGGGAGCGTTTGTAAAGTGCCCCCACCCCCACCCCCTGCACTGAGAGCCCATACTCTGAAACAAGCTGGACAATCTGGTCCTATCTCAGCTGTTTTTCCCAGGTGGGCAGTGGGGCCTCGGCTCTCGGCAATTCCCTGGACGTTGGGACGCAACGAGGCTGCTGGTAGCGGGGCGGGGGGGTGTCAGTCTTGCTTCCTCTCTCCCATCTCCCAGCTTCTCAGTATCCCGATTCAGTCATTTGGTGGCATTGAGGTGAGGGCTAAGGAAGAGACAGCAAGTAAATATTCCCGTCCCTTCCCCCAGTTTCCCAGTGCCTGAGGTAACAGTGATGTCCCCCCACCCCCCTGCCTCCCCCAGCTTTTGTCTGTGGCAGGATTAAGATCATCTGGCCTCAAGGGAGGGCAGTTCCTGCAAGGATGAGCTGACCAGCATGGGCCCCTGGGCCCCCCTCCCAGCCCTCCATGACGACTGGCAACCCTTGGCTGGTTTCCTTCCCATTTCTGCCCCTTCCCCGACCTACCCCTGCAGCAGAGACAGGAGCTCAATGTCCTCCGAGCTGGGGGAGTGGAAGTGAAACCGAGCCACCTGCTAGAGAGTGGAGCCATTGCCTTTGCCGGGCCTGGACTGGGCTCCCAACCCAGAGGGCTCTGGGCATGCAAGGTCCCAGAGTGTAAGTACTGCCAGGGAAGGCTCTGAGAAAAGCCTAGAAGAAGAGGCACAGGGCTGAGCTCCACCCCCTAGGACTGGATGGAAGGTAACTCCTTTGGCTGTTCCCTGAGGAGTCAGCCATGAATTCCTTGAAGGGGTTCCAGGTGGGCGGGAGAGGGGCTTCCCACTGCTCTGGAGGGTGGGAGTGCAACAGCCCCCATTCCAGGCCCCGGGGAACTTGGTCTGGGTACCTGCCTGGGGCTGCCTCTTTCCTGCCCCGCATCTGGAGCTCAGCCCCAGGTGCATCGCTAATCGGACACTGATGGGTTTGGTCATAAGAAGTAGCTAGGCAGGGAGACCATGGTTCGCAGATGTTTGGGGAGGGGGCTGGGCTTGCAGGTATCCTGAGCACTGGAAAGACAAGAGTGGCCTGGACTCTGAGACACATCTGGAGGGGTGTGCCCTGTTCTCTAAGTAGCCAGAAGGCAACAATTTGAGGGCCAGTTGTTACAGGCCCTAATGTTCCTGAAGGGGAGTCCTGGTGACCTTGCCTATATGGCAGGCCTCTCCTAATTGTCTGGGGCCCTCAGGGGGCCCAGCCTTCACCGTGTAGGGGGCAGGATGCAAGTATATGTATAGCTGTGTGCAACAGTGTGCGTGAGGGAGGCCTGGGCCCAGTGGCGGTGCGGGCTTGGGTGTGTTCTGGGCAGTGCTGCAGGGTGCTGGGGGCAGCTTCATAGACACGGAGGATGCGGGACTGCCCAGCCGTTGTTTCCCTGCAGGCTCTGACTCTCAGGCTGACAGCAGACCCCTGTGCATGTTGGACTGGTGTGGGGACCTGCTGGAAGGACAAAGCGCTGGGGGCAGGGCAAGGTCTCCTGGGGCTGGTTCTTAGAGGTCCTGTCCTAGGTCAGGGGTCAAGTTGTTGGAGCAGGGGCGGGGGCCGTGTACCCCTGGCTTCTCCAGCTTAGAACCTGAGAGCCTTAATGCACCACCTCCTCCTGTCCCCAGGGTCCTGATTTTTGTTTCCAGGGCAGCCACCAGCTCACAACGAGGTCGCCAAACTCTCTTACTGGCCTTGGTTTCCCCCGAACATAAAATGGGCTGGAGGAGCGAGGAAGGGATGGGTGCCGCTTGTCTCTAGGAAACCAGTTGGGTCTGGGTGAAGAGTGGGGGGTCATAGGTCAAACTTGAGGGTCACTCTGAGGCCCACACAGAGGAAGGAAAAGAACCACTCCTTGTGGACACTTACTGTGAGCCAGGTTCTGTGCCACTTGCTTTGCAAACCTTATATTGTAGGCAAAACCATCGCTTTATTCAGTCAACTGGTTCTGCGTCTGTACGGTGCCGGGGCCTCTGTGTGGCCTGGCTGGGGAGGGAGGGGGGAAAAGACAGCAGCAAAACCCTATTTTCAGCAGGCTTGGAGCTTTGCAGGGAGACCAGACTGCACTTTGCGAGGCGGACTACAGAATAGTGTTGTCCTATAGGTCTTTCTGTGATGAGGGTCATGTTTGGTACCTGTGGTGTCCGGTACGTTAGCCCCTGGCTCCATGTCGCTATTGAGCACCCGAAACTGAGGCTGGCACACCTGAAGAACTGATGTTTGACTGAATTTATTGTCATTCGCTTCAACTTAAATAGCCACCTGTGACTCGCGGCTGCCGTACTGCGCGGCACAGCGACGGGGAGGTACAGTGTGACAGGCCCCCGCCCGACAAGGACAGGGAGGGCCCTGCGCAAATGTCGAGCGTGGACTGTGGCAAGTTGCCTAGGTCGTGGGGCCTTAAGTTGTGCCTTGAGGGATGGCCAGAGGGAGGACGGGGGCACTGTGGGCATCGTGTCAGCAGCGTGCAGGGAGTTTGGATGTGCATGGAGCACTGGGGACAGGATAGCAGCCCACCTGGCTGGGCGAGTCGAGTTGTCAGAAAGTCTTCGTGGCCGGAGTATTGGAAGGAGGGAGTCATTGAGGGCTCTTGAGCGGGAAGAGACCATGTTTGAAGAGGCATGTCTGGTGAGGGAGGATGACAGGATGGGTGGAACAGCCAGGATGGGCAGGGCTGGGAGAGGAGGGCTTGTGGAGACAGGAGATTAGGGGCTGAGAAGAGCAGCTTGGTTCAGCACCTTCCACCAAACTGGCCTTGGTTCTTAGGAGAGCCAGAGTCTCCCACCTGGGTCCACCTGAGAGTCTGAGACACCTAGCAAGGACTTTAGAGGCCTAGCTCTCAGCGTCGAGAGCAAAGGAAGGGGTAGCTGCCCTTGATGCCCCCAAGTGCAGGTAAGGCAAGTATAGGGTGAGATCTATGGACTAGGCAGAGGGCCTGTATGACCTTGGAAGGTTGTTTGTCCCTCTGCATCTTAGGGTACTCATCTCTAAGATGGAGCTCCCCAGAGAGAGGCGGCATGCCTTGTATGAGAACAGACCCTGCCGCCTGATCACCTAGGGTTGTATCCCAGCTCCGACATTCACTAGCTGTGTGACTTTGGACGAATTGCTTAATCTCTCTAGGTTCCTCTTCTCTGAAATGAGGATAATAATAGTACTTAACTCATAGCATTACTGGGGTGATTAGATAAGTCTATACAGGAAAAGCACTTAGAACAGGGGCTGGCCTGACCCTGCCCTCAGAAAGCTCATGGTTTAGATATGTGTGGGCAGCTATTCCAGGCTTTCTGTTCCTGGGAACAGGCTGGCCAGACAGCTGTCACCAGGCCCCTGGGATTGCGTGGGGGCCAGAAGGGTTTAGATGGCAGAAATTTAGGCCATCTGAGTCAAAGAATCTATAGGATGGGTCTGTTCTTAGAGGGAAGGGTGGTGCCCACCCATCCTTGGTAGGGGATAGAGCTGCAGCCCCCTCTGATGCCCCTTCCCCACCTGTCCCCGCAGAAGATGCTGATGAAGCAACAGGACCGTCTGGAGGAGCGAGAGCAGGATATTGAGGACCAGCTGTACAAACTTGAGTCGGACAAGCGCCTGGTGGAGGTAGCTAAGCCCAAGCCCATGGTATGGGGCGGGGAGGCTTGGGTGCAGGGCCTCGGGCTGGTTCCTTATTTGGGCTAGGACCTATTCTGGGGTCGACTCTGTGCCAGAAGCCCTTGGTCAGTTATTTAGTGAACTGTCGGTGGATGAGCCCCCACTGGTGCCAGGGGTAGCTGGCCCAGAGCCCCGCGCTACCAGCAGGGAATGAGCAGGTCGGACCTTGCCCTCAGGAGCCGTGGGCAGCCTGGGGGGTGGGCGTCCCAGACTCTACCTTCCAGGCTATGAGAGCGGCGGGAGCGGCAGCCAGAGGTCCCCGGGGCTCACCTCCCGCCCGCTCTCACCCCCGGGCCTGCAGGAGAAGGTGAGCCAGCTGAAGGAGGAGGTGCGGCTGCAGTATGAAAAGCTGCACCAGCTGCTGGATGAGGACCTGCGGCAGACGGTGGAGGTCCTGGACAAGGCCCAGGCCAAGTTCTGCAGCGAGAACGCAGCGCAGGCGCTGCACCTCGGGGAGCGCATGCAGGAGGCCAAGAAGCTGCTGGGCTCCCTGCAGCTCCTCTTCGACAAGACGGAAGATGTCAGCTTCATGAAGGTGGGCTGGGACCGGGACCGGCTGGTGGGACCGGAGGTCATTCCTAAACTGGGGCCTGCCCTCCTTGGCTCCCCAGTGAATTGCCCCCAGCAGTATGCTCGCAGGGTTTTGGAGCCAGCCTGCATGGCTTCAGAACCCTCCCACCCCGCGCTTTCTAGCTTTGTGAGTTTGGGAGCGAGTCATAGATGTGCCCTATGCCGGAGTTCCCTCACTAATAAAATGGGGGGCATAATACAGATCTACCTACTATCCTTTATCCACAGTGCCAATTTTTTTTTTTAAGATTTTATTTATTTATTTGACAGATAGAGAGCACAAGTAGGCAGAGCAGCAGGCAGAGGGAGAGGGAGAAGCAGGCCCCCCGCCGAGCAGGGAGCCGGATGTGGGGCTTGATTCCAGGACCCTGGGATCATGACCTGAGCCGAAGGCAGCCGCTTAACCAACTGAGCCACCCAGGCGCTCTGACGGTGCCAAATTTTAAAAGTCTCTGAAAACTGGTAGAAAAAATTCCGACAACTCATTTAACAGAAAAAATTGACCTGCACTCATGTTGGCAATTTATGGTCTTTATTTATCCTGCTTGATACAAGTATTCAAACATTTTGCTGCAGGAACATTGATGTATCGGATGATGGATATAATACATAATATATAGTACAGGCACCATATCCCCCTTCTAAAATCCAACAAATTCCAAATTCCAAAACACAGTTGGCCCCAAGGATTTCGGATAAAAGACTGAGTGCCTCTAACATCTTCCTCCTAGGATAATTGTGTAGATAAAGTGATGGATATGTAGAAAGCACTTTAGTGTTTGTCACATAGTAAGCGCTCAATAAATGTTAGCTATTCTTATCTTCTAGAAATGGAGACACTCCCTCCCCCCTTGCTACACTTTGGCTGGAATCAGATGGTCAGCCCTGCCTGGGGAGAAGGAGGATGGGGCAGCTCTCCCATGTTGCCTTTCCCACTGACTAACCCTTTTCTCTCCCCCTAGAACACCAAGTCTGTGAAAATCCTAATGGACAGGTGAGCAGCTGGCCACTGGCCCCCAGGGGAACACATCTGGGGGAGGGCAGGGAGGGCCAGGCCCACCGGGGGGGAGGTAGGGCAGGCTCACCCGTGATACCTCCTCACAGCAGATGCCCCGTCCACTGCCCCCAGGACCCAGACCTGCACGGGCAGCAGCCTTTCTCCCCCTAAGATCGGCCACCTGAACTCCAAGCTCTTCCTGAATGAGGTGGCCAAGAAGGAGAAGCAGCTGCGGAAGATGCTAGAAGGTGAGGGTGGTATCCTCAATGGAAAGGAGAGAGCCCTTTGGGCAGGGAGGAATGCCAGAGCCTTCTCTCTGAGAGGCAGCATGGCCTAGTCAGATAGTCTTTTCTTCTTATCCTGGCTTTGCCACTTCTAGCTATTGGACCTTGGGAAAAGCCATATTACCTCCCTAAACTTCAGTTTCTTCAGCTGTAAAATGGGAATAATAGTACTATCTACCTGCTAATGGAGTAGGCAGCGTTGAGCAAGACCGTGCATGATGTAATGAGCTTGGGCCTGTAGATAGAAAGCGGGGAGAGGAGGCCTGGGTTGCTTGGGTTGGGAGCTTTGGCGACTTTTGCCCCAAACTCTCCACAGGCCCCTTCAGCACAGCGGTGCCCTTCCTGCAGAGCGTCCCCCTGTACCCTTGTGGCGTGAGCAGCTCTGGGGCGGAGAAGCGCAAGCACTCAACGGCCTTCCCGGAGGCCAGTTTCCTAGAGACGTCGTCAGGCCCCGTGGGCAGCCAATATGGGGCAGCGGGCACAGCCAGCGGCGAGGGCCAGTCAGGGCAGCCCCTGGGGCCCTGCAGCTCCACGCAGCACTTGGTGGCCCTGCCGGGCGGCGCCCAACCAGTGCACTCAAGTCCTGTGTTCCCCCCATCACAGTATCCCAATGGCTCCGCCACCCAGCAGCCCATGCTCCCCCAGTATGGCGGCCGCAAGATTCTCGTCTGTTCTGTGGACAACTGTTACTGTTCTTCCGTGGCCAACCACGGTGGCCACCAGCCCTACCCCCGCTCCGGCCACTTTCCCTGGACAGTGCCCTCGCAGGAGTACTCACACCCGCTCCCGCCCACACCCTCCGTCCCCCAGTCCCTTCCTGGCCTGGCGGTCAGAGACTGGCTCGATGCCTCCCAGCAGCCTGGCCACCAGGATTTCTACAGGGTGTATGGGCAGCCGTCCACCAAACACTACGTGACGAGCTAACGCCACGCAGGCAGTGGGGGCACTGGGGGATCTTCCCCCCCAGCCCCCCAGTGGCTCGGGAATTATGCATCCAGAGACCTGCCCTTCTACCTTGCTGTCTTCCCTCCCTTCCTCCTTCATCTCCCCCCAAGTCTTTTCCTTTTGGATTTTGTTTTGTTTTGGGCTTTGTTTTTGATTTTTTTTTTTTTTTTTTTTTTTTTTTTTATGAATCTCCTGGACGCAGACGTGACAGTGAGAGCTGGCCCGGGCTGCAGGTGGCCCTGAGTTGGGAAAACGTCTACTTCAAGGCATTGAGCTCTCTCTCTGTCTCTCCTTTTTTTTTTCCACTCCTTCCCTTTCCAACCCCCGTGGCTGGAAGGAGCCTCAGCTTCCCCTAAAGCCTTGGGGGATCCGGGGGATCTAGCCCTCCTCACCTAGCCCTGGGAGGAAGGACCGGTGGTGCCCACTGGCCCGCTTCTCCTCTTGTTTTTCTTTTGGGCAGTTTGATCACTGACTAAGCAATGACCTGTAGATTGTGGGGCTTTTTTTTTTTTTTCTTTAAACCAAGAATGATTTCTCCTACTTCCTTCTTCTCAACATCCTCCCAGATGGAGTTCAAAGGCCACTTCTCAAGCAGCTTTTGGCACCTTCAGCCTCAGAGTGGAATCTTAAAGACAGGAACCCCATGTCCAGGAAAGGGGAAAAGGAACTTTGCCAATGATAGTGACCACAGCAAAAGCAAATAATAATAATATTAATAATAATAAAGAGAAATAAATAATAAAATAAAAAACCATAGCACAGCCCTTGTTGAGGTCAGTGGGGGAGGAGTGGCTGCCCCGAGTTGGGTCCTTGCCTGGATTTTGACACAGCAACTTCCTGTAGTGAGCACTTTGTATGAATCGTGGACTTCCTGTTCTCAAGGCGCAGGTATTTATTCTGTAATCTGTCTAGAGCACACACCGAAATCCAACCTTCTAATAAACATAATGGCGCAGTCCCACTCCCTGCCTCGCCTCTTACCCCTCACTCCCCCAGGCCTAGGGTCTTCAGGTGTTGGTACAAGAAAGGGCACTGAGGGATGGAAGCCGCTGCCTTCCTTGCCTTGGTTCTGTGCTCCGTCTAGACTGTTCCAGGCCCGTGAATGTCAGCTCGTCAGGCACTAACTCCATCTCCTCTCAGCCTTGGGTTCATTTGACAAATATTTGCTGAGCGAGGGCCTCCCAGGCCCAGCCCCCTGCTTCATAGGCCCTGGCATCTCTTTGAGGTTCTGCCAGCATGTTCTTAGCTAGGACAGACAAAGGAAGAAATACCTTTCTGGGAGTCTTGCAAAATTACCTCCTTCAGTCCACAAATATTTATTGAGCACATGCTAAGTGCCAGGCACTGTGCAGGGCCCTGGGCATAAACAGAGCAGACCCTCTTTTTGTAGTTTAGTCTAACTGGGCCTTGGCCCCCATTGGGGGAGTCACTCAGCTCCATGCTTCCTGTGGTGACTTGGGCCCAGGCCCACCCTGTGCACAGGAAAAGAGCAGGCAGGAAAATCCTTGGCTCTGAGAGGCATGGAGGTAGGGTAGCAAGGTGAAGAAGACATTCTACCCCCATCCCCTTTGGCAGAGCTGCTCAAAGTCTCTAGTGTGTCTTGGGAGCTTGTTAAAAGGGCTGATTCCTAGAGTCCGCTTAGACTCTGTGGGAGCCGTCAAGGGCCCAGGAATCTGTATTTTTAACTCCCCAGTTAAAAGAAGTGCTGCCATGAAGGATTGGCTAGGGTCCTGCTTGTCACAGGGACCCCTGGGTAGGAGGCGCTGGAGGACACCTCTGGTGGGGGCGGGGGGGGTGATCTTTTAAAAGGGATCTCTGGTTTGTTGCGTAACACTTTGCATGGATCTTACGTCATACAGCAGCCTGTGCCCTTCTTCCATACCAGTAGGAGGGGCAACCTTTGCTGGTGCCTGGTTCTCTTTCCCCTTGTCTGGGTAGAATCAGGGCCCGAATGCCTCCTATCCCAGGAAGCCTAGCGCAAGGCAGGGAGCCATGGGTAAGTCCTGTCCTGTGCCAGGGGCCCGAGCCTCACCCAGCCCTAGTCATTCCCCCTCTCATAAAAGTAAGGACCCAGGGTGGAGGGCATGGTGAGGCCATGTTCCCCTGGCCAGTGGGCTGGCCAAACCAAAACGGAGTCTTGGTCCTGCTAAGTAGAAGCTCTGTCTTCCCATCCTGTGGGAATAGAAAATGACTCAATGTTGGGTGGGTGGACCCTTGCCTCATTGCTCCCCCTTCCCCACTTCGGCTGGGAGCCAGAGCCAGGACAGGATGACAACAGCTGGCCTGCCCCCTTCTCTTCCCCTGCACCTGTTTGGGGCTAAAGCGAGGGGGCAGATGGTTGGAGCACAGTGCCCCGGCAGCCCAGGGTGGAAGGATGCCTGGGGGCAGGTGCTGGTGGACAGACAGACATTTCACTCCGCTCACATCTGCTCCTTTCTGTGGTTGTCAGGGGCCCTAGGACATCTGTGCCAAGGGTTGGGAGCCAAGACAGAAAGCTGCCCAATTTCTTTCCCACTTGGCCTAGTTTTGTTGTAGCTGATGGGAGGGGCCCTGTCTCCAGATGCATCAGTCAGACCAGGATAGGGAGGGAGACTCTGGTGGGGTGGGGGGGTTTGGGCCCCACCGGGTCCCAGCTCCGGAAGCCCACCCGGGACACCCCGGACAACTACACACTCAGGCACGCAGGCTGCAGGCAAAGCAGCCAGTTGCCTGTAGTACAGCCGGGGGGTGCCCGGGCAGCCAGGGAAGCAGGGAAGCCAACCCCACCCAGCTGTCCCCCGCCACCCAGCTGTCCCCGGCTTCAGAGGGGCAGCTGTCACCCACCTCCCAAGAGGGTCAGGGGCACAGGAGGCCCAGAAAGAGCTGGAGCGTCCCCAAGACACAAGGCCTGCAGGAGAAGGTGTGAGGGGGCCTTCCCCCACCCCGCCCCGGTGTGCACATTCCCACACCCCTGGGCCCCCACAGCCACGCCCTGCGCCTCACACCGCGGACGGCTCCGAGATAGCGGCTCTCGCACCCCAGGCGCTGCCCTCCCGCCTTCCCCGAGGGGCGGTCACTCCTCCCCTTTCCGGGAAGGGCTGGGTGTCAGGAGCGCTTCTCCCCCACGCCACCGATGGGGGGCGGCGGCTGCTGTGGCCCAGATGCGCGCCGCCCTCGGGGAGGCGACCGCCGGGGGGTTTCCTCCGCCCGCCACCCGCGCCGCCGCCGGGGCTCTTTCATGTCGCTGCCCTCCCCGTCCCGGCCCGGGCCCAGCAGCTGCGCCCCGCTCCCCGCCCCTGCCTCTCTCCCAGCTGGCTTTAGGGTGGGGCGGCGCAGCTGGGGAACAGCTGCAAGGCGTTGGGGGGAGGGTCGGCTGGCCCCGCAACAGCCGGAAACAGTCCTGGTGCCGGGGGAGGGGCGCGCGGGGGGGCGGGGAAGGCGAGGCCGGGGGTGGTCGGCTCCTCTGCCCCGCCCCCCGCGCATCTGGCCGGGCCTGCTGAGAGGGGCAGACCCCAGATCAAAGCCCCCTCCCGGCTTCAAAGGGCGCCCTGCGGGCGGGGCCGGCGGGGCGGGCGGTGGCGCAGCCGGGAGCACCCTGCGGGCGTCGCCGCTGAGTCAGCGCCCCGGGCCCCTCTCCCGAGGCGAGACCCCGCCTTCGAACCTCACTTCTGGGTTCCTCCATTCCTGTTCACACCCACCCACTCAAGGCCCTGTCGTTGTCACCATGCCACTTCCTCAGGCACCTTCAATTTCTCCCATCTGAGGGTGGGGGAGAACCGAGGCACACTTTCAAGATGGAGCCTGGCCCCCTGGGGGATTCCCTACCCCACCTCTGCGTCCTGTAAATTCGGGGTGGGTGGATGGAGGGTCTAGGATATGTCCTTCCCCAACCTAGTGATCTAGGCCTACAAAGAAAGGGCGGGGGGCGGGAGATGTTGATCCTACTGGGGCTGCGGGGTAAAGGGAGGTAGAAGACTGATCCCCGGGTGTCCCTGGACAGACCCCACCCCATTTTAGCCCCTCTTTTACAGTGAGGGTCTCCCGGTATGATTTTGGAAAACTCTCCCTTGGAGGGGCCTTAGAAACAGTGATCTCTAGAACCTGGGATCCTTCTACTGGTTCTAGAACCCTCTGAATCCTGTTTCTTTGAGTTAAGGGAAAGGAAAGAAATTGAGAACACTCTTGGATTGCCCCTTCCCTATACTCTGGGCAAGGCCCCGGGATTCAGGGCTAAGACCCCAGAAACATCCACGGAGGCTGAGGAAATGAGACAGACCAGAGAGTGGGGCAGAGGCAGCCAGGGTTGGGGGCTCATCAGGTGAGAGGTTATAGATCTGGACCAGGGGGTGGGCTGGCCTCAAGAATATCACCTTCCGGGGGCGCCTGGGTGGCTCAGTTGGTTAAGCGACTGCCTTCGGCTCAGGTCATGATCCTGGAGTCCCGGCATCGAGTCCCACATGGGGCTCCCTGCTCGGCGGGGAGTCTGCTTCTCCCTCTGACCCTCCTCCCTCTCATGCTCTCTGTCTCAAATAAATAAATAAAATCTTAAAAAAAAAAAAAAAAAAAAAAGAATATCACTTTCCGGCAGCTTCTCTCTTCCTCCAACACTCTACCCTTTCCAAAGACTCTCTTCCCTTCCAGAGCAAGATGTAGTCACTCTCTGCTTGAATTCCTCAAGACACAGCTTCCACAGGGAAAGCTCTTACAGATAACAAATAGAAATCAGGTGGATAGAGCTTTGATCTCTACCATATTCTCTATGGTATATGGGAATCTCACCCGCTGAGTGAGGGAAGCCTTCAAGAGCCCAGGGCTTCTTCCCTAAAATCCCCTGTCCCTGGCATTTATGATGCAGGGCCTTGGCAAGAGGCTTACCCCTGAGCTCTGCACTCGAAGTCTGCATGTTTCCTCCATGGGCAACCAGTTTTCTTTAATTGCTGTGTGGTTAATTCCTCTCAACTGCGGCAAACTGGGATATTTATGACTTCCCCTTGCACTAGATCTTCAATAATTGGTCCTTTCTTGGGCGCCTGGGTGGCTCAGTTGGTTAAGCCACTGCCTTCAGCTCAGGTCATGATCCTGGAGTCCCGGCATCGAGTCCTGGCATCGGGCTCCCTGCTCAGCAGGGAGTCTGCTTTGCCCTCTGACCCTCCCCCCTCTCATGCTCTCTCTCTCTATCTCATTCTCTCTCTCAAATAAATAAATAAAATCTTAAAAAAAATAATAATTGGGTCTTTCTTGAGAAAGAACCCATCTGCTCAGTGCCATAGATTATTTTTCATTATTTACATGGAGGCAAGAAAAGGGAGATGTATGGGGTGGTGTGTGGCAGAGTTTTCAACAGCTTGTAGAACGGGGTGTTAGCGGTGGCACGTGCAACATCTCAAAATTGCAGGTAAAGAGTGAAATGCAGGAGCAGGTGTCCAAGACCTGAGTGTTAAGGATGGTGTGGACTTCTGGTCCACCTGGGGGGGGGGGGGGGGAAATGACAGTGAGTCATGTGACCTATGGATGTTGGGCTGCCTGGTTGTGAGTTGGATGTTGTCATTAGACACTCTCCACATCTGTGTCTGCTGCAGGGCACTGAGCAGGGAGGGGGTTTGGATGCAAATGGGCAACTCAGGGCCTAACAGAGAGGGACTCTCCAGCCACACCACATGCCACCTCCAGCAGCTGCAGCAACCCAAGCTCCACCTATCACATCATAGGCTTAGAGTCAGTCCTCAGCAGCCCAGGTGGTTCCGTGCCCTGGTGGCTCTTCTGAGCCCTCTGCCTGGATTGTACACCTAGACTCAGAGTTTTGCCTCGGCTGCGTGCCCCTTCCTGCCCTCTCCAGGAGGGCATGAGGAGAAAGGAAATGACGCACGCAAAGTGCTGGGTTTGTTGCCGTCACTGTCCACTTCGGGGCATTGATACCTCTCACAACGCTTCTGTTTCTGCGGGCCAGCCACACTGCCGTGCGCCTAGGACTCTCACGCAGTATTCTAACTGTTGGGGTTTACATGTCAGGCTGCATGTGGCCCAGCCTACCTGTCCAGCTAGCCTGTGAGTCCCTGGAGGACGTGAAATAGTAGTCATCTTTGATTTTTCAGAGCCTACGGACATTGCCTGTTTCATTCATTCACTCATTTACTCGAGGTTCCTCTATTTCTGGACACCATTCCCATGTTGGGGATACATCAGTTAACAAAACAGACAAACTCTGGGCCCTCTTGGAGCTGATAATTTGGTGGGGAAGGGACAGATGACAAACAATAAATCAATAAATGTGAGTTGATGGTAAGTACTCAAGTAAAGCAGGGTGAGGGGGGTAGGGCATGCCAAGAAGGTAAGGGGGCATGGCAGTTTTATATAGGGAGATGGTTGGGGATAGCTTTACTGAGAAGGTGACAGCAAGCAGATATTTCAGAATGTGGGCGCCTGGGTGGCTCAGTTAAGCGTCTGCCTTCGGCTCAGGTCATGATCTGGGGGTCCTGGGATTGAGGCCCGTGTAGGGCTCCCTGCTCTGCCGGGAGCCTGCTTCTCCCTCTCCCCTTGCCCCTCCCCCCACCACTTGTGCATGCTCGCTCTTTCTCTCAAATAAATAAATAAAATCTAAAAAAAAAAAAAAGAAAAAAGAAAAGATATTTCAGAATGTGAGGAGGCAAGGTCTCAGGGTATCTGAAACAACAGTGTTCCAGGCAGAGGAAAAAAGCACAAAGACCAGAGGCAGATGATGCTTGTTTCAGGAACGGCAAGGGGGTGTGTGTGGCTGGAAAGATTGAGAGGCAAGAGCAGTGAGTAATGAAGTCAAAAAGGCATGAGGGAAGGGGGCCAGGGCATGAGGCATTATAAGTGCTTTGCCTCTGCTCAAGAGATAATTTGCTGAATGAATGAACCAATGGATGGATGGATGGAAGGATGGATGGATGGATGGATACCAAATGCTGATGCTTTCAGGGCTCTAGGGGTTTCACAGGGGAGCCCTGTGGACTAGAGGGTGCCAGGTCATCTTCCTGGGCATATGGGACTTGCATCATGCCCTAAAAGAGGAGTAAGAAAAGCACAAAAGAGGGGCAGACACTCCAGAGAGAAGGTGACTATGAGCACAGGTTGGGGAAATAAAATTGCAGGCGTTAGGTTGGGGGATATCGAGGATAGCTCTTGTGAAGCTCAGGGTCTGCGTGAGAGTGCACGATTGACAGATCTATAACAAAGGTTTGGGGTCAGATCAGAGGGCTCTTGAATGACAGGATAAACAGTTTGGCCTTGAGTCCCATAGCCACAGGGCCCCTGAAGACATCTGAGCAGGGAAACTGTGTTTTCGCACAATGGGTCTGAGCACTAAGGCGGTGAGGGCCAGGCAGCAGGGGACAAGGTGGCCACCCAGGGGGCCGAGGGAGGTCCGAGAGAAAGAGTCGGTAGGGCTGCAGGGTGCAGGCTGGGCCCCGCCCAGGGACAGGAAGGGCCTCCAGGTCCCACGGCTCAGCCAAGGAATGGGAGCCCGGATGAGGCCTTCTCCTTCCCTGCCAGCCGGCCACGGGCCCTGGAGTCAGCAGAAAAGCCCGGGCCCCGGGGAGGAGGCGGCGCGGAGCCAGAAGCTGCTGAGGGCGCACTGGCAGCAAGATGCCATTGTACGTCCGCAATCAAGATACTTCAGAGGAAATCAAAAGCGCCAACTGGGGAAATGATGTGCGCGCGCTCGCTCTCTCTCTCTCAAACACACACACAAACTTCTGCCTCCAAAATGGGTCAAGTGAAGGCTGTGGGCGTGGGCTGCGGAGGGAGGGCTGGAAGGAGAGGAGGCCCAGGGCCCCGGAGCAGCCTGGGCGCTCGGGCCCACTCGCCCTCCTGGCGTAGGGGGCGGCAGCAGCTGCAGGGGGGGCGGACGGGAGCCTAAATACCCACCCCCCAGGCATATGGATAATGCTCACAGCTGCCCTGCCTGCTTTGCGTTCATTAAGACCAACTGTTTCAGGAGTGGTGGCAGGCGGGCAGGAGGGGGCGATGTGCCCATTCACAGACTGGGGCCGGGGGGGCGGGGGGGCGGGGGGCCTGCCTGCAGCTGTGCAGACACCGCCCCCTGCCTGGATCCGCATCCCAGCCCCCCAAATTCTCCTTCCTCCCTCTCTCTTCCTCCCAGCTCGCTGCTCTGGTAGATCTGGAGGTCTCAGGGTGGGAAAGGGGGCCGGGGAGTCCGGGTGAACCCCCAGGAGCTGGGTGAACTGAGGGGCGAGGTGGGCTGGGTTGTGTCCCCCCCCCAACCCCCGCAAGATGGGCGGTTGCTTACAAACCGAAGCTCCTTATCCTTTTCTCTCCTGAAGCCATCTGTGCTTTGGCCCTGTCATCTGGAGGCCCCAGAGGAGCCTCATTCCTACCGAAAGCCGCAGATCAGGCTTGCTGTGTGCCCCCAGACAGAATCCAAGGCGTGCGGGGGAGGCGTGCCAGTGGGATTTCACCCGATTCCACCTCTCGGAAGTGAGGAAGGCTGAGGAAGGGAGGCTGCTGGGCTGCAGGTCGACCAGCTGGGACTGGGGACTGGGTTAGGGGGCCATTGTTGAAAGCCAGGCCCAGGGAGGGGTCTGGCTGGTGTAATAGGCCCCAGCCGCCAAGTACGGCTGAGCCACCCGCGCCCTACACGAGGGCACCCACCCGAGGGACTCGCAGCTAGTGCCAAGCCTCACACCCTGACGTGGGTCATCCTCTTCCATAGGAGTCAGCAGTGGCCTGGGTGACAGGCCTGTCCGGTGTCAGGAACACGCATTCTGCTAACAAGGCAGTGTCCGCGTGCATCGGTTGGCAGCCTGCCCTTCCTTCTTCCCGTTGGTGGTCTGAGGAGGGAGAGCGCGCTCCCTCTCTTCCATTTCGGGCCAGGGCACTGGGTGGGGGCTGCTGAGCCCGGGTGAGAATGGAGGCAGCTGATGCCAGGCCAGGGCCCAAGGAGCAACGGCCTCCCCAGCCTCTTCCTCTGTTGTCAGGGTGGGGCCGGGCCCCCCTGCCCCCTCTGCCGGCGGCCTCCAGACCAGCGGCCACCTCTGGCGCTCCAGGAAGGGGCTTGTGCATCCTGAAGAGGGGGGGACAAAGAGGAAGGTAGGCCTCTCACCCACCTCCCTGTTTCCCGGAGCCTCACCCCACCGCTGCCCCCAGCAGGTCACAGCCCTGCATCTAGTCAAGAGGGCATCCGGGAGAAAAATGGGCCTTCCAGGCTGCCGGAATCTCAGACAAGCCATTTCCTCGCTGTGTTATCCTAGGCAAGTGACTTACCTTTGAGAGCCTTGGTTTCCCCAACTAGGAAATAGGGATGGGAATACTTACCTCGTAGGGCTGCTGGAAGGGTCTAGTCAGCGATTGACTAACAGGGCTAGCAGTTTGCTTAGCAAAGCCGCCCCCAGCCCTTGTAGCTTTCAGCTTCAGGTATTCAAGCAGGTTCTCCCATAAACTCTGCCCCTCCTTGACTTAGCTTGACCTCTGCAATTCTCTCATTAATATTTTATTTCTTTAGCAAAGGCTTTTTGTCCCTGGGACACTGCTATTCACTCTGGGGAAAGAAACCTCCCCATGTTCCTTTGTGCAGGAGGCTTCCTTAGCTCCTTTTCTGAGCGTAGAAGCCAAAAGGTGAAAAGGCAGAGGCCCCTCTTCCCCTGCTATCTGAAAGTAGAGCTTTCCTACAAAACCTTTCACAAGCCAAAACAGGGTAAAGCAGTGTAGACCCTGCTTTCCAAAAGTTCGCATCGCACCACTTGGCTTTTATGTGAGACCTACGTTAGTATGGCAATGGCTTTTTTTTGCAAAAATGAAAATCCTCTTCAAATTTCTTTCAGTTACTGGAAACAGGTACTAACGTAGGTCTTTCGTAACAGTGCAGTGGCGAAACATGCGCTTTCGGAAAGTGAGGAATACCTGTGTCATGGTACGCACTCGGGGCCCAGCAGCGACCCGGGCCGGGGTGCACATTGGGTTCTGCGCCGCTCTTCCGGCGTGGTCTTGAGCAAGTGATTCAAATTCTGTGAGCCCTATCCCCAAACTGTGGTCATACCTACAGTTAGTAATGTTGTTGCGAGGATTAAATAAGCTAATAACTGGGAAGTCCCCAGCACAAGTGGGTGCCCCCAACCACTTGCTCTGGTCTGACCGTAGGGGCCTGGTTGTTGGCCGTATCTCCACATGTGTGCGTGTGTGTCTGGTTCTGGACACACACACACGCACTGTCACAGTGCTGGACCCGCAGAGTCACTGCAGGGAGCAGGCACCGTGTTCCCCTCCTCCCTGCCCAACTCCTGGTGCTGCAGCTTCCCTGTGCTCTGCAGTGTTGGAAAAGGAAATTACTGAACAGATTGCAATTAAGAGGGGAGAGAGGGAGAGAGAGACAGAGGCCCTAAAATGCAGCTTGACTGAGCGCTAAACTGTGTTTTTGCCTGGAGCCAATCAGGAGCCTCTGACAAGAGACTGTTCCCACTCACAAATCTAATTGCAAGAGGTGTGGCTGGGGTGGCCCTGGGAGCCCGGGAGAGGAGGGGGCTGCAAGCACCTTCAGGAGACTGTTGGCCTCTTGCCTGTTGCCTTCAAAGTTCCAGAGCCACATGGGAGGGGAGGAGGGAAGGCAGAGGTCTAGGGGGCCTGGGAAGGTCTGGACTCCAGAATTTCTGCCAGTTATTACAATAGCTGCCAATGATTTAGCGCCTACTATACACGGGACATGCATAGCTTCTCCTCTGGAGAACTGGATGATGTTACCTCATTTCACAGATAAGAAACTGAGGCACAGAGTGTCCCTACCTTTTTTTTTTTTTTTAAGATTTTTATTTACTTATTTTACAGAGAGAGAGAGAGTGCACAAGCAAGGGGAGCGGCAGGCAGAGGGAGAGGGAGAAGCAGGCTCCCCACTGAGCAGGGAGCTCAACAAGCCTCGATCTCAGGACCCTGGGACCATGACCTGAGCTGAAGGCAGACGCTTAACAGACTGAGCCCCCCAGGCACCCCGAGCGTCCCTACTTTGTGCTAGCTGTTGCCTTAGGTCTAAGGACTTTATTTACATTATATCTCTTTTAAATTTTAATCCCATTTCATACACGACGAAGCAGGACTCCAAGAGAGTAATTTGCCCAAGATTACAGGGCTGATTTATGATGGGCAAGGATTGAACCCGGGGCCTCTCTGACTCCAGAGAACGGATTTTTTTTTAAAGATTTTATTTATTTGACAGAGAGAGAGAGAGCACAAGCAGGGGGAGCAGCAGAGGGGGAGGGAGAAGCAGGCTCTCCGCCGAGCAGGGATCCCGACATGGGGCTTGATCCCAGGACCCTGGGATCATGACCCAAGCTGAAGGCAGCCGCTTAACCAGCTGAGCCACCCAGGCACCCACAGAGAACAGACTTTTTAATTGTACCTCACCGTCCCTTTATTGAGCAGGGTGTTCCGGGTGGAGTTGCGAGAATTTAGCAAAACAACACAAACAAAAAAACTGAGAAGGCCAGTTTTTGAATTTGAATTTCAGAAAAACAAGGAATTTTTTTTTTTAGTATTAGAAGTATGTCCCCAATATTGCATAGGATATACTTGAATTAAAAACAATTCTTTGTTTATCTGAAATTCAAATTTAACTGAATGTCCTGTCATTTATCTGGCAACTCTAGACCTCTCTCCTCCTGCCCCAAGCACCCCTCTTTTCTGCCAACAGCTTGCCTTTAAAGGCGGGCCCTTGGGACTAGCCATTCTGGTGTGTAGCTAGGCTGCTCAAATGAGGCTGCCCAAGGGGAATACGTTGCTTTTCTGCTCCAGGGGCAGAACCCTGAACACGAGCCTGTTCTGTCACCTACTGTGTGACTTTGGGCAAGTCTGTTTCCTTCTCTGAGCCCTCTCTAAAAAGAAGACGCAATATCAGGTACTAGGTAATTGCAAGTGTCCTCACCAGGCCTTTCCCAATATCTTGTCCCTTTTTCCAGTCCTTGCTGAAGATGGTACAAAATCTGTGGTTGCAGAGGTGAGGACAGGGAACACCCAACACCCAGGACAAGGAACCCCAGGGGAACACTGCTGGTGTGGACTTGGAAGGTGGGGGGGGGGTGCTGTGTAGGCTAAGACTGCTGGGAAATGGGCCATGACTGTCTTTGTCCCGCAGAGGTGACAGCTTGCTACAGCATTCAGACCCAAGGCTCCAGCCCCTCCTGCACTGAAGGTTCCGTGAGGCTGGGCACACTCCTTAACCCAGGCCAGTGCCTCAGTCTTCTCGACTGCGAAGTGGGACTCATGCTGCCTGGTACTGAACGTAGGGGACGTACGGTAAGGCGCCTGCTGTGTAGGAAGGGCTTCATAAAGTGTGTTTTTTATCGTTGGTGGCTGTATTCGTGTTCTATGCTTCTGAAAGAAGCACCTTGAAGAATGCTAACCTCTGAAAGGACAAACACAGTCGAGGCCCTTTCCGAGCTCTGGCCAAGAACACAACACATTCCGGGCTGCCTTCCTTTCAGCTACATTTTATTTGTCAGATTTTTGACAGACGTCTAAATTATACATTGAATTTTCCACATGACCAAATACCACGTCCCTTCCTTTGATTATCATTTTCTAAAGGGACTATAAAAAAAGAACCTTTCGATGGATCAGACTGAACCCTGAAACCACATGGAGTGCAGAGCTAAAAATAAAAGGAAGTAAGAACTGGCCCCTGCGAAGGAAAGAGAAATCAAAGCAAACTCTGACGGGAATCAAGGGACGCGTCCTGGCGAGGGTGACAAAGTGTCACCCTCCAGGCCAGGCCGGATCAGGAGCGGCCGACAGTGAGGGTGGGGCACAGAGTGGCACAAAAATAGCCTCCGCTTTAGCCCGGAGGGGAATAAAGAAATTTGTCAAAAGCCAGGAGAGAGAGAAGTGGAGTTGGAGGGAGGGAGAGGGCAGGACCGCGTCCTTCCAGCAGTTTCGGGAGCTGCGGACTTCTTCCACCCGGGCACATTTCCACCCGCCGGCACAATCGCTGACTTTCAGCTGTGCGCCGACATGTTCCCCAGCTCAGCCCACATCAATGACACCCTTGTTTCCATAGTAACCGAGGGAGAGTGAAGGGGAAAGGGTGTGCGGCGCTGGGCGCGGGGAGCCAGCCGCCGGGAGCCGCGCCGGGGACGGTCGCGGCCCGGGAGGGGGCCTGTCCCGCCATCGCGGGCGGTCTGCCGGGGCGCGACGCTCGCTGGACCCCGCCGGGGGTGGGAGGACGCCAGACCGGGTGTCCCCTTTCTGGCTTCAAATTCCAGCTTCTCGTCCCGGCCACAGCGGTAGGGGTGGGGCTGGGAGGGGAGAGAGGACTTTAGAAGCGTTTTGTTTTTCACAAACGGGAGCTTTCAAACTCGGCATTTTTCAGGCTTCGCTCACCTACCCCACGAGCCCCTGGAGGGTTCAGTAGGGCTCGCAGGGAAGATGAAAGCTTGTGACATCCGCAATGCCTCTGTCTTTAGCTGAAAAGCCAATGTGAGCATTCACAGAGGCTGTTATCAGAGGAGGGCAAGTGGCTTCTGCGGGCTGGCCGAGGCCTTGGGAGGGCTCTTTCAAACAGTTCCCTGAGTTGGTGGTGAAAGAACGAAAATATTTCACAGGCCATCCACTGCCAAAGTTCCATGTCCCAGTGTTCCAAACTGCAGAGCTCAAAGCAGGCATTTTGCCCCTCAGGTAACATCCCTGGTGCACTATTTGGAGGGAAAAACCATTTTCAAGCGCTGGAGCCACTTTCCAGCCCGACAGAAGAGGGATTTCTGGTTCCTTATCATTCTGTTTTGCCTCTGTTCAAAGCCAGAGAGGCACCTGGGTGAGACAGAGAAGCCAGAGGAGACTGCAGGGAGCAACTTAGCTCAGTGGTTGAAAAAAACCTCACCCTCTTTTGTTTTGCAAGTCCTTACTGGTCTGTCCACAGCAACCCCAGGACACATTTTTGTGTCTGGCGTTGTGAATGACTTTCACCCCAGACCGTCTTTGAAGCTGGCCATGCTGCAGCCTCACCTGCACAACTTCGTCCAAAAAAAAAAAAAAAAAAAAAGGCTGGGACTGAGGGCGGGGGTGGGGGTGGGGGGGCTGGAGTGGCCCCTTCGGTCTGCTCCAATGCCTTGGTGGGTTGGGAAAGGGCCACCTCCCAGGATGAGAAGGCAGCTGGCCTCCTGGGACCCACTAGCCACTGAACAGTCTCTTATTCACACTCTGAAAACCCCTGAGCTCAGGCACCAGAACAGAGTTCAATTCAGGAGCTGAGTGTTGCTCTGGCCGGCTTTCCCATGTCGAAGCTGAAGCTGGGGAGTTCTTTGGGCTCGGGGAGACAAGCTCTTTTTGCCCTTCTTCTCCACTCCACCCTCAGAGGCCCATTTTGCTGAAAAGAGGCAGAGGACACAGCCGCGGGGGTGACTCTGGCCCCCCTGGGCATGGCCCCAGCAATCATATACACCCACGTTCTTCCCAGCAGCCACCCCTCTCCACCCACGAGCATCCCACCCCACCAAGCTGCCAGCGCTGTAAAAATTGATCTCTTCTAAAAATCGATCGCCAGCCTTTTCTCCGTGGGGCAGGTTCTTGGTAGAGCCGCACTTATTTTTAAAGTCTGATAGCGGTGGCCTATTGTGATCATTTAAAGAGAATTCTTTGAGCTTTAGAAATCCCTTCTATAGGACGGCCATGGAGAAGCTAGCTAATCTCAGAGTCGGAGGCTCACTGCTTCACTGAACTGGAGAAAGCCTGTTTACGCTAGCCTGAGCCCTCGATGGGAGAGGGCTTTTTAAGGACCTTGTAATTTTTCTGGAATTAAACCTCCCACCTCTCCTTACATTCCAGATGTCATTACAGTCAAAAGTCATAAGAATTTGCTTCCCTGTGTGGCTGGCCAGGGGGGTAGGGGGGGCGGGGACGAGGTATGTTTCTGTGGTGACTTGTTTGCAAGAAAGGTTTTCCCCCACCCCTCTCTCCAAAGGGTGAGGATTACATACACAGTCTCCTACCTGCATGACAAGATGGTTTAATCATCTGCTATCCACCCTCCTCCCACCCCCCCACCCCCACCCCGCCAGGCCGCTTCCCACCCTAGCTTGGTTGGTGATGGTAAAAATCACTGCCCAGCACCAGCAAACACTGTGGTTTCAGAACCATGGAGGGGAAGGGAGGTGGGTAGGGAGGAATGTAAGGGACAGGTCAGGAAATAAATGAATGCAGCATAAGCTGCTTCTTCCTCTTTTCCTTTCTTCTTTTCTTTTCTTTTTTTTTTTCTGAAAGAAAAAAAGCCCACTGGAATTGTCTAAACTGCAATGTAATCTCTTGCTCATTTAAAAGATCTCATTTTCTAATCATGTGCTTTGAGACATTTAATACTATTTCAATTATGCAGAGGAAATAATATAATTCCTTTATTTGAAAAATGATACTGAACCTCAGAGATCAGTTAAATCTACTGCTGGAATGGGGATTCTTTTTAAACTGTGTTGTTCCCTCTCTTCAAACAGCTGTAGCTGTACACAGATGGAAAAACATTTGGTCAGAAAGCAGCAAATTAGTGTTTTTCAGGACAGAATTCAGCTCCCGCAGCTCCTGCGTCTCTCCGTTCGACTAGATTTTATTTCTTCTTTGCATTGACATTTTTGCAGACCCAGTTCATGCCGTCCTTTGAGGGAAATGGGCAGAGAAAGGCAGTGTTAGTTGTAAGAAAAGCACCACACACTCAAGCCCGGGGAAGGAGAGGGGGGTCCGGGTCCTCCCTCCCCAACCTCAAGCTCCGGGGAGTTTGCTTGCCCCAGGGGCCCACCTAGGTGACCAGGGACAGTGGCCTCCTGGGGAGGAGAAGGGGAGCCTCTGAGAGCACAGGAGGGAGATGGGAGGGGGAGTGCCCAGTGTCTGAACTTGAGATGGATCCTTAGGAACTCCCTCTGAAAAAATAAACACATCTGCCTGGATCCAAGGCCTGATTGAAGAGCTATCAGAGATTCCAGCCATTTTTGGCTTTTTCTAAAAGCTGACCTTTGCCAGGGCATTAAATTCAATAAGCCACCCTTCTGGTGCCCCAGTGTGTTTACAGTGTGACAGTGTACACTTGGGTTAAATTAAATTTTTTTGGAAAAACAAACCAACTGTAGTGTGTGTTACTAGACACACACTGGGGCAATGTGCATTTATTTCTCTTCGAGCAGCACTACACATAGGTTTCAAAGGGCTGGTCTGATTCTTGCAGATTTAAGCACTACCAAGCTGAGGGACTGGGGAGAAGGTTCCCTTAAAGGCACAGTGACCTTGAAAGTGTCCTCTCTTAGAAGGCTGGAGAGGGACAGGGGTAAAAACCACACAACGCCTACAGCCACCTGGCAGGCAGCATGATTTCCCATGGATGCCAGGCCTGCCAGAGATGACCTCCTTTTCAACCCCCTCTGGAGCCATCCCCAAATGCTCTCCCCTTCCCCAGAGTGTCTCCGACCTTCAGGGGTGTGCGGAGTTCCCTCAGAAGCCCGGAACAAAATCAAAGGAGGCTCCGGCAATGAATCCCTTTCCTCTGGCATCTGTAACACATACTCGCTGAGGTCCCGGTCACATTTGCACATCTCAGGGCATACATGACATGCAGAGCCCGCATTTCCTGTGACCATGGAGCTAGCAGTTGAACCTGAACAGCTGAGACAGCTTAAAGTAATAAATATCAGCTGACACCCTTGGCCGTTCAGAGCATTAATCCCATAAACAATACATCACTGCAAAACAACCAGCAAGCATCCTATCTCCTGGCTAATCTGACCATAACCTGAATTTACAGTGATTAAAACTCTTGTCAGTTGCCATCAGAGCACTTGGGCGGGAGAACCAGGTAATCTGTTGGCTGTCCCAGGGCAGACCTTAGGGCGTTTGCCAAGATGTGGCTGGCCACCGCCCGAAGCCCAAAGGCGGACAGCACCTGGCAACAGTGGGGGCAAGGGTGGGGGGATGCCGAGGTGGGAGAAAGGTGGACTCCAAATGCGTCTCCAGTTACAATTGGGTCAGCTCCTTACTGTGAGAAGCTGAGGCCAATTTTAAGACCATTTTATGAAAAGGATTAATTTAAAGAGAAGCATGTTTAATTTTAGTAGCTAATTGGTTTCCAGGAAAAAAAAAAGATCACCTGCCAGGAGACAAAAAAGATTTTACAAATAAAAGAGGGATGAATAAGATAACCATCTTCTCTTTGCCTTCGAAGCTGAACAGCTCAGCACTTGTGTAGCACATTCCACCTTCAGGAACCCGTACAAGCACTATCAAAGGTGTGCACCTTCGTATTTTCTCCTCTAAAGAGACTTGCAGATTTTATCAAATCATCTTCTCAGAGAAATCAAGAACTGTTTTCCCACACTACACGAATGGCAATTTTTCCTCTTGTTTTATGGCTGATTATGGGGGGGGGGTTCTTTTATTATATGTAACTGAACATGAATGCAGTCAAAGAGATAGGAAAAATATTTACTCAGCTGCAGGAACCCAAAGCAGAATGCGGAGGGTGAGGGGCAGCCTCTCCCTGGGTATCTGTTATGGAGGTAGAGGGGATTTCAAGCAGGGAGCCCTGCCGCGAGGCAGTGTCTTCCAGATGTCTGCGAGGGCCCGGGGTGGCAAAGCCCTTCCAGCCACAGTCTTGCCGCCAGAGGGCGCTCAGAGGTCAGGCCCCAGCGGCTGACCTGCGGGCCCCCGGGCCTCCACAGCTGCGGCCGGGAACCTGGAGGAGTGCGGGCGGCACGCGGAGATGGAATCGGGACAAAGCCGTGTGGCTGCTCTGGCGCCCGGAGGCTGCCCCGGTTTCAAGTGTCTGGAGGTTGGGGAATGGTCCCTTTCCTGTCATTACCCAGAGGAGAACCTGAGCTGGGGGTAAGAGGTGTCAGGGAGGCCATGGTTCACGGGGTGATGCCTCTTCAGTCAAAGCAGGGACAAGCTGTGCCAAGTTGCCCCCTGCAGAGGAAAGACAGTGGTGTCGCCCAGGAGCCCTGACAGGAGGGTCCGGGTCCGACTGGCCTGAGGAGGCGTTTACAGAACCTAGCCTGGTATCACGCTATCTGGCCTCCAGCAGACTCGAAATTTCTATCTTTGAAATGAATCCTTGTCACAACGCTGTGAAGTAGGTACTATTCCAATTTCCACGGCCCGGAGGAGGAAATGGGCGCCAGGGCCGTGGGAGGCAGAGGCAGGCCGTGAACGCAGGCTCCCCAGGCAGCCCCACTTCTCAGGGAATGCCGCCGCCTGAGACAGGGTGCGGGTCACCCTGCAGCTGGGAAAGGGAGCGGTCCAGGCCCTGCGTGCTTAGGACTTCCGGCTGGCACGGGGCCATGGCCCGGGCGGGACCCCCAGCCAAGCACCCTGCACGGCTCTGCTGCCGCTCGGGAGCGGTCAGAGGCTGGTTTGGGTCACTTAACTCTCAAGATTCCCGCGCTGCGTGTGGAAGCCTGCGTACCTCCCCTGCCGCGAGAGCCCAGCCGCGAGAGCCCAGCCGATGGGCCATCTGCCAGACCACTGTGGGCGGCGGCCGCCCGGCGCTCAGCGGAAACGAGCCCAGGGACCTTCTGCTCTCCGTCTTCGCGCCAGTGCACCCCACGGCCCTTGCCTGAATTTGGAGAGGCCATGTTTTTTTAAAACAGATGACTGAGGAAAGGTGATTGTCTACTTGAAGGAGGTTACTGCTCTGCCTCCAGATGAGGAAATGAACTCATAGGTTTGTTGAAGGGTTGAACCTTTATTGTTAAAAACTGGTTTGACCAAATTTCTGCACATTTGATCTCTGTCATGGGATGCCAGTCTTAGGGCATGGGTAGTCCTCCCCGGCACCTCCTCCTGACCAACCTTGCTGAAACCCAATTGGAACTGATTAGCTTCAGTTCAATAATAGAGACTAAAGAGAGTCCTTGAACCTCAAATACTGAGCTTTGTTTAGCATCATGGAAAGGAAAAAAAATTTACATTTTACTATGTCATGATATTATTCCCTATGTTAAACACTGGGAAAAAATCAAGGCTGCCCCTAACCATCTAGGTGGAAACATAGGAGTCCCGGACCCCTATGCTCCAAGACTGAAGGTGCAATGCCCCTTTCTTTCTTTTTTTAAATTTTATTTATTTATTTGAGAGAGAGAGAGAGAGTGCGCACGCACAAGAGGGGGTGGGGCAGCAAAGGGAGAGGGAGAAGCAGGCTCCCCACTGAGCAAGGAGCCCAAGGTGGAGCTCCATCCCAGGACCCCGGGATCATGACCTGAGCCGAAGGCAGACGCTTAACTGACTGAGCCACCCAGGTGCCGCGCGATGCCCCTTTCTGTGGGAAGAATGACTGCACTGCTCCTTTGAACTTGTTCTTTCTACCATGCATCCATCACTGCCTGATGGTTGGAAGGAAGCAGTAGCAGCTATGGTTGGGTGGGCCTGGTTTTTAACGTCAGGAGGACTACACCGTCACATCAGTAATTGCTTTAAGATGACGAGGAGCTCAGACTCCTGCGGAGCATCACAGCCTATCCCGTCTTGCCACAGGGCCCCAAGGGCCAAGGAGCAGCTTGATGTAGCGTACATAAAATATTGCTCACTATTAATATTTTTTTTCTGGTGACAAAGGTACCGCACCAGAGAGGTAGCAAAATCACATGTTCCAAGTTTGCTTTCTTGGTCTGTAGAGAGGTTTGAAAATTTAAAAATAGCCCTGAGGTCTGACTTGTAGATAGGCAGTTCCATGTACACTTGGAGTCAAAAATAACTGACGTCAGGCCTTAGAAAGGAGGGGTAAATGTCATTTTTAAAAATATTGAAATTCTGTTGGCTTATTAAGGGCAAAGTCCTCTAGATCAAGGTTAAAAAAAGAAACAAAACCCAGAAACTTGGCCAGTGAACGTTTAGTGGCCATGTGCAAAGCGCTCTGAAAGACAGCTCCCACATCAGGCAGGGCTTAGGTTGCTGATGGTCCTTTCTATGTCTGAGACGACTGTGAGCCCGATTGCTCCTGTTTGGAGCAGGAAGATCAGGGATGTGGGAGAGATGTGGGAGAGATGGTGAGCATCAGGTGGAGGGCACGGAGAGCAAACCGCAGGAAAACCTGAGAGCTCAAAGCTACCGGTGTAGGCAGGACTCCATGATGACTGAGGCTAGAGGCCAGGCTGAAACTGCTGATTTCTGCTTTGAAAGGAAATTCTAATCCAGTATAATTTCAATTAAACACACACAGCATTGTAGAAAGCGAATATCTGCAACCACCTGAAACTACAAGAGCAGAGGAGAGCCATGCTTCAGGGTTCCAGTTCAGGTTTGTAGGTGGAAGAGGGATCAATTCCTCTACCTTTCTCTGGCTCCAAGCCAGATCCTCTGTTTACCACTTTCTAGACATGCAGGGGAAAGAACAGCGTCTGGAGCTAGATGCTATGCCCTGGGGCAGGGGGGCCCGGAGGGCGGCTGCCCCCGTGCATCTGTAAGGTGGTGTGGCTGAGGGGGCTGCAGGTTTCCCAGCCCAGACATAGTTCAGTTTCTCCTCTCTCTGCATTCAGCTACTTGACATAACTGGGTCTCTTCTGATCACTCCTCTGGACTGTGAGCCTCTCAGCAGGACAGAGTTTCCAAGATTGATGTTCTTCTTCAGCTTCTAGTGCCCTTTACCTAAGCTCTGCTCTTGACAGTTTCCCATGAAAACCGCTTTAATCACATGATGGCCCGGCCTCCTCATCACCATCAATCAGGCAAAGACCTGTTCTGAACTTTCCTGAAGCCCCTAAAAGTCCATTTCCATACCCAGAGCAGGGGCTCATATTTATTTGCCTTCAGAATATCAGGTAGAACAAGAACCTCAAATCATTCCCAGGAATCACTAACTTTCTTCATCTCAAATAATGTGTTGGAGCTACTCTGCTAAGGAGAAGCGATGTATCTGCCCTATCAGTCCTGAGGGTTTGGCTCACCATCTAGTGGACCCGAGCCTGCTGCTCAGCTCACCCACCGGAGGGTGTTACTTATCGGTATGAGACAGGTCTCACAAACGCATTTAAGATGAAACACATACGCTCAAACACAATGTAAATAGGGACACTGTCTTTGAACACCTGAAACTGTAACAGAAATCCCAGGTCTTTTTAAAAAATCTTGGTACATTTTCTTTCAGGGTCATTAGAGCTGTGGTGCCAGATGTTACTTGACCCATTTCATGTCTGATCATTTTGGTAGGTTTGCCCATTACTGACCAGCTTTCAGGGGGCAGTGGGTGGAAGAGTGGGAGGATGAAACAGGAATAAGGGCATTTTAGTAATTATTACACAGTATCCATGCCTGAAAGTGATCTTATGGACATTTTTCTAGTGACGTCTTTCATTTTGAGGAATACTTAAAGCCTTAATTAATCAGAATCATTAAAGGCCTACACTTGAACTAAGCAATGCAGGAAAAGAATTCCAAGTAAGTGACTCTTTTTAAAGTGAAAACCAAGAAACTGGCTGAGTGGGCAGGAGCTGAGGTCAGAGGCATTACCTGAGGGAGGGACATGGTCAATCAGTGCCTCACAATGAAAAAAGTATTTCCATAGAAAACTCCCCGACCTTTCTCCAGTCCCCAAAGGTTACCATTAAAGGACAATAGACAGCAGATTCCCTTCTTAATTAACATTTTTATTAAATAACCCATTTCAAATAATGGTTAAATTCTCTAAATTTATATCATTCTATTAACCATAATCTAATCTCATTAACCTTGAAATCCCAGTCTTAACTACCCAATTCTATACACCATGGTACTATCTACTAAACTAATTAAGTGACCTTCAAACTATTTCTCCTTCATATAAAATCATTATTTTTCTTGTTCACAGTTCTTTGTTGTATCTCTCTTGATATCATTTCCTGTGAACCTGGTTGCTGAAGGTCCCTGATCTGAGAAGAACATTCTGCACAAAATCAAACCACATATGACATCTCACTTGATTCAAACTGGTTGATTTTAAAGCCCTCCCTTGCCTAACCCCACCCTCAGTCTGATAGCTCACTGCCTCTTTTTTGGCATAAAGATCCTGTGACTTGAAGGGAACTCCACTTCCATGGTGGGTGACACAGCCATGAACACCGAGCTCTCTACCCTCCTAATCTCTGCCTGAGTGGAGAGGGGCAGTGGGGGGAGTGGGGGCTGGGCAATGAGGAGTGCTCCCTCCCAACCTCCAGGCTCCTCTGAAGAAGCAAGCACCCTTGACTTGAATGCCAATACTCTAAATACTGATTCTAGATAACTCTAGCCCTCCTTTTGACATCCCGAAGGCTGGCTGAAGAAAACAAGAGCCTCACTGCTAATTCCAGCTTTCCTTTTTCTTCCTTTCAACACTCTGGCCCAGTGAAGATTACAGAGCTGTCAATTCCCATTTTTTCAGGAGTATGCACACAACATGTATTTTCTCTAGTACCACCTTTGGAGTCTGCAACTCAAGACATTTTCTACCTTCCTTTTTTTCTTTCTTTTTTTTTTTTTAATATTTAAGTTATCTACACCCAACATGGGGCTCAAAACTCACAACCCCAAGATCAAGAGTCACACACTATACCAGCTGAACCAACCAGGCACCCCTGTTCTCTACTTTCTATATTATTTGTGTTTTAAACCATTTAGAGAGGCAGAATCCTCTTCCTGAAGTAGTTTGTACAAACACAAGAAAGCTATTATCCTTTCCTGGGCTGCCTCCTCACCAAAATAACCTCAGGCCTCATGAATACCATTTTATGCACAATCCAGGGAACTGCCTTAGGCAAAACTTGGGTTTCTTTTTTTTAAGTGAGAAACTAAATAAAATGATCAGAGTTTACCTATCAAAAACATGCTGGGTTGTAGTATACTTGTTGGACCAGCTTGTAAATTAAGCTGAAAAATGCAGTTAATTTGAAACCTGGTAGAAATATAATCACATATGTGATTGCAATTTTATAGAGGAGGCTTGAGAAGAAAAAACTAGTGTGATCAGTTCCTTTGTCCAGTGGGATTAGGGGAGAGGAAAGAACTTTTCAGTTTTTAGTTTTATATACTTGTACATGATTCACAATGAGAATGTATTACTTTTATAGCCAGAGTCTAGGATGGAAGGAAATACGTAAGACTGAACACCTGCCCCCTCCCAAACCTAAACCTCACAGGGACCCACAGAGCTCTGGCTTCTGTTCTGGGGATGCAGCCGAGGGCCTCTCTGGTTACCTGAGAGCCTCCACAACACACACACACACACACACACACACACACACACACACACACGCGCGTGCACGGAGAGCTTCCCAGGGTGCAGGTATTGAGGATTCTGGAGGAGGAGGCGCTCATCCAGGGCGGACTGGTCTGCCCTCTGATCTAGAGGCCAACAAGCACAGAAGCAGGCTCCGGCTGTTTGTGTAACAGAAAAAAGCCAAAGCAGCAAACAGATGGAACAACTGAGATAATTCTTGGAAGTGATTGATTGAGATAAAAGCAGTCCGGCAGTTTTAAGACCAATCAATGTCAAATGTCTTAGGAGAGAGGGAAGAAGAGCATTAGAAGTGAAATGGAAGGAGGCTGCAGGACAAAAATGGAGAATCAAATCGCAACAACCCAAGTTGAGAGAAAAGCAAACTGGCCGTGCCGTTATGACACCTGCCATATGGCAATAGGGGAAGATACCGTTTCTTCAGATGTTGTTAATCCCCGCCACCCCCCCCCCCCCCCAGCATCCTAGAGCAGTACTGTCTGGTTCTCACAGCACTGTGGCACTTTCCTGGCAGGTATACCAGATGTTTAAATCGAGGCATGTTGGCATGCTGGGGCTCCAGAATAAAGAAGTAGCCCTAAGTGTCAACTGGTTTGAGGCTGCTTGGTGGGAAGCATCAGAGCTGAAACTTTCTCATTCTTTGAGAATGCAGGCTCTCAGGTAGCTGGGATACAACCATTTTCTGTCCTAAATTAATATCAAGTGAGGGGTGACACTGCTCTTCCGGTTTATGGTTCCTCAGTATAAAGCGTGGGGCTTTCTGTCAGCAGAAGCCTCCCAGTGGGAAACCAACCTGAAGCAGCAGGAAAGAGACACCAGCCCTGAGGGCAGGAGAGTTAGCCAAGAGAAAAATCAAAACACTTCTAGGATAACTGGTGTGCATGATTGTTGACAGCTGTTACCTTGGGAGCCCAAGTATTTAGCATCCATAATATTAGACACAACACAAAATCCCCAACCCAGTCATCAAAGAATCCTAGTTAGAAAGCATCTTCAAAGGTCTTCTGTTCTGACCTTCTACCCAGTGGGGTAGTTTGTCCCTCGCGTGGCGTCGTTTATCTGTGGCTTTCCTGGAATAGTTAATGATTATCAAATTGGTTGCTAAGTAAAAAAGAACCAAACTCCTCCATGCCCTTCACATCCTGGAGCAGTTCATCTGCCAATCAAAGGCTATTTGTTTCATATCTTTTTCTATCTAGCTCAGCTCAACCAATGAGACAGGCTACGTTGGTTGGGTGCTATGTTGCCAGGTAACCAAGCCTTCTGGTAATCTCACCTGAACGCCCTCTCCTGTGAGAGCTGAGCAGGACTGGATCTGCCAGACGCGGTCGCGGATGGTATGCAGGTTTAGTCCTTCTGCAATTTCAGAGGCAGGGGCTGCCGTGAGCAAATCTTGCTTGTTAGCAAAGATGAGCACTGGCACACAACTTAGTTTTTCTTCCTCCAGTAATTCAGCTAGTTCCTGGATCATTTTGGGAATGGATGGGAAGGGAAGGATGAAATCTATGATATTTAATCATGTATTTCTAACTAGGAAAAAACAGAAGTGTTAAGCTGCTCAACTAGCAACTTCTAAGGGCAATGGTTCTCAAACTTGAGCCTGGGGAAGAATTCCCTGGCAGATTCCTAGGCCTACCCCAGAGATGCTGACTTTGGAAAGTCTGAGGTAGGGCCTAGGAATCTGCATTTCAACACGCTCCGCAAGTGGTTCTGCCATGGATTCAGAGATCATACTTTGAGGAACACTGTTCAAAGGAGAACACAAGTTGTGGACAGAGATTTAAAACTTACTCAAGGTTGTTATCTGCAAATGACTTTCAACGCATGCGTGTGCGCACACACGCACACACATATTTTAAACGGTAAATGACA
The DNA here is from genome assembly GCF_054177405.1 of Leptonychotes weddellii. NCBI lineage: Eukaryota > Metazoa > Chordata > Mammalia > Carnivora > Phocidae > Leptonychotes > Leptonychotes weddellii. The sequence goes on along the minus strand of NC_138374.1, from coordinate 23,803,760 downwards.
GTGACTTTGGAGATTATAATGCTGCTTCATCAATCTCTACCTTCAAAGCATGCATGCATGTGCATTGCACTTCATCAAACTCACATCCTAACATAACTATCTTAGTCCGTCTGGCAGTATGTCTGATGTTTTGGTTATTGGTTGGAGTCTTAACTGTACGTTGATTCTGTCTGCAATAAGCATAGGAGAGGGTGTATATTTACCTACGAGGACCCACCTCTTCCCTATCAAACTCACATTATAGCTGCTTAGGACACTGGAGCTGTCAAAGGGAACTGGATGGTTCAAGAGGCAGATCATCCTATTAACATCCTTTACCTCTAAGCTCATGTTTAGCATTGCTTTTCATGAGTAATGATATAGAAATCATCAAGGTATGGAAAGGAGTTCTCAAACTAATTTTCAGGAAAAGGCAACATAAACATGGGGAATACTACCTTTGGAAGGCCATCTGTGGTAGTTTAGGACACAGGCCAAGGACTCTGCACACTTCTCTAAAGAGGTCATTCTATTCCTTCTTATCAGTATACTCCATCTGGGTAAAATGGTCAATGCCCACTGCTTCTCTCTTTAAAATTGTGTACACAAATCTCACCGTGTAATCATATTGACGTGTACTTTGCATGTAAAGCCATATTTGGGTTCTAAGTCTATCTATCTCTTGGCTTGGAAACAAGGGCAGCTTAGTCTTGGCTTGCATATTTCCTCCCATCCCTTCAAATTTGTCAGAGGTACCCTTGGATCAATTAAGCTGCTATTGAAAAATGTACATAGAAATGACAAATGAATTGTTCCTCTGGGTTAATTTGTAAGTGGCCTGGGAAGAAACCTGAAGAGCTTTTAAGCATGGTGGCAAGTTCCATTTGCTTATATCTTGTTTATTTAATTTGACTAAAACTAAAAGGCTGTAATCAAAAAATAATTTGAAGGACTCTCAACTAATTTTCTTTCCAAAAACCTTTTTTTAAACTTTTTTTTTTTTTTTTTTGCAACTGCTAGTTTTGCTTGCTTGCCAGAATGACTGTGTTGTTTAAACTGCAAAGGTTAAAAAATGCCTCCCTCACTCTCATACATTTACAAGGTAGATTAATGAATACCCAGTTATTTGGAAAATATCTCAACAGAAGAATTATTTACCTGACCCGTCTCTTCAAATCTTTTTCTGTCTGCACTGTCAATTACATATATCTGTAAAGTAAAAGGAGAAGGTTACTTCAATAAACAGATATAGAAGAAGATAGGGCACCTTCTGCAGAAGGAGCAGAGGATCCCCAGGCAGATTTCTCATTAGCACAACAAATGGAAACTGAGCTGAAAACTCTTACCTCATCTATGGATGCAAAATAAACTAATTCATTGATTGATTGATTGATTTAAGGGGGATACCCAGAAAATATGTCCAGCAAAGCACCAAAGCAGATGTCAGGAGAGCCAAGAAGGATAAAAATAGGTATATTTATTGTGTATTCACTGAACATTCTTGCTTAGATTTACCCTATTAATCCTCATTATGACTCTATGAGATAGATTTCATTATTTTCCCATTTTATACATAGATAAACATAAGCCCAAAGAAGTTAAGTATTATGCTCAAGTTCTAGTAAGACTCAGATTCAAACTCAGGCCTACCCGACAGTAAAGTCCACAGGTGCTCTTGAGCACTCTGCTGTTCTGCTTCCCAAATTGTCAGGAAGGGATGGTGTTTTGAGGCATTTACAAATACCACAGTCCTGGAGCATCATGGCTCTGAAAGTACATTCTGCAGTATTAACTACACGCTGACTTCAGGTGCCAAGGCAGGAGACCCACTGATCTCCATTCTATTCCCACCTTCTCAGGCTTGCTGGGAGGTTAAGATCAAGCATTGGAAATAGCAAGGGCACAGGCTTTGCCAGAAGTAAGAGAAGTCTCAAGAGTCACTGTAAATTATAAATCCCAAGCTTTCTTTCCCATAACTGAATTTTATTAATTGCATAAATAACATCCTATAAGAACAATAAGGGAAATGAAGTAAGACCAAAGGAGAAAAATCACCTAAAGTTATAGAACCCAAACACATTAATTATTTTAATTTCTTGTGAAAGTTCCCTTCTAATCCTTCTTCATAATTAAAAAAGAAAATTATAGATACAATTTTGTCGGCCTTTTAAAAAAAATATTATTTATTTAAGTAATCTCCACCCCCAATGTGGGGTAACTCATGACCCTGAGATCAAGAGTTGCACACTCCTCTAACTAAGCCAGCCAGGTGCCCCTTGTAGGCCTTTTTTTTTTCATTAAACGACATATTAAATGTTTTCCCAGTTGCTAATCTTAAAAATTATCCAATTTGCAAGCTTTCTTTAAAGAATTTTGTTATTAAACTAATGGTATTATAAAAACACTCTTTTAAAAGAGCATATTCACTTAAAAACAACAAAAGGGACGCCTGGGCGGCTCAGTGGTTAAGCATCTGCCTTCGGCTCAGGTCATGATCCCAGGGTCCTGGAATCAAGTCCCACATCGGGCTCTCTGCTCAGTGGGGAGCCTGCTTCTCCCTCTGCCTGCAGCTCCCCCTCCTTGTGCTCTCTCTCTCTGACAAATAAATAAAATCTTTATTAAAAAAAAAAACACCAAAAAATAAACTGCAAGTCTCACCTCTCCCTCCCTTCAATTACATAAACTGGTACACTGTAATGCAAACAGGCATTTCTGTATGCATGTCAAATCCTGTGCTACTCTGAACACTGGGTCTCTTTTGAAAAAAAAATTAAAATTCCCTTGCTTTTTGTTCTCTCATTTAGAGTTACTCATGCTAAGTATTATACCAGGAACCAAGTCTCAGCCTTTCCTATGAAGAATACCCTGTTTCTTTCATGGAGAATCACAGGAAGAGGAAAGATTTACGTCTTTGGTCTCGGTATTTATTTATTTATTTTTTTGCAGCCTTATTGTTATCGTTCTATTACTCTGACTCAGTATCAATACATGCATTAATGGGCTCTGCCCACAAATACTCCAGATTTGATGCTGACTGTCTTATAAGTCAACATGGAGAACATGGTGGTAGCTTAGTTTTTCTCCTGGAGGGGCTGGCGTTTTGAAAGTAGCAGGCATCGCATAAACACAGCTGTGGAAAGAAGGAATGCAATGGGAAGTAAACCTCACTATACAGAGTTGATTGGAATTAGTGGAGAGTATACAGTGGGTTAGGATGATCTTCACTCAGCTAACAGTGCAAGAAGATGGGAAGGAGGGAGGGAGAGAGGGAGGGGCAGGTGATGGTTGGGAGGGATTGGGCTCAGAGGGCCGCCTGAAAGCAGCGAGGAGGTCTGTGGGCAAGAAAGAAATTACAAAGTAGGAAAAACTCTACTTGGGAGCAAAGGATGTGAGTAAGAAGGGAAGAGTGGAAAGAGGAGGCTGAGACAAGGCTGAGAAGACAAAGATACAGTTAAGAAATTGATGTTTTATATGATGAAACACAGACAATTGGAGAGAAAGGAGGAATGGAAAGATGGTTTAAATCACAGACAAGAAAGATCACCAAATACCAGAGTCCGAAGGTGAATGAGAAGACGTTTTTAACTTAAAATTGCTAAATTACTTGCTATTTATTGCTTTGACAGGAAATTTCACAGGAAACATTTTCATTAAAAGTTTCAAAAGGAGGAGGCACCTGACTAGCTCCGCTGGGGGGAGCATGTGACTCTTGATCAGGGTCATGATTTTGAGCCCCATGTTGGGGGTAGAATTTACTTAGAAAAAAAAAAAGATTCAAAAGGAGGATTTTCCTAAACTGCACATAAATTCTATCATTTAGTATGTTTCTCACATAACTTTTACAAAATTTGAAATTATTACACAATAATTCCAGGAGAGAGTCCATAAAACAACTGCCCCATTTATTAAAAGGGCCAAGTGAAAAAGTCATTAGCACAAGCCAGTCTCTGGTGATCCCACAAATTTGTTTTTCTGCAGTGGCATACTCTCCTCCCTGTCGCCTGCCTCCCCAGTGCTGTCCACTGTCTTCACATTTTCACCCAAGTACCTGTTTTCTTCTGGTCAATAGCTAAGGATAAGGTTAGTCTATCTTTTTTTTTTTTTTTAATAGCTGTTAATCTAGTCAAGTAAAAAAATTTTTTTAGAAACTTTATCTAAACAAACTGCCAATGAAAAAAAAATACCCTGGGGGCACCTGGGTGGCTCAGTCGGTTCAGCGTCTGCCTTCAGCTCAGGTCATGATCCCAGGATCCTGGGATCGAGCCCTGCATGTGGCTCCCTGCTCAGTGGGGAGTCTGCTTCTTTCTCTCCCTGCTCTTGCACTCTTGCTCACTCATTCTCTCTCTCTCCCTCACTCCCTCTCAAATAAATAAAATCTTTAGTAAAAAAAAAAGAAAAAATACTCTGAAAGTATCAGGGAAAGTTAAACATTTACAGTGTTTCTAACCGATCTTAAAACATGAACTGGGGCACCAGGCTGACTCAGTCAGTGGAGTGTGTGACTCTTGATCTCGGGGTTGTGAGTCCGAGTCCCATGATGGAGTGGAGATTACTTAAAAAATAAAATATTAAAAAAAACATTATGGACTTTCAAAAATCAAGTTTCATAAGCTATTCTAAAATGAAGTTATAATCCATGGCACTCAGAATGATGTTTTACCTAAGCAAAGCCAATTCATATCTTCCTTGGCAGTTGTTTTGAAATTTTTATTTGGTTGTGGGAGGAAGAGCAAGAGAAGATGATTTTTTCTTGACAGAAGTTCAACCAACTCTAGATTATCCAGAGACTAGTTAGTTATCCAGCCATGTGAATGGAGGGCTCTTTGTTTCTCCTCTTACTTCTGGTCCTCCTCCCTCCTGCTGCCACCTTTTGGCCATTTTACTGCTCCATAGTATTCCTCCACAAGAGCGGTAGGCAGAGATAAGGAAAGATGACACTAACAAGTGGGTTTGATACGGTAGCTCCAGCAAAAGTCTAAGAGGAAGCTGAAACTGACAAATGAGGTTTCTGGGTAATGTGGTTTTCAATTATTTGTGTTCTAGAAGTACTCAGGCTCAAGTGTGAGTGATATCATGGAAATAATACAAGAGATGATTGTTTGAGATCTATCTCACTTGATGTCCTACACTTTGGGCATGGAAATGATGACAAAGTTACTTTGTTTATATTATGTTGCATCTGAACACAAAACTGATAATAAAGCAAAGAGAGTTTAGAAGTAATATGACCATATCTTGAAAAACTATGTATTTTCAATCTATCAAAAAGCTGTTATCTTCTGGTCCAAGAGAAATGGAAGATGTTCTATCCCCTCCTTCTATGACCCCTCAAATTTTATTTCTTAGTCATTTCCCCCAAATTATTAAAGCTGAAGTCAGCTGTTCTCAATATCATCTTCCCTGAGAATAACTGGCACTTCTAGGAGTTGCCCTCTTTCAAACCTCTAGAGAACCATTTAATGCTCAAAAGTGGGGTTTGTCAATCTTTTTCTGTAAGGAGTTAGGTGGTAAATATTTTAGGCTCTGTGGCCTACACAATCGCTTTCATAACTACTGAACTTTGCTGTTGTAGTGCAAACCATAGAAAATCCATAAACAAGTGGACGTGGCTGTGTTCCAACAGTACTTCATTTATGGACTCTGAACTTTAAATTTCATATTATTTTCATGTGTTATGAAATATTATTCTTTTGATTTTTTTCCCCCAACCACTTAAAAATGTGAAAACCATTCTTAGCTCACAGGCTACATAATAATAGGAGGCAGGCTGGATCAGTTTGTCGACACCTGCTCTAAAGTAAGAACTTCTGGGATTACTTCTTTCTGTCCGTGGGCGCCGCCAAGTAAGCATCATTAAAGTCTCCCCCCCCACCACCATCAGGGCTAAGTCAGCGTCTCCCAAAGAGCCTGAACAGCTGTGGAGGCTCTTCATCAGAGGTTTGAGCTTTGAAACAACTGATGAGAGTCTGAGGAGCCATTTTGAGCAATGGGAACGCTTACGGCGGATTGTGTGGTGATGAGAGATCCAAACACCAAGGGCTTCAGAGACCTTGGGTTTGTCTGGGATGCCAATGTGGAGGAGGTGGAGGCAGCCATGAATGCAAGGCCACATAAGGTGGATGGAAGAGCTGTGGAACCAAAGAGGGCTGTCTCAAGAAAAGATTCTCAAAGGCTTGGTACCCACTTAAATGTGAAAAAGATTGTTGTTGGTGGCATGAAAGAAGACACTGAAGAACATCATCCAAGAGATTATTTTGAACAGTACGGGAAAATTGAAGTGACTGAAATCATGACTGACCGAGGCAGTGGCAAGAAGAGAGGCTTTGCTTTTGTGACATTCGATGACCATGACTCTGTAGACAAGATTGTCATTCAAAAATCCCATACTGTGAATGGCCATGACTGTGAAGTAAGGAAAGCTCTGTCTAAGCAAGAGATGGCTAGTGTTTCATCCAGCCAAAGAGGCTGAGGTGGTTCTGGAAACTTCGCTGGTAGTGATGGAGGTGGTTTTGGTGGGAGTGACAACTTTGGTCATGGAGGGAACTTTCGTGGGCAAGGTGACTTTGGTGGCAGTGGGGATTCAGTAATGATGGAAGCAACCCTGGAAGTGGTGGAAGCCGTAATGATTTTGACAATTACAACAATCAATCCTCAAATTTTGGACCCATGGAAGGAGGAAATTTTGGAGGCAGACGCTCTGGCCCCCATGGTGGTGGAGGCCAGTACTTTGCCAAACTTTACCAAATCGAAAGAAACCAAGATGGCTGTGGTGGTTCCAGCAGCAGCAGTAGCTACGCCAGCGACACTGGGTTTTCATCGCTGCCAGGAAACAAAGCTGAGTAGGAGAGGAGAGCCAGGGAAGTGACAGGGAAGCTACAGGTTACAACAGATTTGTGACCTCAGCCAAGCACAGTGGTGGCAGGGCCTCGCTGCTACAAAGAAGACATGTTTTAGACAATACTCATGTGCGTGGGCAAAAAACTCAAGGACTGTATTTGTGACTAATTGTGTAACAGGTTATTTTAGTTTCTGTTCCAGGGAAAGCATAAAACATTCCAACAGAGGGTTTTAATGTAGGTTTATTTTTTTGCACGCATGCTGTTGATTGCTAAATGTAACAGTCTGATCATGACGCTGAATGTGTCTTTAAAAAATAAATAAAGTAAGTAAGAATTTCTTACTGCACTCTAGAGATAAATGAAAAGAATTAACCAGGTAACTAAGTGTGTCAAGCTTCAACCCTGCTCTTCTAGGCAGTGTGGAGGCTAGGGTAATAGGTCTTTTCAACCAACAATGAAAGACTATTATATACAGCCAAACTAATATAACCCATCAACCACTGCCACTCCAAGCTGCTTATGAAACTGGCAGACAGGGCTGAGTCACAAGGCCTTAGAATCTAACCCTGGGGACTCAGCTGCTCCCCCAGACTTGTTTAATCTCAAACGGCACCAGAAAATAATGAAAGGTTAACTTGGAATCCAAAACACTGTCTGGAACTGGCAGCCTAAGGTAGCTGGAGAAAGCTCCTCTCGGGTAGCTCAGAACTGACTTTTACTGGATTGTCTGATAATTCCGGGGCACTCTCAGCTAGTAAGAAATGTGGAATCTGGGTCATGTTACAACTACTTTGCAGTCTACCCTCAAGGTGTTAGAGCTTGTGATTTAAAAGTAGACCAGAAAGGTTGAGGCCTCCTTATTGAGCCTCATGGTCATTAATGTCCTTAAATATTGCTCTTATTTGGGTATTTCTTTCAAAGTACCTTAATCCAGCAGATGAACAGAATGAACTGTTACTTCTCTCAGCCACCTGCTTTTCCCTAACTCTTGACTGAAAAAGCATAAATCTATAGCCCCTCCCCCAGTTTTATTGAGGTATAATTGGCATACAGCACTGCATAAGCTTAAGGTGTACAGCATAATGATTTGACTTCAATCTATAATTAATTCACTTTAATTTTTTTAAAAAAGGTTTTATTTAATTAGTTGTCAGAGAGAGAGAGCGCACAAGCAGGGAGAGAGGCAAGCAGAGGGAGAAGCCGGCTCTCCGCTGAGCAGGGAGCCCGATGTGGGACTTGGTCCCGGGATCATAACCTGAGCTGAAGGCAGACGCTCAACTGACTGAGCCACCCAGGTGTCCCATACTTCAATTTTTTTTTTAAAGATTTTTATTTATTTATTTGTCAGAGAGAGAGCACAAGCAGGGGGAGTGGCAGGTAAAGGGAGAAGCAGCTCCCCGCTGAGCAGGGAGCCTGATGCAGGGCTCCAGGACCCTGGGATCATGACCTGAGCCAAAGGCAGACTCTTAACTGACTGGGCCACCCAGATGTCCCCCCTCACTTTATTTTTTAAGCAGTTTTTTTTTTTTTTAAAGATTTTATTTATTTATTTGAGAGAGAGAGACTGAGAGAGAGGGCACATGAGAGGCGGGAGGGTCGGGAGGGTCAGAGGAAGAAGCAGACTCCCTGCCGAGCAGGGAGCCCGATGCGGGACTTGATCCAGGGACTCCAGGATCATGACCTGAGCCGAAGGCAGTCGCTTAACCAACTGAGCCACCCAGGCACCCAGCAGTTTTTTATTTACAGAGTAACTGCATAGATAGCACGGAGTTCTGTATACTTACCCCACCTCCATTCCCTCCCCCAGTCTCCCCTGGTAACCTTTTGCATTAGTGTGGTGCATTTCTCACAATTCATGAGCCAATATTGATACATCACAGTCATTCTTTGTATTTTAAACTATGGATTTTGACTGATCCATACTAACATGTATGCACCTTACGGTTTCATACAGAATAGTTTTGTCACTCTAAAAATCCTCTGTATGTCACCTATTCATCCATCCCTCCACTCTCCCCTGGGAGTTCTGACAACCACTAATCTTTTACTTGTAGAGATTTTTACTAATTTCTATAGTTTGCCTTTTAAAAAATGTTGTATAGTTGGAAACAGAGCATGTATCGTTTTTCAGACTGACTTTGGCTTAGTAATATGCATTTAAGTTTCCTTCATGTCTTTTTGTGGCTTGATAGCCCCTTTAAAAAAATTTTTTTTTCATTTCTTTTTATCAAGAAATAATACGCTATTATATAGATGTACGACAGTTTGTTCATTCCCTACTGCAAGACATCTCAGTTGCTTCCAATTTTTGGTAATTATGAATAAAGCTGCTATTAGCATTCATGTGCAGGATTTTGTGTGGACATAAGTTTTCATCTAATTGGGTAGATTAGAATGACTGCTGGATCACACGGTTTAGTAAGATTATATTTAGCTTTGTAAGAAACTGCACACTATCTTCCAAAGTGGTTGTACCATTTTGTATTCCCCCAGGCAATGAATAGGAGTTCCTGTTGCTGTTCCTCCTTGTCAGCGTTTGGTATCATCAGTTTTTTAGATTTTAGCCATTCTGGTATGTATGTAGTGGCATTTCATTGTTTTTCAGTTCCCTAAGATAATTATCTTTTCATATGCTTATCTGTGTATCTTCATTGGTGAGGTGTCTTTTGCCCCTTATTAATTGGGTTTTTTGTTTTCTTACTGTCGAGTTTTAAGAGGTGTGTGCGTGTGTGTGTATTTTGGGGGGGGAGGGGCAAAGGGAGAAGGAGAGAGAATCCTAAGCAGGCTCCATGCTCAGTGTGGAGCCCGACAAGGGGCTCGATCTCAGAACCCTGAGATCATGATCTGAGCCAAAATCAAGAGTCGACGCTTAACCAACTGAGCCACCCAGGTGCCGCTCTTTGTATATTTTAGATACAAGTACTTTATCCCATGTGTGTTTTGCAAATATTTTCCCCAGTCTGTGGCTTATATCTTTATTTTCTTAATAGTGTCTTTCTCAGAGCAGAAGTTTTAAATTCTAATAAAGTGTATCTTACAAATTTTTGTCCATTTCATTTGGTACTTTTCTAAGCACTGGGGATACAAAAGTTGGAAAAAAACAAAACAAAACAGAAACAACAAAGTCCCTGTCTTTGTAGACATTACATTCCAGGGGGGAGAAGGGTAATAAATAAAAACATTTCTGATGGTGATGAGTACCAATAGGTCTGATCAAAGAAAAGAAAAAAAAGCAGAGAAAAATTACAGTGCCCGAAGGGTAGGGATAGGAGTCACAATTTTAAATATAGTCATCAGAGAAGGTCTCAGTGGTAAAGTGACATCTGAGCAGAGACTTGAAGGAGGTGAGCGGATAAGCCATGAGGATATCTAAGGGAAAAGAATCCTAGCACTGCAAATAGCAATGACCAAGGCCCTGAGGTGGGAGTATGCCAGTGTGGAAGGAAAAGCAAGCAGGCCAGTGTGGCTGGCACCAAGTTAGAGAGGGGGAAGACAAGACGAGTAAGACAAGCCAGAAGGCAGGGGGTCTTGTAGGCCAGTGTTAGAACTTTGGCTTTATTCTGAGATGGGAAGCTTATGTGTTAACGGGATCACTATAGATATAGCACTGAGAAGAGACTTTAGGGAGGAAAGGCAGAAGCAAGGAGACTAGTGGGGATGACACTGCAAAAATCAATGCACAGTAGCAATGGGCTGGAAAGAAGTGGTCAGATTCTAGAAATATTCTAAAGGTAGAACTGGCAGGATTGGCTGATAGGTCAGAGGTGGGGAGTGAGAAGAAAAGGAGCCAAGGATGACTCCAATGCTTTTGGATGAATGGAACTGTCATTTACTGAGAAGAAGATAGAAGCAGCAGATCTGGGGAGGGGTGGATGAAGATAGTAATTTGGTTCTGGACATGTTAAGGATGAAGGGACTTACTAGCTACTGAAGTGGAGATGTCAAATAGGCAGCTAGCTATATATGAAACCGAGGTTCAGGGGAGAGTTTCCGGTTGGAGATAATGGGGTGGGATTCACCAGCATGTAGGTGGTAATTAATGCCTTGAAATTGGATGAGGTCACTTAAGCCACAACTTAGAGAAGAAAAGCACAGGCCTGAATTGTGGGGGCATGCCAACATTTGGAGGGAAACAAAGGGGAAAAAAGCAATGGAGATTGAGAAAGAGTAGCCAGTGAGATACGAGGAAAATCCAAGATAGATAGGACGGTATTCTGGAAAACGGGAAGATAATGTTTCAATGACTGCATGACCGACTTCATTAACTGTACGGCTAGGTCAAGTAAGAGGAGGATGGAAAACCCTAGCAATGTGGAATTCTTGGTGAGCTTGAATGGAGGGTTCAAGAGAGAAGAGGAGGAGGAAGTGAGGACAGAGAGCTCAGGAAACTCTTAACAGAGTTTTGTTTTAAAGCGAAACTGAGGAATAGGGCAGTATCTGGATGGGATACACAGCCAGGGCAAGAGTTTTTTGTTTCTAAACAAGAGAAGCCACAGGCTGTGTGCATGCCCATAGAATGATCCAGTAGAAAGACGCATAGGAAGCAAAAGCAGAGAGTGAAGTTATTTGAGATGCACGATGGTTTCTATTGGTAATGAAGTCACCAACATGGCTGACTTTATGGCAGTTCCTTGTCTATGGGCAGAACTGTAGTAAATGCAAACTTTCCATTAGAGTTTAAAATGGTTTTGTTTTTTTAATTATTTATTTATTCATGAGAGTCAGAGAGAGAGAGAGGCAGAGACAGACGGAGAAGCAGGCTCCCCGCCCAGCAGGGAGCCCGATGCGGGACTCGATCCCAGGACCCCGGGATCATGACCTGAGCCGAAAGCAGACGCCCAACCATCTGAGCCACCCAGGTGTTCCCTCCATTAGAGTTTAATGAAAATAATATGCAGGTTTTTTTTTCCTATCCAAGTTCATGAGACCCCCTGGTTTTAGACCATGATCATGACAGAGAGTAGCTAAGGTAGGGTGGATGAACTGAGAGGCTGAGGTATTGGAGAAATGGAGTATGTGGATAGTGAGCTCTCCAAGAATTCTGAAACAGTAGTCCTACAGAACGTGACAGTGAGCTGGGAGCTAAGATCTCAGCCCCTTCCTGAATGAATGCTGCCTGAGCCAGGGAATCCCCAGTGCACAGGGCAGCTGCTTCTACTTCCAGACAGTGAAAATGATAGGAGACTTTTTCCTTATTCTGAGTTAAACTCTACCACCTAGTACTCCCCAAACTGCTCCTCACCCAGTCCTCTAGAACTATTCATGATGAGGCAAAACTCTCTGACTTAACATAGATCTTGAAAGCAACTGAGAACAGTTCCAAGTTTCTTTTCTAGGAAGAATATCTGTCTTTAGACCATTCCTTATGCATCATTATTTCCAGGACCTCCACCATCTTGGTTGCCTCTTTGGGATACTCTTGTTGATTTCCTGGGGATGGTGGAGTCAGGGGCACTATCTTCTGATTTCCCTTCTGATGTTCAAATCACTATGGTAATTAATACTTTATTTTGTCAAGGCGAGTGTGGGCACAACATTGTATTGAGCAAAAGCAAAACTCATATACAAATTATACAAAGATGTTTCTCACAATCTGCAGCCTCCTGCTAGCCCTAAATTCATAGTGACTAATGTTATAGCAGTGGAATTACTGACAAGAAAGAACATTACAGTGTTAATATTCCTAACACACTGCAGAAAAGACTATGAATTAGTGCATGAGAAGGAATACTTACGAGAATATCAGTATTTTCAAAATAATTTCTCCAGTATGGTCTGATTTTTCTCTGTCCACCAATGTCCCATACATTCAGTTTAAAACCTTGTGATTGTACACTTTTGATGTTAAATCCCTGAAACAGAGGCAAAAACACCAAGCTTTATTAAGCTTTGAGATAATTCTGACAAAGTTATATTTAACAGCTATGTTATTTATTAATTATGGGGTACTCTGCCAAACGTGATACTGGTAACACTGAAAATAGTCTGCTATGATAGGGAAGAAAGAAATGTGTTTTTACATGCTACTTCATTCGGGTTTGGAGTCAATATTAATGTCATGGCTAACATGACACTTTCTCTAATAAGTACACACGTGCACACACGCGTGCGTGTGTGCACACACACCACTGCTGAGAACAACTTGGAATGAGAATAGTTCTGATAATCAACACAGACCACACCTCCTGATGGATCCTCAAGATGGTAACATTTAACAGAATATTACATTTAACCAACAAAAAAACAGAAGCTAAATCTGAAGACTCAATAGAACAGAATAAATTCCAAGTTTAAAAAGAGGCAAGAGCTACAATCTGGAAGACAGGATTCTTTAAGAAATTTCTTCATATGGGTTAATCAGGAAAAGGAGGGAGCTGAAGTCATGACACTATGGGAGAAGCTGGTTTGTAACTGGACTCTTAGCCCCGTGAGGAAGGGATGACCTGCTGGAACAGCATGTTCAAACGCTGAAGTGGGGCCCTCAGTTATAGGAAGTGATGAAAATAAACAAGCAGGCATTGGAAACTGTTCTTTCATAAGCATTTCTGATGAACTTGAAAAGAAAGTATTCATTTTCAGGACAGTGACTCAAGGTGGAACTTTGAGGAAGGTGAGCAAATCAGGGGCAGGTGGAACTGTGAGCTGGGAGTTGGTGTGCAGAGAAACAAATTAACAAGACCTCTGGGGTTTGGAGAGAAGGCATTTCATGAGCAATAATTAAAAAAAAAAATCTTTTTCTGAGAATGATATAGTGAAATTAGGACTTGAAAAATCCAATCAACAGCTTGCTATCACAGAAGTCACATTACATCCAGGAGAACTGGAGTGAAGTGGGCCTGGGGACGTCTCCATAAACATTTGCCTCATCTGGCAGCCTGCCAATACAACTTGCTTCTTGCAGAAGAACAAGGCACAGTGTGATGGTGCAGGAACACTGCCACCCAATTGCCACTGAGGATAAACGGACTATAGGGGATACCTGGGGATGATGCTGACTACAGCTCCTGTAAGATGCCAACGACTGAATAAATTAGAAGTTTAAGAACTCTAAAGGGAAGTGGCTTAAGCTTATTGCAAAAGGCAGCTTCATTCTGACTCATTGACAAAACCACTTTTGTGTGCTTAAAAGTTCTATACTTAACTACGATATTCAATGTCAAAGCCAGTAATGTCAAATCTTTCTGGGATGAAGCAGGAGATAAATAAGAGTAACTCCTGGAATTTGACCATATGTATCAACTGCCTTAAAATTCTCTAAGTCATCGAAAGAAAAAAAATTCTATTAAGTCATCAGACCAACAAATCTAAGAAATTATTCTAAGGAAATAATGGGTGCAAACATTTAGAAATGGGTATTACATAAGTATTATTTATTTTTATTCTTTTAAAGATTTTATTTATTTATTTAGCAGAGACAGACAAAGCGAGAGAAGGAACTGGAGACGCTTAAGCAGGGGGAGTGGGAGAGGGGGAAGCAGGCTTCCTGCTGAACAGGGAGCCAGAGGTGGGGCTTGATCCCAGACCCTGGGATCATGACCTGAGCTGAAGGCAGACGATTAACCCACTGAGCCACCCAGGTGCCCCGTCATTTTTATTTTTTATTTTAATTTTTTTAAGATTTTATTTATTTATTTGAAAGAGAGAAAGAGGGAGAGAGAGCACTGAGGGAGAGGGAGGAGCAGACTCCCCTCTGAGCAGGGAGCCCGATGTGGGGCTTGATCCCAGGAGCCTGAGATCATGACCTGAGCCGAAGGCAGACGCCCAACTGACTGAACCACCCAGGTGCCCCTATTTTTTATTTTAAATATACCCATCATAGGTGCATCTGGCTGACTCAGTAGAGCATGCAAGGGTTGTAAGTTTGAGCCCCATGTCAGGTATAGAGATTAATTAAAAATAAAGTCTTTAAGGGGCGCCTGGGTGGCTCAGTCGGTTGGGCATCCGACTCTTGGTTTTGGCTGGGGTCCTGATCTCAGGGTCTTGAAATCCAGCCTGCATGGGGCTCCATGCTCAGTGCAGACTTTGCTTGAGATTCTTTCCCCTCCTTCTCCCTCCCCCTCTGCTCCTCCCTCTGCTCATGCTCTCTCTCTCTAAAATAAAATCTTTTTTTTTTTAAGATTTATTTTTTATTTTTTATTTATTTGACAGAGAGAGACACAGCGAGAGAGGGAACACAAGCAGGGGGAGTGGGAGAGGGAGAAGCAGGCCCCCCGCGGAGCAGGGAGCCCGATGCGGGGCTCGATCCCAGGACCCTGGGATCATGACCTGAGCCGAAGGCAGACGTTTAACGACTGAGCCACCCAGGCGCCCCTCTAAAATAAAATCTTTAAAAAATAAAATAAAATCTTTAAATATACCCATCATATATGCATAGAAAAAAAGGATACATTTTTTTAAGGATTTTATTTATTTACTTGAGAGACAGTGAGAGCTAGAGAGAGAGAGGGCATACACACAGAGGTTGAGGGAGAGAGAGAAAGAGCTTCCCCACTGAGCAGGGAGCCTGATGCAGGGCTCAATCCCAGGACCCTGGGATCATGACCTGAGCCGAAGGCAGATGCTTAACCGACTGAGCCACCCAGGCGCCCCCCTACTTTTTCTAATATAAAACAAAAACACAATGAAAGCTTGTTTTTCTTTTTTCTTTTTTTTAAAGATTTTATTTATTTATTTGACAGAGAGAGACACAGTGAGAGAGGGACACAAGCAGGGGTAGTGGGAGAGGGAGAAGCAGGCTTCCCGCAGAGCAGGGAGCCCGATGCGGGGCTCGATCCCAGGATCCTGGGATTGCGACCTGAGCCAAGGGCAGACGCTCAATGACTGAGCAACCCAGGTGCCCCGAAAGCTTGTTTTTCTAAATTTTTTAAAATATTTTATTTTTAAGTAATCTTTACACCTAATGTGGGGCTCAAACTCACAACCCTGAGATCAAGAGTTGCATGTTTTTCCGACTGAGCCAGGCACCCAGAAGGCTTGTTTTTTGTTTTTATTTTTATTTTTTTTAAAGATTTTATTTATTTATTTGACAGAGAGAGACACAGCGAGAGAGGGAACACAAGCAGGGGGAGTGGGAGAGGGAGAAGCAGGCTCCATGCAGAGCAGGGAGCCCGATGTGGGACTCGATCCCAGGACCCTGGGATCATGACCTGAGCCGAAGGCAGATGCTTAACCGACTGAGCCACCCAGGCGCCCTGTTTTTTTTTTAAAGATTTTATTTATTTATGTGACAGAGAGAGACACAGCGAGAGAGGGAACACAAGCAAGGGGAGTGGGAAAGGGAGAAACAGGCTTCCCACCAAGCAGGGAGGGAGCCCGATGTGGGGCTTGATCCCAGGACCCTGGGATCATGACCTGAGCCGAAGGCAGACGCTTAACAACTGAGCCACCCAGGCGCCCCAGAAGGCTTGTTTTTAAAGAATAAATATGGGGGCACCTGGGTGGCTCAGTTGGTTAAGCGCCCATCTCTTGATCTCAGCTCAGGTCTTGATCTCAGGG
>NC_138374.1:23659224-23786947 GCF_054177405.1 Leptonychotes weddellii | reverse complement strand
CAAGCAGGGAGGGAGCCCGATGTGGGGCTTGATCCCAGGACCCTGGGATCATGACCTGAGCCGAAGGCAGACGCTTAACAACTGAGCCACCCAGGCGCCCCAGAAGGCTTGTTTTTAAAGAATAAATATGGGGGCACCTGGGTGGCTCAGTTGGTTAAGCGCCCATCTCTTGATCTCAGCTCAGGTCTTGATCTCAGGGTTGTGAGTTTAAGCCCCATGTTGGGTTCACACTGAGTGTGGAGCCTACTTAAAAATAACAAGAAAAAGGGGTGCCTGGGTGGCTCAGTTGGTTAAGCGTTGGAGTCTTGATTCTGGCTCAGGTCATGATCTCAGGGTCATGAGATCCAGCCTCCTGTTGGGCTCTGCGCTCACTGGGGAGTTTGAGATTCTCACTCTCTGCCCCTCCCCTCCGCTCATGCACACATGCTTGTTCTCTCTCTCAAATAAATTATTATTATTTTTTAAAGATTTTATTTATTTATCTGACAGAAAGAGACACAGTGAGAGAGGGAACACAAGCAGGGAGAGTGGGAGAGGGAGAAACAGGCTTCCCGCTGAGCAGGGAGCCTGATGCGGGGCTCGATCTCAGGACCCTGGGATCATGACCTGAGCCGAAGGCAGACGTTTAATGACTGAGCCACCCAGGCGCCCCTCAAATAAATTAAAAAAAAAAAAAGGATAAATATGAAAACTTGACATCATATAATAACAAAGTCACCTATAACATATCAAATAAAGCCTAAAAGTTAGAATTGGAACTTTGAGTCCATAACTTAAGAATTCATTTCTATGTTCACAGTGCTGGATGCCCTCATTTTACTGGTACTCTTAAGAGATACAGCCTACCACTAATACTCAATTAAAAAGAAAAAAAACCCCTAGACTTCTTTTTCTGGCAGAAATCCCGACACAGTAATATGTGTTTTTAGCCCTTCTAGGCTAGAGTACTGTAATTTGCTCCTCCTTAGGCTATACATTAAATTTGTTCAGAAGCTGTAAAATTGCTTATTTGGTAGCAATTGAAATGACTTTTCTGCAAAAAGTTGCAGATCAGTAAGACTCACAAGCTGTGAAGTACATAGACCAGCACAGCCATTCAAACCTGACACTAAACTTGTATCACAGTACAGTGGTGGAAAATGCTTAAAAAACTGCTTTTGCTAAAACCTCTAATGCTCAAACACTTTAAAGTGACTAAGACCAACAGGGCTGTCCTCTAGTTAGGAAACCCAACGGGTTGGTCAAAGGTCAAGCCTTCGCAGGATTTCCTACAGGGAAGCAGGTCTAAAGAAGGAGGGTTGTTCCACTTAGGATTTGTCTTTCAACTTCCACACCAGCAGCACCACTGTTGCCTGATCCTTTGTGTTTTGCTTGCTTAGCCTTAGGAAAGAGGCTGGATTAAAAAATATAGGGGATTTTTTTTTAAAGATTTTATTTATTTGACAGAGAGAGACACAGCGGGAGAGGGAACACAAGCAGGGGGAGTGTGAGAGGGAGAAGCAGGCTTCCCGCGGAGCAGGGAGCCCGACGCGGGGCTCGATCCCAGGACCCCGGGATCATGACCTGAGCCGAAGGCAGACGCTCAACGACTGAGCCACCCACACGCCCCAAATATAGGGGATTTTTAAATTAAAAAAGTGATAGATATATTTGTATTTATTAAGTCTGAAAAATATACACTAAAATATTAACAGTTTTTCTCACAGTACTCTTTTTCTTTTATATTCTCTCTGTATTTTCTTTTTAAAGATTTTATTTATTTATTTGAGAGCGCGCACACACAAGCACAGGGGAGGGGCAGAGGGAGAGGAAGAAGCAGGCTCCCCGCCCAGCAGGGAGCCTGATGTGGGGCTGGATCCTGGGAGTCCAGGATCATGACCTGAGCCGAAGGCAGATGCTTAACCGACTGAGCCACCCAGGTGCCCCTATATATGCTTATTTAAATGATTTATTTAACAATTGGTAAAATATACATAACATAAAATTTACCATTTTAACCATTTTTAAGTGTAGAGTTCAGGAGTACTAAGTGCATTTACACTGCTGTGCAACCATCACCACCAGCCATCCACAGAACCTTTTTCATCTTACAACACTGACTCTCCGTGCCCTTTAAGCAATGACCCCTCCAATCCCCTCTGTCTCCAGCCCCTGGTAACCACTATTCTACTTTCTGTCTTTATGAATTGGACTACTCTAAGTACCTCATACCTATGTAATCACTCGATATGTTTTTGAAATCTTAGATTGTTTTTAAATTGTATAGACTTTTCTCAGTAACAAAACTTTGAGGGTGGACAAAACTGTATTTCCCATTTTGCCTTCCATATTGCTATGACCACGTTCCATATGTCACACAAGCACCTGGGGCCAGGGCAGTGCTCACCTGTGTAGGTGTAATGTGGCTGATGTCTTCAGATGCAAGCTGCTTCAGAAGAGTGGTCTTGCCAGCATTATCCAAGCCCAGGAGAAGAATTCTCACCTCCTGGTCTGGTGCACTTTTCAATTTGCGCAAAATTGAGAGCAAGCCCTTAAACAACCATGAAGAAGAGAGATTACTTTTGGGGCACTGACTTTGATATTAGTAGATATCAGAATATCTTCTCCTTGAAAAAAGTTCTTGGTTGTGGAGAGCTCACAGTATTATTTTCCAGCTCAACGTCATTTATTCCATTTGCTTCATCCTCCTAAGTTTTGGCAGAAGTACTTCAGCAAATTCAGCAACTCAATAAATAGCATGGCTTATTGCTGTTCCTCCTATTAATCCAGTTTAGCAGTCACCCCAAATCTTCTGGGAGTGTGAACTACTACTTAATTCATGTTCCTAAAGCCCTTCAAATACACTTAGAGTAGAGCACACATCATATCAGACTATAGGTAATTGATTTTTGTATTTTTCTCCTAGAGTGAAATTTATTGCAGGTAAGAGTTATAGCTTTGGTCTCCCACAATGCCTGGCACTTATTGGATAGACATTAGATAATAGTTGTTGAATTAAATACAATTATCCACCCAAGTAAGTGCAAGATTTTACCATGCTACACACACACACACACACTCTAAAAAAAAAGTTGTATAAAATTGTTTAAGACTTTATTTCAGTTTACATTTAAGACTTCAGCATTCAAAATACTCTCTGATGACCTAAAAAAAACCCAATACTCTATCACCATCTAATTTTCACAAGACCCATATAGGATAAGTGCATAGTATAAATTATGTTTTTCAGATGAAGAATCGGATACAACAGAGAGGTCAGAACATTGTCAGTCAGTCATGAAGAATAAAAACAATCACAATTTAGCCAGGGTATTTTTTACTAGTAATTTAATATAATAATTGTTTCTTGTTTTTATTATTTTTTAATGGCTAGAAATAAACCATATTGCCTTTTAGCTACAGACATAAGAAACTCTGTATAAGATAGTTATTTGTTCTGTCCTGCAGCTGACAGTCTTGTTCCAATGAGGCATGAGTTACAACAAGAATCAAAGAATTCCAGAGTTTAAAGGGCATATAATCTAATCTCCCAGCCCAAGGAGAAATTCCTTCAAGCTGAGTCTTAGAATTATATAAAATGGTTATATTTTTTTTATCCTTATTGCACCAGGCAATAATTCAAGCCAGCCTGTTCACTAAGATCAAATAACCATTCTGTGAAATAATTCTCAACAACTGAGTCTTTGGACAATGATATGCAAATATGCATAATTATTAAGAATTCCTTTCTGCCTCAGAGACTCTTTGTTTACCATTTCTAGTATTCTGTATTTGCACTGACTTGTTAAGGATTACATTAACCTCTCTGTGCCTCAATTTTTTCCAGCAATAAGATGGAAGATTTAGTTTAAGACAGAAAGACAAATCTATACCAAAAGATTTAGGAAGAATGATTGAACAGATTTCAAACAAACAAAAAGATAGGTAGGTCTTTTTTTTAATTTTAATTTTTTTTTTTGGCATGACATTTTTCTTTTGTTTTTATCTTATCTGGCCTTGAATACTTTGACAACATTCCTTTTTTAAACTACTTATGAGAAGTCTCCCTGGCTTCTATTAGCTACATTGCAATCACTCATTTATAATACCACCTTTCAGAACAGTTAGAATTAGAATTCTGAGATCCTCAGGGGACTGGTAATAGAAAAAGGCTAGAACAGGGAAAACACATTGTACTACTCATCCTGAGTTCTTGATTAGATGTCCTCATTACCTCTTCCAATAAAATTCTAAAATAACCGAAATTTATCACATCAGTACATGAAACGACAGTACAGGTAAAATTCTCATGCATTATCTACTAGGGTAGAAATCATGAAAGATGTTTTTATAAAATATTTTCAAGGTTCAAAATGAATGTTTTAGGTTTTTCCTCATGTGTCTCCTCTTTTAAAACAAATCTGTAAATAAAAATACTGCTTTCTGCAGGCCGAGACTTTTTACACACTTATTATATTTGAAATTGAACAATGAAGAGAAATTAATTTCTATTCATCTTAAAAGGGGAGAAGCAAAGCACAGAAGAGAAAACCATTCTAACTATACCTAAACTTTATTAACTTAAAGGTATCAAAAAATGATACTTCTACATTTCTTTTCTTTTTTTTTTTTTTAAAGATTTTATTTATAGGCGCCTGGGTGGCTCAGTTGGTTAAGCGACTGCCTTCGGCTCAGGTCATGATCCCGGAGTCCCGGGATCGAGTCCCGCATCGGGCTCCCTGCTCGGCAGGGAGTCTGCTTCTCCCTCTGACCCTCCTCCCTCTCATGCTCTCTGTCTCTCATTCTCTCTCTCTCAAATAAAAAAAAAAAAAAAGTTTTAAAGATTTTATTTATTTATTTGACAGAGAACACAAGCAGGGGAAGTGAGAGAGGGAGAAGCAGGCTTCCCGCGGAGCAGGGAGCCCGATGCGGGGCTCGATCCCAGGACCCCGGGATCATGACCTGAGCCGAAGGCAGACGCTTAACGACTGAGCCACCCAGGCGCCCCAATACTTCTACATTTCTAATGAGTGACTTTCCTTATCAGGAAATAACTTCATATGCTTCACCTTTAAGTGAAATTACAGAGAAATGGAAAGTTCAGTTACTATTTTCTTCAATCAAAATGATAGATGGCATCTGAAGCATGGTCTAGGGAAGACAAATGCAAATACAGTACAGCATCATATTAACCCAACTACTGAGGACAGGGGATCACAGGATTATCAGGGTTTGCTAAATAGGGAAGAGGATATTTATAGATATCAGAGTTCTGCCTGAAAGGTACAAAGTAAGCTGATTTAAGAGGCTGGAGGAAAGAGAGCAGAATAAGTCTATGTTTCTAAACATAAGTGTCCATACTTTATTTTAAATGTCAAATGAAGGGAGATAGCCGTTAGAAGTTAATTTTATTATGGGGCTGAGTTTTGTAGTATAAATACAAGGAAATGAATTTTTAAAGTGTATTTTTTGTTAAAATACCCATTCATTCCTTCATTCACATTAAATATCCACAGTGTGCCCCAAGTACAACAGTGAGCAAAACAGACATGATTTCTATGTAGGATCTGTACTCCTTTGACATTAAAGGCAATTTAAGAAATCAGAACTTTAGTTCATTGTATAAAGTCTATTATCAGCATGTGTGCATATAAGTTATCTGCACCCTGGTGGACAGAAGTGGTCTGACTCAGTCATAAAACATCTAAACAAACTTTCTACAGGCAAATTATGAATACATGTGCTATTGACTACAGATATTTTATCTGCCTCAAAATCAGCTTAAACTCAGCTACTGGCAGAGGCATGGTGCACTGACCTAAAATGATACAAACTAGGTCATTCAGAGAAACTAGGGTGGTAGAGGGTGAGAGAGGAATGTGATGGTGGACGGAAAGTGTATGTGGCTGTGAGGAGCAGTTAAAATTTAAATATTAAAATTAATAAGCCAACTGTCAAGTACATGCACTCTCCATAACTAGCTTAAATGGAACTGACTTCAATGTATCTTTACCTCTTTAACAAAAAAATTATGCCGCTCAGGGAGACGTTATTAACTTTCAGGAACTCCTATAGCTTTGATAGGGAGAACCTCACCTAAACTTGTCTTCTTTCTCCTCATCTCTCTATTAAATAAATACAGTGTTTCCTGAGGAACAAAATATGGACATTTCCTCAGGAAGAGCGGGTTCCCACCTTACCAGAGTCCTAATAAAAACACTGGGGATGGGGATGGAGGTGGGGGCGCCTGCCTGGCTCAGTCGGTAAAGCATGCGACTCTTGATCTCCGGGTCATGAGTTCAAGCCCCACGTTGTGGGTAGAAATTACTAAAAAAAAAAAAAAACTTAAGAAAAAAAAAAAGAGGGCACCTGGGTGGCTCAGTCAGTTAAGCATCTCCCTTCAGCTCAGGTCATGATCCCAGGGTCCTGGGATCGAGCCCTGCATCGGGCTCCCAGCTCAGTGGGGAGTCTGCTTCTCCCTCTCCCACTCCCCCTGCTTGTTCTCTGTCAAATAAATAAATAAAATCTTAAAAAAAAAGGAACATTATGGGCTTTGGAATTTCATAGACTTGAGTTCACCTATCTTCCGTGTGTAACCCTGGGCACCTAGAAAATGGGAACAATACTTATATCTTAAGAAAAATGCTCTGAAGATTGAGATAATGTATGTAAAGCATAGTGCGTAGTAGACACTCGAAGCAGTAGTTGTGTTGGTTGTTTTGTTTTTTAACTTTTCACTGACCATTTTCTGACCAGAAAACACAATTTTAGGAAAAGTCTTCCAATGCTGAACATGCTTGATAACTACCACTAGGTTCATGTATGTAGAAAGTACTCCATAAATAATTTGAGTGAAGGGGTCATCTGTTAAATAGCAGTGATTACTTAATGCACTAACATTACTGTCATCTTAGTATTTTACCAAAGACTTGATATCAAAACGCAGGGCTAAAATAGCTGACTAAAAGTTCAGAGAAAACATTGGGGTTTTTATTTATTTATTTATTTTAAAAGATTTTATTTATTCATTTGAGACACAGAGATACAGAAAGAGAGACAGAAAGCATGAGCAGGGAGAGAGGCAGAGGCAGAGGGAGAAGCAGGCTCCTCGCTGAGCCAGAAGCCCGATGTGGGGCTCGATCCCAGGACCCCGGGATCATGACCTGAGCTGAAGGCAGACGCTTAACGACTGAGCCACCCAGGCGCCCCATTGGGGTTTTTAAATAAGAAATAAAACATATTAGTCATAGCTGAAGGTTTATAAAGCAGAAACAAAAACCTGGGACTCAGCCTTCAGTTGTACAGTTATCCCAGGGATGGGTGGGATACCAGACGTGACACACTTAATCACACCACTGATGATTTAAATTCTATGTTCCACTTTCAGTTCTAAGAATAGCTCACACTTTTGGAGATAAAAAAATGTATTTAGGAAACCAGATAAAGAATCCAGAATGATTTGCCCTAATTTCATATTGTTCATTTTAGGAAAAAAGAAAAAGAAAAAATCTGTCTTGATCAATGAACACAGCAGTTGTATACAATAGTGCTGTAGCACTGTCAATTTGCTGTCTACAGTGTCACTTTGCACCTGGAAACATGAGCAGTGGTTAATTTATTGTGGCCTGTAATTATAAATTAAACAATCATGAAAACAGTCCACTTAGTTGATAAACAAACTGGGGAAAAGTTAGCCAACGCTCATGCGTTTCTCATTTATGATGACACCTCATTCTCTGTTGGTTTGGCATGCCTTTTTTATTCCAATTCTAGTTATTTTCTGTGTAAATATTTATGTTTGTACTCATTTATTGAGAAAAACTTAGCCTTTAAATGGACAGCTCATGTATAAATGATTAATAAAAAGAAAACATGTAAAAATCTGTTTAGCCTGAGGTTAATAAAACTGCAATGTAGCAAGTGTGAAATGTGACTGGCAACTTCAGATCAAATTCTCCTTCTTTAACAATCTGACAATGTAAAATCAATTCTTTTTCCTATCAAAATTTACTCATTGGATAATCTGACCAAAAGTGCATGCATTTTTTTTTTCCTTGCAGACATCTAGTCTTCATAAATTAATGGACGTGGGGTGGGGAAGTAACTAAGTTTGAGTGCCTGGCTCTGTGCAGTTGGTAAGCCAGCCAACCTATTCTAAATGCTTCAAAGTCAATTTTGCTTTGACTTGCTCTAAAACTACTCAATTCCATTTCAATACCCTCCAACTAACTGCACAGAAATCAACAAGGAACAGCGTGTCAACGGTCAGATCTGTCACACATCATAATTCACAACTTGGGAAAGCTTTAATTAAGTCTGACAGAGAAAAGCCAACTGATAGCCACTCTAGTTTTAATTTCCCATTCTTTTTAGTTTGGAGATCCCAAGGTGAGATTAAGATCTTTGGTTCTGGTGTGGTCATATGTAAAAGGTTGCAACAGGTTTGAAATGAAATACTAAGGACTGGGCAGCAAATTTGCCTCCATCAATATGGATTAAGTGTTGAAGGGAAAATCGGTCATCACCAACAACCAGACTTTACAGAACTCTCAGCAAATAAATAACTCGCTGCTGCCACGCAAACACCAAGACGGCGTAAAATCCACCAGGCATCCCTTACAAGCGGTACCTCTTTGTGTCCTGGGATTTACACCCCTCCCCCCAGAGGCCCGCACTTCTCGAGGAAGAGGAGAGCTAGGCTACCATCTCCCCTGGTACCGCGAGGACGACCTCAAAGACAGTAGCGCTGACCCTTCTCCCCGCTTCTGGCCGGACCCCGATGGACCCACTTTCCAGCGGTACCGGAAGGCCGATTCCCTAGAAAGATCTAAGCCTGCATGCGGAGTCTGCTTTCCGCAGTTATTCGGATCCGCCCTCGCCTCCGTCCCTAGTAATGATGGAGCCCCGGCTCTGTACCGGGATAGCCACGCAACCTTTCAGCCCCTTCCCCTAGCTTCGGACCCGCTGCAAGCCCCGCCTTCCTCCCCAGGCCCAGGTCTCCTTCCAAGGGCCCACCTTCTGGATTCCCCGCCGCCCCCCGAAACCAATCCAGAACCCAGACTGTAGGCTGAGCGCCGTCCCATTCCCTCCTTGGCTTCAAGCGCAGTGGCCCGCCCTGGGCCTGAGGACTGGAGGGGGGTGACCGGCCAGCTCCAGAGGGGCCCGGGCCCCCACACTCACCATCCTCCCGCCGAGTCCCTCCTCCTCCTCCTCCTCCTCCTGCCTCCCCGTTACCAGGGGCAACTGCTGCGGCACCGCCCCCGACGTCCCTCGCACGCACAGCAGAGAAGCAAAGCAGCCGTACGGGGCGGGGTCCAGCTCCGCTTTTCCCAAAGTGCGCAAGCGCGCCAAAGTGCCCGCCCACTGCGCGGGCGGGCTGCTGGAGCGACTGGAGCCGGCTGCCGGCTGGTAGAGACCCGGCGAATGGTTAAAGCTCGCCCACGTGGCTGGTGGGCACCGCCCAGCCTGTGATTGGTCGGGAAGGAGCAGGGCAGGGGCGGGGCGAGGGGCGGTTCCCGGGCAGAGGCCGCAGGTTAGTACAGGCCAGGCTTCCAACGCAGGGTACTTCTGTTGGCAGTTGTCTCAGTACATTCTTCCCGGGACCAGGTAAGGGGTCTTGGGAGGAGGCCGCCTACCACACCTTCTTCTAGACCCCACATCCCCGGAGGGAGTTTGGATTTATGTCCTGACTGCCGAGGCAGGGCTGCTGCGGGGGCTGGACTTCCACCTGCTGTAGCCACGTGGCGCGAATAGTGGCCTGGGGCTGCCCAGGGACCGCTCCCTTATTGTCCCCGGCGCTATGAGGCCCAGCTGAGGGGTGGGAGGCGTTATGGGCTGTGCATCTATCTCCACATTTCTGTGTTAGAGTCCAGGTTGGAGGAGTCCCGGTGGTGGGAGGCTGCCTGTTGGAGGGGGGACTGGCCCTGAACACTGAGGTGAGCAGACAGCAGGGGTGAAAGGCGTTTTGGAATGGCCGGGTTTTGCTAAGCAACGTTGGACCGGATGGTGCACTGTCTGCAGCCCCAGAGGAGGCAAAAACGGGCCTGCACTTACAGGCAAGCGAGAGCGAAAGGGATTCTGGGTGGGTTGAGAGGCGCTACCTCCCACCCCGACCCATGCTGAGAACAGGTAGAAGAGTTAATCACATATGCAGCAGGTCCTGTTCTAGACTCTGGAGACGCAGCAGGGGACAACATCTGCCCTCATGGAAATTACATACTTCTTGGTGGAATGCTTTTCACACAAGATTTCATTTCATTCTCACAGCCCTAGAAATTGGTTGTTCTAAGCGATATAGAGTCGGGACTTGAACCCAGTTCTGACTCTGGAGCTAGTGATTATAACACTATTGTGTTGTCTAAGTAGGACGAACAGAACGGCTTATATTTGTGCTTTAAACTCAGAACTTTTTAAGAGTTGGTAAAGTGATGGCACTGATGATAAAACCTGTTTGCAGTCATGTGTGTGCCTCTTACCTCCCTCATTGGGTTCTTGTGAGGATTATGTGAATTATATTTCAAGTACATAAGATATTGCCTGGCACATGGAAAGTGCTACATAGGATTTAGCTGTTATTATTATTTTTAAGATTTTATTATTTGACAGAGAGAGAGAGCACAAGCAGATGGAATAGTAGGCAGAGAGGGAGAAGCATACTCCCCTACTGAACAGGGAGCCTGATGCAGGGCTCGATCCCAGGACCCCGAGATCATGACCTGAGCCGAAGGCAGTTGCTTAACCAACTGAGCCACCCAGGCCCCCAGGATTTAGCTATTATTGCTTCATCTAGGTTTTGGGGCTTTGCCCCTCTTCCTACCAGCAGGCTTTCCAGTCTACTTAACATCACTGGAACGAAGGTGGATTTTCCCTGAATGGTCCTTAGCTATTTATGCATTCAACTAAAGTGTGTTTTTAAAACATCTGCTCACGGCATACCTGCTTCAGATCCTTGGAAAGAAAACTCAGTTCAGAACCTTGATTAAGTAGATGCAAGGTGAATGGCTAGTTCAGAGCATGCACTCCTGCAATCCACTCGTCTCTAGCCTGTTGGTTCTTTTGTGAAAAAGGAAGGGCAGACTTCTCTTTCTGAGTTGTCTGGTGTCTAACATCATGGTTGCCTTGGAGTCACAGGAGTGTACCTGGGCCTGCTTGTGTAATTATTAGTCTCATTGTCCAACTTTCTCTAGGCAGCCTTGGCACCAACCCTTGCCTATCTCAGGTGGTCTTTGTGTTTGATCTTCTTGAGTCTGGCTGCCTTGATCTTCCTGTGATGCAAGTACCAGCGATGATGTTTTGCTTTTCTTCCTACCTGGGGATACAAACAGGGAAATCTTGAGTACTTTCCCCCTTTGCAAGAGGATACCCAGAGGGAGTTTAGAAGCCTGTTCTCTGAGCTCTGATACTGTTTGCCAGAGAAAATCAACTCTTTTTTTTTAAGTAAACTGTATCCCCAACGTGGGGCTTGAACCCAGACCCCAACATCAAGAATCACATGCTCTACCAACTGAGCCAGTCAGGTGCCCCAAAACTCAATTCTCTCTAAGAAGGATGACTTCAGGAGAGGTAATAGGTTGTTTCATTTTTTTTTTTTCTCTTTTCTCTCTCTTTTTTTTTTAAAGATTCCATTCATTTATTTGACAGAGAGAGACACAGCGGGAGAGGGAACACAAGCAGGGGGAATGGGAGAGGGAGAAGCAGGCTTCCCGCTGAGCAGGGAGCCCAATGTGGGGCTCGATCTCAGGACCCTGGGACCGTGACCCGAGCCGAAGGCAGACGTTTAACGACTGAGCCATCCAGGCGCCCCTCTCTTTTCTCTTTTTTCCCCCTTCCTCCCTTCCTTCCTTCCTCTCTCTCTCTCGCTCTCTCTCTCTCTTTTGGCCTGTAATGGATGGAGGACCCATCTAAGTGACCCTGAGCCTTGTGACCTGGGGAGAAGAGGCCCTGGCTATTGTCAGATTGTTGGACAGATGGACAGGACTGGAGCTGTGGTTAGGGCAGAGTTGTGTGTAATGTTCAGCATCCTGGCTCAATCGATGTGAATCTTTCTAAGCATCAGTTTCCTCTTCTCTAAATTGAGATCTTGGATCCCTCACATCTTTGAGCTGTGATATTCTCCAGTTCTCAGAGCAAGGGAATTATTGATCAGTCACCTGTTTGATTTCCAGCTCCCCCCCTTGTTCCCAGTAGTGGAACCATATTCTTCCAGAACTGAGGCCACCCTGGACACGGTAGTGACCTCTTTAGGGAATACTAGATGCGGCTCATGTGGGAAGAGGGAGAATAACTGTTCTAGAG
Organism: Leptonychotes weddellii; assembly: GCF_054177405.1. Lineage (NCBI taxonomy): Eukaryota > Metazoa > Chordata > Mammalia > Carnivora > Phocidae > Leptonychotes > Leptonychotes weddellii. The sequence continues at coordinate 23,774,674 of NC_138374.1, read as the reverse complement.
AAAACCTAGAGACCAGATTGAACTCAGTACAGGAGGGGTAGACCATTTGCAGCTTCAGGATCCAAAGCCTGCCCTTACTTCTGTAACCAAGATAGGTTCTAAGTTTGACTTGAAAGAGAGATGTCCTTGATGCCCAGGGAGCCCAAGAGTAAGATGAAATGCATTTCAGGCAGGCAGTAAGTATTTTTAGAGGACCTGCAAGAGCTACAGCACGAACCTTACAATCGGCTGGGGGAGGCCAACTTTATACAAATAACTGTATGTAACAAGAAAGTGATAATTACAAAGCCGAGTGTGTTGCAAATGAGGATAGGATGCTGAGAGTATATGACAGAAGGGTTTGAGTTTGCCCTGAAGGAGTCATGGAACTGTGCCCATTGGGGGGCAGCAGATGTGGGGGGAAATATTTTAGACATAGAATAGAATTTAGATTTCTTTTTGACCATATGTTTTTGCTGCTTTTTTTTTTTTTAGATTTTGTTTATTTATTTGAGAGTGCATGTGCATGTGTGCAAGAGAGAGAGAGAGAGAGAATGAGCAGGGTGGAGGGAGGGGGCCTAACCTGACGTGGAGCTCCATCTCATGACCCAAGCTGAAGGCAGATGTTTAACCAACTGAGCCACCCAGGCGCCCCTGGCCTTATGTTTTATTTAAGACAGGGACTGGGCACGGGCGCCTGGGTGGCTCAGTTGGTTAAGCGACTGCCTTCGGCTCAGGTCATGATCCTGGAGTCCCGGGATCGAGTCCCGCATCGGGCTCCCTGCTCGGCAGGGAGTCTGCTTCTCCCTCTGACCCTCCCCCATCTCGTGCTCTCTCTCTCTCTCTGTCTCATTCTCTCTCTCAAATAAATAAATAAAATCTTTAAAAAAAAAAAAAGACAGGGACTGGGCAACTCATATGCTGACCTTGGTAATGAGGGGAAAGTTTCTTGACTAGTTTAGCAAATGATTATGCTTTCATGGTAGAAGTACTTCCATTATGAAAGGTAGAGAACTTTCCAGTGTTGGGTTGAGGGAGGAAAGAGATGTCTAAGGACAGGTTGTGTGTGTTCGGGGAGGGAAGGAAGCATAGCATGTTTGAGGGCACCAGGGTGGCTCATTCCGTGAAATGTCTGCTTTCAGCTCAGGTCATCATCCCAGGGTCTTAGGATTGAGCCCTGCTTCAGGATCCCTGCTCAATGCGGAGCCGTCTCCCTTTGCCCCTCCCCCTGGCTTGAGCACACATGCACGCTCTCTCTCTCTCAAATAAATAAATAAAATCTTAAAAAAAAAAAAAAAGGCAGCATAGCATGTTCTGTTGAGCTTTCTCCAGCAGAGGGGCTGGAGCCCCAGCTTGGGGCTCTGTAACCCAAGACAGTGTGTGATCTGCCAGCCAGGCCAACAACTCCTTTTAACCCCATGTAGAGTCAGGGAAGGTAAACTCTTGCCTCTCTCCCACTCATGGGTTCAGTTGTGACTGCATGAAATAGCTTTGGTCTTTGAACCAGCCTGTAGGAGGCCGAGTCAGCCTGTCCCCAGAGGACAAAGCCCAGAGCCTTCCCGTGGGCTTTGTGGCCGAGTGAGAGAGGCAGAAGTCTAGCAGTGGACACTCGCTGTCTGGCTTCTGACTTCTTCAGAGGTTGCCGCTCAGTGGTGGCCTCAGGGCCAGGGAAGGGTGCCTGAAAACTCCATGGGAGGCCTCCCCTTCTCTCCTGGCTCAGCATGTCACCTTGCTGAAGTCTCTCCCACCTCAAGAAAAAAATGTAAAAATTGACCATCTCTCCCTTGACTGCATTTGTTGGCTCCTCATGCCTCCTCCGTCTCTGGTGGTTCTTTCTCAACTATTTGGGCTTCCTTTTTGGGGGGGCTGGCCTCTTACATGTGGTTGTTTTCAGGCTATGTCCTCAGCACTTTATTTTTCCCATTCTGTGTGTTCTCACTGGAAAACTTTGTCTTAACCTATCTTGATGCCGCCGACTCATTGTTTTACTTCTAACTCAGATCTCTGTACTTTCTTTTAAGCCTAAATATCCATTTGCTGACAAACTGGACCTCTTACTCAGCATATACTTGAATTCTTGTGCAAGCACTGGGGTGGCAGTGGGGAGGAAAATGGACACAGTCCCTGGGTCCAAGGAGCTTATGACCTAGAGGGGAAGGTAGGCATTCATTAAAATAAAACCACAGAGTGTTAGAACGAACTGGCACAGCTCTGAAGAAAAAGTACAGAGCCAAGAGGGCTTATAGCAGAGCACCTGATCTAGTGGTCGGGGAGAGAGAGGGGCCAGGGGTCCTTCAAAGGATTCCCTGAAGAAAGGTTTAAGCCAAGATCTGAAGGATGAGGAGGTGCTTCCTTGCAAGTAACTCTAGATTGTCCTGGAGAGCAAAAGGCTCCTTACTGAGGGAGAGAGTAGAGCCCTGATGTTACGTGCTGATACATCTGCTTTTCAGGCTGCTGTTTATTCTGAGGTGACTTTGCTGTGGCCTTCTCTTGCAGCTACAGTGGCCCATTCGGCTCTGTTGAGGTGGGAGTCTCAGGTAGAATTCTCCTTTCATTTTACCACTACTTAATATAAAACTTAAAAATTTTTAAAAATTTATTTATTTGTCAGAGAAAGAGAGAGAGAGAGCGCACAAGCAGGGGGAGCAGCAGGCTCCCCGCAGAGCAAGGAGCCCGATGCGGGACTCGATCCCAGGACTCTGGGATCATGACCTGAGCCGAAGGCAGATGCTTAACGACTGAGCCACCCAGGCGCCCCTATAAAACTTTAGGTTTCCTTTCCCTCATACTCAAATATGGGCTTTGTTTGCTCAATTTTGCGAGTGTTTTTGGATTTTGGTGATGGTATAACTCAAGATGACTGATTAAATCTTACTCCAGCTGTGCCTATATATGAAAAATCCTCAGTTAGGGTGACATTTTTCGAGGAAAAAAAAATGACCTAGTAGTAGAAGGTTGAGAGTTAAATTTGAGAATTATTCCTTAAGAAAAGGGAGGCGGGATGAGTAGGTGTTAGTGAAGAGGGGAAGGAACAGTATTCTGGACAGGGAATGGCATTTGTAAAGAACCTGAGACAGGTGGCAGCCTATTGCATTTAAGAAAGGTCCATGGTGGGGCGCCCGGGTGGCTCAGTTGGTTAAGCGACTGCCTTCGGCTCAGGTCATGGTCCTGGAGTCCCTGGATCGAGTCCCACATCGGGCTCCCTGCTCAGCGGGGAGCCTGCTTCTCCCTCTGACCCTCCTCCCTCTCATGCTCTCTGTCTCTCATTCTCTCTGTCTCAAATAAATAAATAAAAAAAAAATCTTTAAAAAAAAAAAAAAAAAGAAAGGTCCATGGTATTTGAAACTCAACACATGGAAAATCCAACTCCCTGTTTTCTCTCTTAAAGCCTATTTTTCTATATTACTTGTCTCTGCACAATTATGGTCCCAGTCAGAAACCCCGGGTATCACCCTAGATACTTGTGATGTGTCAACTTAGCTAGGCCAAACAACCCCCCATATGCTTCCAGTTAGAGTGGGCAAGGAGCGAGAAACAGCTGTTTGTAGTACACACACCTCCCAGTTATTCGATCAAACACGAATTTAGGCACCATGGTGAAGGGATTTTGCAAATGTAATTAAAGTCCTAATTCGTTAGTTTTAGTTAATCTAAGGGGGGATTATCCTGGGTGGCCTGATTTAATCAGATGGAATCCCTTTAAAAGAAGGCTAGGCATCCCCTGGGGTCACAAACTCTGGCCATTGCTGGGCCCTCCCTCCCTCCCCAGGATCATCCCTGGATAACTGCCTGCCCTGCTGGTTTCAGGCTTGCTTAGCCAACTCCCACAATTACGTAAGCCAATTTGCTAATTCCTTGTACTAAATCCATTTTTATATATTTGTCAATATTATGCGAATATATACAAAGGATATATATATCCTATTGATTCTGCATCTGTGCTTGAACCCTGACTAATAGAGTATTCTTCCTATAACCAATCACTACGTAAATCCCAAGATTCTGCTGCTTTAAAAGTTTCTGTCTTTTGGTCCCTCCTCTCTGTTCCTGTGCATCTGGGTTCACATGAGCCCCATCTCTTCTTGCCTGGATTACTGAAATTCCTGTCCAGCTGATCTCTCTGCATCCTCTGAGGTCCTACCACACCGAGTTTATTTTCATGTCATTGCCTAGAGTTTTCTTTCTAAACGACACATCTGATCTTGTCACTCTGCCTAAAATCTTTTAATGGCTTCCCGAAATTCTCAGACAAAAATTCAAAACCCTTAGCTTTTTTTTTTTAAAGATTTTATTTTTTTATTATGTTTTTAAAGATTTATTTATTTGAGAGAGAGTGTGTGTGCATGCACAGGGGCAGGAGAGGGAGCAGAGAGGGAGAGCGAGAATCTCAGGCATACTCCCTGCTGAGCGTGGAGCTGGACATGGGGCTCGATCTCACAACCCTGAGATCATTACCTGAGCTGAAACCAAGAGTCGGACACTTAACCGACTGAGCCATCTAGGTGCCCCTTTACTTGATTTTCTTTGTCTTTATTTTCTGCAGTTTGAAATATAATATAATATGATTAGATGTAGATTAAAAAATTAATTCCAGTATAGTTAGCATATGGTGTTATATTAGTTTCAGGTGTAAAATATAGTGATTCAACACTTCTATACATTTCTCAGTGCTCATCATGGTAAGCGTACTATTAATCCCCTTTACCTGTTTCACCTATCCCCCTGCCCACCTCCCCTCTGGTAACCATCAGTTTGTTCTCTTTAATTGAGTCTGTTTTCTTTTTTTTTTAAGATTTTATTTATTTATTTGAGAGAGAGAGTGGGTGCACAAGCAGGAGGAGGGGCAGAGGGAGAGGGAGAAGCAGACTCACTGCTGAGCAGAGAGCCAGACGCGGAGCTTGATTCCAAGACCCTGGGATCATGACCTGAGCCGAAGGCAGATGCTTAAATAACTGAGCCACCCAGGCGCCCCAAGTCTGGTTTTTTGTTTATCTTTTTTTCTTTGTTCGTTTGTTTTGTTTTTTAAATTTCACATATGGGTGGACTCATATGGTATTTGTCTTTCTCTGACTGACTTGGTTCACTTAGCATTATACTCTCTAGATCTACCTATGTTGTTGCAAATGGCAAGATTTCATTGTACGTATATGCCATATCCTTTTTATCCATTCATCTATCCATGGATACTTGTGCTGCTTCCATATTTTGGCTATTGTAAGTAATGCTGAAGTAAACATAGGGGTGCATATATCTTCTTGAGTTAGTGTTTTCATATTCTTTGGGTAAGTACCCAGTAGTGGAATTACTGGATCATATGGTAATTCTGTTTTTAATTTTTTGAGAAACCTCCATACTGTTTTCCACAGTGGCTGAACCAGTTTGCATTCCCATCTAGGTATAGATTTTTTGGTAGTTATCCTTCTTGGTGTTCTCTGAGCCTTCTGGACTTTGGGTTTGGTGTCTGTCATTAGTTTTATTTTTTTATTTTCTATTTTTTAATTTATTTTTAAGATTTTATTTATTTATTTGACATAGAGAGACACAGTGAGAGAGGGAACACAAGCAGAGGGAGTGTGAGAGGGAGATGCAGGCTTCCCACGGAGCAGGGAGCCCGATGTGGGGCTCGATCCCAGGACCCAGGGATCATGACCTGAGCCGAAGGCAGACGCTTAATGACTGAGCCACCCAGGCTCCCCTTGTCATTAGTTCTAGAAAATTCTCAGTCATTATCGCTTTAAATATTTCTTCTGTTCCCTTCCCTCTTCTTCTTCTGGCATTCCCATTATGTGCATGTTACACCTAATGTAATTGCCCCACGGTTCTTGGGTTTTCTATTCTGTTTTTTTCATTCTTTTTCTTTACTTTTCAGTCTGGGAATTTTCTGTTGACACATATTTAAGCTCATGGAATTTTTTCTTTGGCCATGTCCAGTCTACTGATGAAACCATCAAAGGCATTCTTCATTTCTGTTACAGAAATTGTTTTTAAGACCTTATCTATTTTTTATTTGAGAGAGAGAGAGAGAATGAGCACGAGCAGGGGGAGGGGCAGAGGGAGAGGCACAAGCAGACTCCCCGCCAAGCACAGAGCCCAACATGAAGCTTGATCCCAGGACCCTGAGATCATTACCTGAGCCAAAGTCAGATGCTTAACTGACAGAGCCACCCAGGCGCCCCCAGAATTTTTTTTTTTTAATTTCCAGCATTTCCTTTTGATTCTTTCTTAGAGATTCTGTCTCTCTGCTACATTATCCATCTGTTCTTGCATGTTGTCCACTTTCCCATTGGAGTCCTTAGCATATCGATCATAGTTATTTAAATTCCTGTTCTGATAATTCCAAAATCTCTGCCATCTGGTTCTGACACTTGCGCTCTCTTCAAACTATGTTTTTGCCCAGATGTGTGTACAGTTTTACCTTTATCTGGGGAGATGTTATGTTGTATTTACTGTTTGCTGAAGCTGTAGGTGTCAGAGTTAACATTTTCTTTGGTGTCCTTGTTTTTGGCTCTCCTGTTGTCTTTGGGTCTAGAGACTTCTTAATAAGGTCTGAAACATGCAATTCTTTCTGTTGTTGTTCAGTTCTCCCTGTTACCACGTAGGAGCAATGTACCACCTGCAGTGGTCAAGTGTGAGGGAGGAGAGAGTGTTCTATAGTCCTGTGATTAGTTCTCAGTCTCTGAGTGAGCCTGTGCCCCTGGACCTTCAAAAGTGCTTCTCAGGCTCTTCTCATCCATTTCAAATGAGATAGGAAGGTTGGAAAGGGCTGGAGTTGGGTATTTACCTTTCCCCAAGTCATTTAGGTTCTAGTAAAACCCAAAATGGTTAGGCTGTGGTAAAACAGGCTCTTTTGAGGGTGGGTCTTGTTAGGAAGAACAGAGGGCTCTGAGTGTACTTCAAAATGACTACTTTTCCCATCTCCCTGTTAGAAGTACTAGGGGAGGGCGCCTGGGTGGCTCAGTGGGTTAAGCGACTGCCTTCGGCTCAGGTCATGATCCTGGAGTCCCGGGATCGAGTCCTGCATCGGGCTCCCTGCTCAGCAGGGAGTCTGTTTCTCCTTCTGACCCTCCTCCCTCTCATGCTCTCTGTCTCTCATTCTCCCTCTCTCGCAAATAAATAAAATCTTAAAAAAAAAAAAAAAAAAAAGAAGTACTAGGGGATTTTTCTCTCATCTTCACCCTGAGAGCCTGGTGGCCTCTTGAAGGTGAACTCAAAAGTGCGCCCCCACACTCAAGGTTGAATCCCCTTGGAATATTTAATTTGCAAGCTTGTTCACACTGAGCTTCCAGCAATTGTCAATTATAGTTTAAGTTTTCCAATGGTACTTGCCCAGTGGAGAGCTTCTTTTCCCAGTAAGCTGTCATTCTCTGTACTTGTCTGTCTCTCCAGGCTTGGGGGCTGTGGTTTGCCTGTGACCTCAGTTCACTGATGGGTCTAAGAAGAGTTGTTGATTTTAATTTGTTCAGCTTTTTTTCTTGTTGTAAGGATAGAAATGACAGTTTTCAAGCTCCTTACATGTCCGGCCTGCCTTAGTTTTTCAAGACATGGATTCCAGAACCCAGTTAGAGGCAAGAGTTCTCAAGTCAGGTAGAATTAAAATCCTGGCTTTGTCACTGGCTAATGCTTCTGTGACTTGGTAAAGTTATTTATCTGTGCCTTGGTTTTCTCATCCATAAAATGGGGTTAAAGGGTATTTATTTTATAGCATTGATGCAAAGATGAATTCAGAAAATGCACGTCCAGCCCCAAGCAAAATGTATAGCATAGAATCAAAGCTCAGTAAGTGTTAGCTATGATCATCATTATCATTACCATGCACCCTGTGTGCGGTCAATGCTGGCTCTTCTTTTTTTTGGCCTGGGACACCTCTCCTCTATCTATCTAACTTCTACCCACCCTTCAAAACATTGTTTATTTTTTGTTTTCACAAAGCATGTTCAGAATCCCTCATCCATTTTAGATAAGGGGACTGTATAATTTATCATCCAAATCAGGACACTTTTGAGAGTGGAAGGGGGTGCTGTTAATAATTACCCCAGGACAGCAGTCCCAGGAAAACTGGGAGATCTGGTCATCTCACTTTTAGATGCCTCTTCTCTGGTTTTCCACTGCCTCCAGTGTATGTCCACATCATTGTTCACACCGCTGTCCTTGTTGCTGTACTTGTCTTTTACCCCCCATTCTGTAACTCCTTGAGGGCAGGCATGGTGCCTCACTCACAGCCATGGCCTGGGATCTCTCACAGGGCCGCATGCACCGTGAACATGCACACGCATGTGTGCACATTCACGCGCACACACACACACACACACCGAAATGATGAGTGTGATCATGCCTTGTTCATTTCCACCTTTCTCTGTAATTGTTTCTACCTCAGATGTGATCCATGCCTTCTGCCTCCTTCAGATAAATCTATCTTCTACGGCTCACATTCCATCTCTTCTGGGAAGCCCCCTTTTCTTACTGTGCTCCCCCATCTCTGCTTTCTCTCAACTCCTGTACTTACTGTTGCTGTATCTATTCTCTTCTGTTCCACGGGTGGGCTCTTCTTCCCCAGTTATACTCAGCTCCCCAAGGACAGGCACTGTGTTGTCCCTTTTTCCGGGTCTCCCACAGCATGATCAAGCACAGGGCTGGCTGCCAACAGTCACTCGGGAAACCCATGTTGGTGTCTGGCTGCTCAGTCCGCTGCCCATTCCCTGGGGCCTTCCCAAGCCTGGTCAGATGATGCTAGCGCCTGCTGAAAGCAAGCATCCTACAACCACGAGGGGTGCTCAGGGCCTCAGGGCAGACTTTGGTTTGGGGGACCATCCTCATTTTCCCTCCATTCCTTAAGTCCACAGCTCTGTGTGGGAGCAAGATGGAGGCTGATCTGTCTGGCTTTAACATCGATGCCCCCCGTTGGGACCAGTGCACCTTCCTGGGGCGGGTGAAACACTTCTTCAATATCACAGACCCGCGCACCGTCCTGGTCCCAGAGCGGGAGCTGGACTGGGCCAAGGTGATGGTGGAGAAGAGCAGGTGAGCAGTGAGGGGAAGGGACTGGAGGCGGTGGGGCCACACGGGTGGGTTCCCTGGGGAGGAGGTGGGAACTGAATGTGGGGAATGGGCAGGAAGGAGCAGGATGACTTGGAGCGAGGGGCCTGGGACGTAACTCTCTCTGTTGTCCTGGGGTGGCAGAATGGGGGTCGTGCCCCCGGGCACCCAAGTGAAGCAGCTGCTGTACGCCAAGAAGCTGTATGACTCAGCCTTCCACCCTGACACCGGGGAGAAGATGAACATCATTGGGCGGATGTCCTTCCAGGTCCCCGGCGGCATGATCATCACGGGCTTCATGCTCCAGTTCTACAGGTAGAGCTTGGGGGAAGGCAGCGGGCAGTGTGGCCGCTTAGGTCTGCCAGGCACGGAGCCCTATGGTGATGTGGTAATAGCCATCTTTATTGACCCCTTACCCAATACCAGGCACTGTGCTAAATTCTTTGCATGGATTTAATCTCCTCATCAACCCTACAGAGGTACTATTGTCATCTCCATTTTATAGGTGAAGAACTGAGGTTCTAGAGATGTTACGTAACCTGCCTAGGTTCACACAGCCAGGAAATACGGGTGCCTGGATGTTAACTGAGGCAGTTGTCTCCAGAACTCTCAATGAATAAGCCATCCTAATTCCTTCTTTAGAAAGCACTTATTCAACAATGAAATTTTTGTGTATTTTTATTTTTAAATCTATTTTATTTATTTATTTTTGGCAGAGAGAGAGAGTACGTGAGCGGGGGGGGGGGAGAGGGTGTGGCAGCGGGGAGGGGCAGAGGGAGAGGGAGAGAGAAAATCCGAAGCAGGCTTCACACCCAGCGCAGAGCCCAATCTGGGGGCTCGATCTCACGACCCTGAGATCCTGAGCTGAGCCAAAATCAAGAGTCAGACACTTAACCGACTGAGCCGGTCAGGTGCCCCTAATGTGTTTTTATTATGTAACGTCCTAGTAAAAAATATAGGAAGATGACCTCCCACCCCACCCCACCCCCTAGCTACCCCTAAAATAGAAAGACCCTTTCAGCCTAGCAGGGAGAGAATAAACTTTCTCTTTAGCTGCTGGATATTTTACTCTTCCTCCTTCCTCTCTTCCCTCTGCTCCCCTCCCCCATGCATCCATTTGTCCAGTTATTGAGCCAGGCCTTGGGCCAGGTGTTGGGAATATAAAGACTAAGCCCCTCCCCTCAAGGAACTTCCAGTTTTGTTGAGCAGACTAACCAGTAAGCAGTTGTAGTCCAGCTTGCTAAGTGGTAGGTCAGAGGGAAAGTATGGGGTTGTGAGAGCAGGGAGCAGAGAATGACTCACAGTTCCAGGAAGGGCAGGGGAAGGGTTAGGAAGGTTCCAAAGAAGAAGTGACCTCTCAACAGAGCAGGATTTAGCCATGTATGGAGGGTGTGGGTGTGTAGATATTCCAGGCAGAGTGACCGGCCTGTGCAAAATCCCTGGTGCATGAAACAGCATGGGAACAGTTTGGGGAACATCAGTCCGTCTGGTTTGACTGGTGTGCCCAAGCCCTCCCTCCATTGGACTCTTCTCTGCCTCTCCTGGCCTCCCTTATGGTAGGACGATGCCAGCGGTGATCTTCTGGCAGTGGGTGAACCAGTCCTTCAACGCCTTAGTCAACTATACGAATAGGAATGCAGCTTCCCCCACGTCTGTCAGGTAGGAGACTTGAACCCCAGGCTGTCCATGTGGCTCTGAAGCAGGTGGCTGTCCTCTTGCCTCCAGGGGAATCGCCCTTCTAAAGCGTTCTTGGGCTGTCTTCTCCGGGTGAGACTTGTATGGCGCTGGTGACCAAGTCCCCCTTTTTAGGGTTTGCAAGTATTTTCTGAGGCTGACTAGGACAATATCGTCCTAGACCAATGGAAAGTTTATTCATTCATTCGTTCTCAAGTATTTCTTCTTTTTTTTTTTTAAGATTTTATTTATTTATTTATTTATTTATTTGAGAGCGATTGAACGTGCATAAGCAGGGTGGCGGGGAGCAGAGGCAGAGGGAGAAGCAGGTTCCCTGCTGAGCAGAGATCCTGATGCAGGGCTCAATCCCAGGACCCCGAGATCATGACCTGAACCGAAGGCAGACGCTTAACTGACTGAGCCACCCAGGCGCCCCTCAGCTGTTTCCTGAGTAGGTATTAAGAGTCAGGCATGGTTCTAGGGTCCTTGTCCTTGTGGAATTTAAGGTATTTTAAGCAAACAAGCACCGTAATCTTAGGTTGCGACTGCTACCCTTAAGGAAACAAACAGGTGACAAGATAGCAAACAGCAGAGGGGCATCTGTGTGGATGGGCTGGTTGGGGAAGTCTTTTTCTGTGGAGCCCACCTTTCGGCTGGTTTCTGAAGGGTAAGGATTTCGCCTACGGAAGAATTCCCCGGATAGGGAGCAGCAACAGGCCAAGGTTCTGATGCAGAAAAGAGTTTGGTGTGTTTAAAGTACTGAAAGGAGGTCGAGGGGGCTGGAGCATTGTGTGTGTGTTTAGGAGGGGGAATGTCACAAGATGAGACAGGTGAAGTTTCAGGCATGAAGCCTCATTAAAGCCTCATTTCCAGACTTTCTCAATGAAGCCATGGTCTTGCCCTCAGCCGGCAGGGCTCCCCACTCCCAAGCGTGTCTCTCCTCCACTAGGCAGATGGCCCTTTCCTACATCACAGCCACAACCACTGCGGTGGCCACTGCTGTGGGCATGAACATGTTGACGAAGGTACTGTCTGGGGCTGCTGTGGGTGTGGTGGCCACTAGGGGGCAGCAAAGTCCTAGGGAAAACATCCCCTGGGCCTGGCGTTGCCCTTGTTTGGGTGAGTTGGGTATGGCCAGGGCCCAGACCACGAGGGGGAAATGGAGCAGACCTATCCCCACGTTAGTCTTTCTCGGGTCTTTGAGGGAATTTGGGTTCTTAGACCAAGTGTCTGGATACGTGGCAGTAGCGAGATCTGATTTCTTATTTTGTAGTCCTTAAGCCCCCTCCCCTCCCATCTTCCAGTGAGCCCTATTGTTCCCTTCCCCCAACAGAGAGCTCCACCCCTGGTGGGCCGCTGGGTGCCCTTTGCCGCTGTGGCGGCTGCTAACTGTGTCAACATCCCAATGATGCGACAGCAGTGAGTATGGGGGTCCCTTTTCTTCCCTATAGACAAGGTTAGTGGGTCAAGCGCAGGAAACCAAGACAGTGGGTGGCTTTTAGGGACTGAGGTGGGTGTGGGGAGGGCTGCTGGGCTACAGCTCTGAAGGGTCCCAAAGGATAGGCTGCTCCAAGGGTGCTGGCCGCAGGAGTGGCAGGTGACTTAAGTTTAATCTGTGATGAGTGTTGTGGGAGGCATTGTTTGGATGGTGTGGGATGGCAGGGAGTAGGGTGGACCTTTGAAGGTTTATATGAGATCATGTCCTTTCAACTGCAACTGTATTTAAGTTGTGAACTCTGCCTACTTCCAAAGCCCTGGGGATGGCTTACAGAATGAAATGTAGCAGAGCAAGGTGTCCAAAGATAGAACAGAGCCAAGAAGCTTTGAAAGAAGCCAGAGGAGTAGATAGATGTTTTCCAGGCACCCGGCTCTAAGCTTCGCAGCAGGAAAGGTAAAAGGAGAAACCCGTGTGTCTTGCAATTCCTGTTTTTTGGCTAGAGAAAGCATAGCTGTTCCCCTGTTGTCAAACCTAATGATGTAGCATACCTCACGCTCTCCCGATAGCGCCTGGGAGGTATCACGTGCTGCCTAAGTGTTCACTCTTACTGCTCCTGTCATCCTCATCGCCTTCATCACCGTCACCAGATATCCAAGCCACAACTTCTTGGGACTGCTAGCAAATGGGAACTTGTCACAACAGCCCTTGCAGAAAGAGCACACCACCAGAATAGTCATGCATACACATTGTTCCTCTCCTCTTTCTGTCCCCCATCCAGGTGCTCCTTCCCGACAAATGAAGGAGACCTAGCCACCTACCTGGTCTGGGGTTGAGTGCTGTCAGGCGTGGACCAAACACTTTGCAGGCATTGTCCCCTTTAATCCTCACCAATCCTATGAAGTGGGTGCCATGATTAGCCTCATTTTGCAGATGAGGATAACTGAGTCTTTAGAAGGATCAGGGAATTTGCTCAAGTTCAGAAACTTACTTTGCCATTTCAGGATTTACCCTAGGCAGTCTGAGCCCAGGCCTAGCTCTCTTAGCCATGGCCCTAGATCACTTCTGAGATACCACTCACTGGAATGCACAAGGAAGATCAAAGGGCCAGGCTGCAGGAGCTGGCTTCCTAGAGCTTGAGTGCGCTGACCTTGGTCCCCTGGTGTGTCCCATCGTTGGCGGGCTTCCAGCACCCCTTTCCCAAGTCCAGCAACTCCTGTCTATGTTTAGGGAACTCATCCAGGGCATCTGCGTGAAGGACAGGAATCACAATGAGATCGGTCATTCCCGGGTGAGCAGAGGCATCCCTTTGGGGTGGGAGGAGGGAATTCTGTCTTATACCCTGCCCTGTTCTTAGTAGTCAGAGCAGGCCCGGGTTCTGTTATAGGATCCCCCTGATTCCATTCTCATTCCCCTTGATTTCCCTACATTTCTTGTTCAGAACAGGCTTGTCATGTCTTTTCTCCATCATTTCTGGTCCTGAAGCCATAAAAGTCTAGCTAGGTGAGAGAGGGTTGGGCGGGGACACAGCCCCTGGTGGATCCATCCCTTCCCCTTTACCAGCTCAGACTTGACCCTGACCCTTGACCCCGCCCTCTGGTGCAGCCCATGGATACTGGATAAGGTCATTCCTGACAACTTACTCTTTTCTGCCCTCAGAGAGCTGCAGCCGTAGGCATCACCCAAGTGGTTATTTCTCGGATCACCATGGCAGCCCCTGGCATGAGTAAGATAGAGAAGCCCTCCCGTCCTGGGGGACCCTGGAACACGTCCTGGAGGCCTCAGCCACATTTAGCTTTTGCGGGGGGCGGGGGGGGCAGCCTCTACAGCCAAGCTGCTCAAACTGGCTTTTCCCACCACAATAAAAAAATGATAATTCTGTGATGTGATAGAGATTGTAGCTAATGCTACAGTGGTAATCAGATTACAATGTATAAATGTATCAACCCCACATGTTGTATATCTTATATCTACATAGTGCTAAACGCAGAAACACACGAGAGAACCACACTGTAGTTCTGGGAACATCAGTTAATTAAGTTCTTTGCATTCCACAAATATTCCTTAAGTACCTTCAGTGTGCTGGACATGGTGCAGGGTGCCAGGAAGACAGTGGTAAAGAAAATAAATCCCCTGCCCTGGTTTTGCTCCTAGCAGGGGTATGTTACAGAGTAGGATACGAGACTTGTTTGCATGAGCCTTCAAAGATTTGGATTTTGAGAAGGATGCTTTGCGCCTGTGGTACATGTCCTATTATAGGTGTGCAGGTGGAAAAGTCTGGGAAGCACCCTTCTGCTAGGACTTGGGGGACAGGTGGGGGGTGGCCATGCCTACATAGTCTTCCATTCCAAAAGTATTTTCTGGAACTTCAGGGGAGGTGGGTCCCTGATCGGATTTTGGAGAGTGGTCTTCGGAAGAGTCTGACAGCCCTCCTCCCTGCTTCTCCCTGGTCTCTTCCAGTCTTGCTGCCAGTCATCATGGAAAGGCTGGAGAAGCTGCATTTCATGAAGGTGAGTGAGGTCCTCTTTTGCATCTTCCTTGCCCAGAGCCCCCCAGCCATACCTACACTTCAGAGCTCCTGATCCTCATCCTTCCCTCTAGCTACTGGCCTTTGTCTCGCTCAAGTAGGGCCCGTGCCAGTTCCCCCCAGCTGCCCGCTTTAGATGCCATGGCCGCTTGCTTGGCCTCGTCTGCAGAGAGCAAGAGGGGCCCCCTCCTCCTCTCCTTCACGGCTCAGAGTTTTGTGCCTGTGGGTGTCTAACTGGCCGATCAGGGGTAGGGCCGGCGTGGGATTCGCGTTAAGATCTCTAAGTCTCATGTGGGTCTTTCCTTCGATTTTGTGCAGAAAGTCAAGGTCCTGCACGCCCCATTGCAAGTTCTGCTGTGTGGCTGCTTGTGAGTAACGTGTTTTCTTGGTTGGGTTCTGTGGTAGCTGGGGCCCCTAAGACCCATCTTCTTGTGTTGCCCGTGTTGGAGAACATGAACTCTTTTCCCTGACTTCCATAGTGCCTGAGCTCAGAACGACCCTGGGCCATCTGGAGAGTTCTCACCCCATCTTTGTTGAGGGCATCAGGCTGGGTAGGCACTGTGCACACATCCGCATGGAGAGCGGAGTGCTTGGGTGCCCTCCTGTCCCGGCGTGTCCTTTGACCTTCAGACTAGAGAAGAGACAAAAACCACTATACAGCCCCACCACAAAAAAGACATGATCATTCTAGGGGCTCCCGGCTGGCTCAGTTGGTAGGGCAGGCGACTCTTGATCTCAGGGTTATGAGTTCGAGCCCCATGTTGGGTGTAGAGATTACTTAAAAATAAAGAATTAAAAAAACCCAGTAACAATGAAGAAAGAAATGATAATTCTGTGACAGTGACAGAGGTGTTAGCCGATGGCCCGGTAGTCCCACTGCAGTGTATCACTCTATCAGATCCGCAGGCTATACACCTAACCTGTACACGATGCTGTGCATCCTCTGTATCTCAATATAAATAAACTAAGTATATAAACATGCTGAGACATAAAAAACATGAGGGGACAGCCTGGGGCTGTCAAGCGTCCCACCCTTGCACAAAAGGAAAACACCACAAGTCACGGCAGCATGCTCTGGTGCCCGCCACCGACTGGCCACGTCCTAGCATCAGTCACACTTCGCGAGGCCACGGGGCTAATGACAGCAGTAACCACCAACACGTGTGGAGTGTGTCCTGTGTGTCCCCACTGTGCTCATGCTGCCCATCTATCATTTCACTTAAGCCCCTCAGCCCTGGAGGTCTAGGTCCTGTCATAATCTCCTTCTGCGCACAAGGAACCTGAGGCTTAGTGTGATGAGGAGACTTGCCCAAGGCTCTGTAGCTCGTAATTGCTGGAGTTGAGGTCAGTGCCCTAGCAGTCTCACCCGCCACGCTGCCTTCTGCCAACTGAGTCACCACTGCGTGAGAGGTTCCCCCGGGCTGAGCGCCATCCCCGGGCCACTTCCTCTGAGCCTCGCGGCAGCCCTGCACACTAAGCACTCTTGTCCCTCTGCTGGCTCAGGGCTCACTCGCCCGCGATCACACAGCGAGTGAGTAGCCGAGCTGGGATCCGAAGCCTGGTCTGTCACATTCCCATGTGCTGTAAGAGAGGGCCCTGGCCCCGAAGCATCCGAGGACCTTAGAAATGCTCTCAAGCCCTTCCCCAAGCCTCCTGCCTCAGCGTCGCTTTTTAACGAGCTCATTGAGCTGCTAGTGTTTGCAGTGAGGTTGGAGAAGCTGCCCTGTTCTGTTGTCTCCCAGCCCAGGGTCCGCGGGGGCTGGACCTTGGCTTTCATACCCCTTACTGCTTGGTGCTTGTGCTCTTTAGGCTGCTACTTGCACACCCGGTGCCTTTGTTACCTTCACCTACTTGAAGGACAGGGATGGGGGTGAGGGACGGGAGGTGGAGGGGGGCCGATTTCATGCCATGCCAGAATGAATATCCTGTACTGAGAGACCAGGCGGGGAGTTGCAGGGAAGGGAGCCATGGGGCAGCGGGGAAGGCAGGATAGTGAATGGGCATCTCCCTACTTCCTTTGGGGGGCTCAGAGGCGGGTGTGAGCAGGCCTGTGGGGAGATGCCCCTCACGCTTTGTTTCTCCTTTCTTCCAGCCTCATCTTCATGGTACCAGTGGCTTGTGGGCTCTTCCCACAGAAATGGTAAGAGTTCTTTGTGCCTCACTTTACCAAATGCCCTGTCCCTGCTCTCCCTGACCTGCCCGCTTTCCTGAAGGAGACAAGGAGGGGCAGGAAGGGCAGCATTTGTCCAAGGACAAGTACCTATCAGCCTAAACTCTGGGCCTCTTAACCCTGGGTGAATGGTAAACCAAAACAGATCTCTGAGGGGCGGAGGGATGAGTTGCTCCCTCCCAGTGGAGTAAGGGCTGCCCTGGAGAGAAGTGGGGGAGCAACAAGAGACTTTCTGTCCCTGCTGCTTAGGTTATTAGGTACATCCTCCCTCACTGGATCTGGTCCTTGAAATTGAACAGAGGGATAGGTACTTATTCTGGCTTGTGTTTGCTTGGGGATGGATGACTTGGACCTCTCTACTTCCCTTGTATGCCCTGGCAGAGAACGGGTATGCGAAGCGATGATGGAAAAGGGAAACAAAGCATCAGACTGGGGGAGGGGAGAGGACGAGCTCCAGGAGACTAGGTGCAGCTTGGATGTACACCAAGAAGATGCCAGGTTCCGCTGCCTTCGTACTTGTATTTCAGTGTCATCTGCAGACATCTCCTGTGTTCCAAGCACTGTGCTTATAATCTTACAGAGAAGATGGAAGTTTAGCACCAGGGAGAATGAAGTTAGACCTGAGTAGAAGTAAAAACAACACATTATGTTGTACAGAGGCCATTTGTTCTGATGGAAAAATCAGGAAGGGCTTCTTGGAGGTGGCATTTGAGTTGGATTTTCTCTGATGGTACTTTGCTGCTTGTCCATTTGACAGGCTCATAATCCCCTTATTTTCTCTTCTCAGTGAACTGTCAGTTTCTTATCTGGAACCAGAACTCCAAGACACCATCAAGGCCAAGTATGGAGAACTTGTGCCTTATGTCTACTTCAATAAGGGCCTCTAAATGCCCCATCCCAGCAAGGACTGGTCTGTACTCATATTCACCAGCCCTTCCTTAGCTGCCTTGTACACCTGTGCCCTCATTTCTCTGCCAACAGGGCCTAAAGGTCAGGGTGGATTTGGGGGGTGGGGAGCCTCATGTTTTCACCCAGGCATGGCTTATTGGACTCCAGGGGATAAAAGTGAGCAAGGGGAGCAAAGACCAAGTCTTTTATCTGCCCCCTGCCCCACCACTATCCCCTGGAGATCAGGAGCTGAGACTTCCTGAGGGAGAAGTTGCTGGAACCTGGGGGAGATAATCAAGCAAAACATTTGGAAAAATTAGGAAATCTTTGGGATTCTAATTCTGGCCAGGCCTGGGGAAGAGCCCCTGGGACAAAGGAAAGCTCCCAGCCCTGTTTCTTCTTCCCTTCCTCCTCATCTTGTCTCACGCTACAGAACGTTTTGCCCCTACAATTCTAGCTAACTCAGGAAGGGAGAGGGAAGAAGTCTGTTGTCACCTTGGGGCTCTTCTCCATTCTTCCCCATACTCCTCCCCAGTGCCCCCTTATCAGAAAGCGTCTTTGGGAGTGCTGCTAAACTTGGGTTGATCAAGCACCCAGGAGTTCTTAGTGCTAAAAAAAAGGCCACTGCATGAGGCAACAAGGTTTCATGGTGCTCTAAGTCCTGTGACACAGACTTTGTTCTCCTGTGCTAAAATCATGTCTGATTTTACATCTCTGTGTTTAAAAGATAAATCCACTAGGGCACCTGGGTGGCTCAGTCGTTAAGCGTCTGCCTTTGGCTCAGGTCATGATCCCGGGGTCCTGGGATCGAGTCCCGCATCGGGCTCCCTGCTCGGCAGGAGGCCTGCTTCTCCCTCTCCCACTCCCCCTGCTTGTGTTCCTGCTCTCGCTGTCTCTCTCTCTGTCGAATAAATAAATAAAATCTTTTAAAAAATAAATAAATAAAAATAAAAGATAAATCCACTAACTGTGAGTAAAAATTATATATGTACGTATTAACAACACATTTTAATGGGTATATTTTCCTAGCTGCCTCCCTTCCTCAGCCCATTGGGTTAAACACCAAAGACTGGTACGTACTGAATAGGAAAGGGGAGTTTTATTTGGATACCTCTGAGAATTAATCAATCAGGACCAAAGAGCCTTAAAGGACACACAGCAAAGTACAGCCATTTGCCCTTCCCATCTTGGCTGCTCTAGGTGATTTTTCAGGCTTGGGTCGGGTGGGCATGGAAGGAGACCATTGCGGCTTACCTGGGATCAATGTTTGTGTTGAGTTCTGTCTAGTAGAATTTACTGACTATTCAAAGGATACCACTGTGAATCAAATAAATTTCTTGAAAGAGCACAATGAACTATCTGCAGACTGAGTTAATAAAGCCTGGATGAAAAGCAGGATCTGGTCTTACTTTGGCCTTGGTATGGAAGAGGTTACCACAACGATAACGGGAACCTGTTTGATGCCTGGAGGCCATTGTTGATTTCCCTTACTACAGAGGAAAAATCCACCTGTCTTTACTGGACACTCCAGAATGGGAACTGTGTTGTTTTAGAGCAGGAGTTGACAAACCATGGCTCAAGGGTCCCAATCCACCTGCTACCCATTTTTGTGTGCCTGGGAACTAAGAATGTTTTATATTCTTAAAGGATAAAAAAGAAGAAAAAAAACAAAAACAAGAATGTGTGACGGAGACTTCCATGTATGTGGCATGCAAAACAAAATATTTGCTCTATTCCCCTACTCTGGAGCAGTGGTTTTTAGAACATGTGTCAGAGTCACATGGATGGGTTGTTAAAACACAGTTGTGGGTCTAGTTATGTCTCCTGAGGCAAGGGAAACAAAAGCAAAAATAAACTATTGGTACTACATCAAAATAAAAAGCTTCTGCACAGCCAAAGAAACAACAAAACTAAAAGACAATTACTTAGTGAGAGAAGATATTTGCAGATGACATCTAATAAAGGGTTAGTATCCAAAATACATAAAGAACTTATTACAACTTAACACACAAAAAAGCAAACAATCCAATTTAAAAATGAACAGAAAAGGGGTACTGGCTGGTTCTGTTGGTAGAGCATGTGGCTCTTTATCTTGGGGTCGTGAGTTCGAGCCCCACATTGGGTATGGAGATTAACAAAAAATAAAATTTTAAAAAATGGGCAGAAACATGAACAGACATTTCTCCAGAGAAGACATACAGATGGCCAACACACACATGAAAAGATGCCCAACATCCTTTATCATTAAGGAAATGCAAATCAAAACCACAATGAGATAATACCTCAAACCTGTTAGAATGGCTAAAAATCAAAAATAGGAGAAAAACGTGTTGGCGAGGATGTGGAGAAAAAGGAACTCTCTTGCACTGTTGCTGGGAATGAAGTCAGAGAAAGAGAAATACCATATAATTTCACTCATGTGGAATTGAAGAACCAAAATCAACAAAACAAAAAAAGAGACAAACCAAAAAAACCCCCAGATTCTTAACTATAGAAAACAAACTGATGGTTACCAGAGGGGTGGTGGGTGGGAGGATGGGTGAAATAGGTAAAGGGGATTAAGAGTACACTTAGGATGAGCACTGAGTAATGTATAGAATTATTGAATCACTGTGTTGTGTACCTGAAACTAAGAACACTGTATGTTAACTACACTGGAATTAAAAAACAAAAACAGATTGTGGGGCCCCATCCTCAGAATTTCTTATTATGTATGTCGGGTGGAGCCTGAGAATGTGCATTTCTCGTAATTGTCCAGTGATGTGGTTTCTGTTGGTCTGGGGAGCACACTTCAAAGACCACTGCTCTAAAGGAAAAGGGCCTCTTCCTTGAGGGCAAAGTACTGGCTGGAATTTAATTTTTCCCATTTTTTCAAAATTAAAATAGAATTCATATAAGTTCATCTTTTTAGTGTGTACATTTCAGGAGCACCTGGATGGCTCAGTTCGTTAAGCATCTGCCTTCGGCTCAGGTCATGATCCCAGGGTCCTGGGATCAGGCTACCTGCTGAGCAGGGAGCCTGCTTCTCTGTCTCCCTCTGCCTGCCACTCCCCGTCTTGTGCTCTCTGTCAAATGAATAAAATCTTTTAAAAAAATAAAGTGTACAATTCAGTGTTTTTCAGGATACTCACAAAGTTGTAGTCGTCATCACTAGTTCCAGAATATTTTTATTTTATTTTATTTTTTAAAAAGATTTTATTTATTCTTTGTCAGAGAGAGAGATAGAGCACAAGCAGGGGGAGTGGCAGGCAGAGGGAGA
The DNA here is from genome assembly GCF_054177405.1 of Leptonychotes weddellii. Classification (NCBI taxonomy): domain Eukaryota; kingdom Metazoa; phylum Chordata; class Mammalia; order Carnivora; family Phocidae; genus Leptonychotes; species Leptonychotes weddellii. Next base: position 23,753,709 of record NC_138374.1, on the reverse strand, counting down.
GGGAGAAGCAGGCCTCAGCAGGGAGCCCTATCCCAGGCCCCTGGGATCATGACCTGAGCTGAAGGCAGACACTTAACCAACTGAGCCACCCAGGTGTCACATCCAGAATATTTTTATTACTCCCAAAAGAAACTCTGTATCCGGGGCGCCTGGGTGGCTGCTTTCGGCTCAGGTCATGATCCCAGGATCCTGGGATCGAGCCCCACATCGGGCTCCCTGCTCCGTGGGAAGCCTGCTTCTCCCTCTCCCACTCCCCCCTGCTGGTGTTCCCTCTCTCACTGTGTCTCTCTCTGTCAAATAAATAAAAATCTTAAAAAAAAAAAAAAAAAAGAAACTCTGTACCCTTTGGCAATCTCTCTCCATTACCTTCATCCCCCATCCTCTCAAAACCCCTAATCTACTTTCTGCCTCTATAGATTGGCCTATTCTGGACTTTTCATATAAATGAAATCACGCAGTGTGTAGCCTTCTGTGTCTGGCTTCTTTCATTTATCATAATATTTTCAAAGCTTATCCATGCTGTAACATATGCAATTTGATTTTAACTGATTTCTGAGCAGAAAACTCTGTGTCTTTGAGCTAGTTTTCTTAGGATAGGAGATCTGGCTCAGCTTTGCCCATTTCCAAAGACAAATAGGAAAAACATTACCAGAGCTAGCCAGAGCTTGGAAGCAATTCCATACTGATGTTCTTTCAAGAATTGACAACCTTCTTCTTTCCTTCCCAGCTCCTTAAACCTCCTGGCATTCCTCCTCCCTCTATAGACAATGGCTCTTTTGGGAAAGTCTGAAGTATGTGGTGGCTACAGTTTAGAGGCACTTCAAAAAGCACTCATTCAAATTGCATCTCAGCTCCATTTTGTAAGACCTCTCTGCTTTCTTTGAGTTGGCATCTGTGGGATGTGGAAAGTGAGGTGGTTAGGGTGACTCAAATGCCTTCATGTGGGAAGTGCTAATCCAGACTGGGCAGGGTTTAGTGTTTGTCCCATCCAGTGGCTCAGTTCGAGCTCTCAGGTAAAGAAAGAAAGGGAAGTTAGGATAAAATCTCCGTGTTTGTTGAACTGAAATTATTGGGGTTTCCTAATGATGATGGTACCTGGCTTTTATAAAGGAGGACTTACAAAACCTTGAGGCCAGGACTGAGACCCTGTGCTATGAAAATAATTTGGCCCTTGCCTAATACTGAATCTTTATTTCTTCCCTAGGGAGCTTGATTGTGGTATGGATGAATTTCTAAGACATTTGAGATCAGCAAAAATACTTGTCACCTTTTGTAACACTTGGGAAAACAGGATCAAGAAGAGGCAGAACTATGGATATTCTTAAGCAGAGGGCAGAACCAATTTCTTCACTGTTTCCCACTTTGCCACCATTTAAGCCATGAACAAACTCCCTCTGGGCTCAGCCATGGGCTAGACTAGGCCAACCTGCAAAATGCTTTGGCAGGATTTTGAGAGGAAATTGGCAGCTACAGGCACCTGGCTTCTCTGGCATGGGTCTTCATTTGTTCATTTATTTTACCAACATTGTTGGGCTCATGGTTGGGCCTTGTATAGGATGTTGTAGGGATTTCTCAAAAGAAGAAAAAAAAAAAGAGTAAGACTGTGTGCTATACAAAAAACTGCAAATTTAGTGGGAGGGGCCAGCCAGGCAGATATTACAGATCAGATACAGTGTGTGTTAGTGTTATGAGGATCCAGAAGAAGAAACAAGGGAGGGGATGGGAACTAGGAGTTTATAAACAGAGAACTATATGTGCATTGTGTACTATAGCCCAGCACACTGGGGATCTCTTAAATGTCTGGTGTAAGTGGAATGTGTGGGAAAATGTAGTGGGAGAAGACGAGATAAAAAGAAGCAAGCAGGGATCCGGACACAAGAGAGAACCATACTGAGTAGTTCAGACTATATATTCCGTAGGTAGTTTAAGTATTTTAAGAGGGAAAGCCTTAAGACAATGATGTTTGGTTTTAGGTCGTAGAGCACCCTTGCTGTGGAGTGCAGCAGTAATTGAGAGGGAAGAATTGGCAACTAGGGCCAGCAGGGAGACCATTTTTATTTAGCAAGAAGAGAATATGGAGGGAAACAATGGGAGTGAATTTCAGGGCTGTTTCTGAGGTACGGTCAATAGAATTATGTTCCTGGAACTTGGGGCGACACAGCACCGTGCCTCAGGTAAAAGGTACTATTTTAGAGAATTCAAATTGACCTAAGCTACCACTGTGAGACAAGGAGAGGGACCCTGGTACCAGGGCTGCGCTTCAAAACAAAAGACGTCAAAAGATTTTTAGATTGCAGTTGTTTTCTTCTTAAGGAGCGCCCGGTTACCTTCTAAAACACAACTTCTTTTCCAATACTCTTTAGAATCACAATACTCCTCTTTCTTTGCTAAAGCGTAGAAATCTAGTACTTCCGCCACGCTCAAGATGGCTGCACCTGAATTAGACTTTTCAATGTTCGTACCAGATGGCCCCGCCCCCATCGGAGCTACTTCCGCCACTCTCTGTGGCGTGGGACGCATCTACACCGCCGTGCAGCACTCAAGATGGCCCGGCTTCCTCCCACTTTTCATTGGCTGGATCCCTCTGGTCTTCCGTCTTCATGGGGGGCGGGACTTCTATTTGATTGACAGCTATTTTGGTCAATGGACGAAGGGCAGGGGCCGACGAAGCGCTGGAACTGGAGAGCCTGCCCAGTGTGTGGGAGGGTGTTTGGGCTGGGGCGGGGTGGAGCAGAGCCGGAAGCGGGAGGGGAGAGTGAAACAGGAAAAGAAGGGAAGAAGGCAGAAGAGGGAAGAGGAGGAGAGGGAGGAGGAGGAGGGAGGTGGCGGCGCCGTGGCGGAGGAGCAGGAGCAGGAGGGGGATGGAGAGGAGAAGGCTCCTGGGTGGCATGGCGCTCCTGCTCCTCCAGGCGCTGCCCAGCCCCCTGTCAGCCAGGGCTGAACCCCCGCAGGTAAGGGGGAGGGGGCGTCCGGGCCAGCCTGGGGGCCTGGGGGTCGTCGAGGCCTGGCTGGAGGGGGCTGAAGACGGCGTCGCTGCCTGGCTGGAGGGGCAGAAGGAGTGTTGTTGCCAAGAGTTGAGGGGTTCCGCGAGGGGCTCCCATGACTGGAGTGGACAGGATCTAAGGGGGCGTCGGTGTTTAGCTGAGGGACACCTGTTTTGGTGTCAGGGAAGTGGCAGAGGCACGGTGCCCAGCGAGTGAGGGGCCCTTTGAGAGGGCAGTTAGGTCAGGTGGGCTGGGATGACTGTGACTGGATAGTGGTGCGAAGCCGAGGCATGGTGGGGGGCGCATTCGTGCCCCCCCGTGAAGCAGGTCTCCGAGGCAGTGATGCAGTGTGTACGTGTGTGCGGGTAGGGGTACGTGGGTTATTGAGCTGGCCTGAGAGGGAGGAGGGGCTGAGAAGATATTTATTTCAAACTGGACAGGGAAAAGTTCCGAGGGCATCTTGGCTCCATTTTTAATGTGTTGGAGGCAAGAGGTTGGAGCCCGGACTCTTGAAAGGCCTGTGGGATGAAGTAGATCGGGACCCCTCAGGAGGAGGGCACGCTTGAGCTATAACAAACTCTTGCTGTAAGGCTGGCTGGCTTGGGAGAGCCAGCCACTGATGCTGATCTAGGCCAGTCAGGGCTTTTGAGCAAAGGGTGGTGCTGATGCCAAGATGGGCAGTAAATGGAGCACCCCAGCTTTTCTTGCTGGGTGGCTTGCTTTTTATCCAGGCAGAGAAGCTTGCTTGTGCTGATTCCAGCTCCAGTTGGCATTTCGAAACCCTAATGGGAGCGTTACTCCTGGTGCCAAGTTGGGTGGGGTGCAGTAGGGGGAATCACCCCTCCTTCCCTTGCATTTGGCAGGGCTTTACCATTCTATTTTCTTCACTTTCTGTTCTCTTCCCTGTCTTTTCAGAAGGGAATAGACACACACACTCACTTTCACACACGGCATGATGGCAGAGTCTATACAGCTTAGCACTTGAACTTTGTGCTGTGATCAAGAGTAGAAGCAGAGTGCCAGCAAAAATACTAATCTTTTCCTTAGGAGTTTATGGGCTGTCTTTTTGCATATGCATCTTATTTTGCCCCCTAGTATCCTTTATTTCAAAAATTAATTAGTTTTTTAAAATGGGATGAAATTCATATAACAGAAACCATTTAAAACCCTTTTACCATTTAAAAGTGAACAGTTCAGTGGTGTTTAGTACATTCACAATGTTGTGCAACCACTACATCTAGTTCCAAACATTTTCATCACTTCAAAAGAAACCCCCCTACCCTTTAAGCAGTTCCTCCCTGATTTCCCTTTCCCCCAGCTCCTAGCAGCCACCAATCTGTTTTCTGTCTCTGTGGATTTACCTATTCAGGATATTGCATATAAATGGAATCCTACAATTTGTGGCATTTTGTGTCTGTCTTCTTTCTCTTAACGTAATGTTTTTGAGATTCATCCACATTGTAGCATGTACCAGTACTTCATTCCTTTTTTGGTGGCTGAATAATCCACTGTATGGGTATACCACAGTTTGTTATTTATCTGTCCCCCCCCCCAAAATCTGTTTATGTATATTTGAAATAACATGTGAAAGGAATAGAGCTCATTTTCTGGCCCAGTATATTCCCTTTCCTAGGGCTGGACCCTTCCATTTTAGGGTTTGTTGGGGATCTTTTCCTAGTTAAAATCATAAACTGGCAGGAGAAATAAATTTTATTTATTGGAAAAGTCAGAACCCTTAGGACTGGTAAGGTTAAGAAGTACAGATGTTGGGGCACATGGGTGGCTCAGTTGGTTGAGCCTCTGGCTCTTGATTTCAGCTCGTGTCCTGGGATCGAGCCCGCGTCCAGCTCCTCAGTGGCAAGTCTGCTGGTGATTCTGTCTCCCTCTGCCCCTCTCCCCCCTGCTCACTTACTGTCTCTCTAAATAAATAAATCTTAAAAAAAAAAGTGTAGATGTTGACAGAACAAAATATAGAACAAACTGTTGCTTCGCCTTTGCATCTATTTCTACATTTAAGTAAAGAAAGGTTGTTCTCAAGATCCAGTAAATAACACTGCTAGAGGGTTGATTTAAGAACGTTGGAGCCTTAGGAGGTCGGTGCCCTGGGCCTGTGGATGTTTCACCCTGATGGAAGAGCAGTGGTGGGCCTCCGAGTTGACAGTGGGAACCGGATCCACTTCTTTGGCAGAGGAAGGATGGAAAGTGGAGGTTGCCACCAGGTCACGGAAGCCTGGGAGTTGGCGAGAAGATGTGGGAGGGGATCTTCAATGTCATGCCCTAATTGCAGTTTATCGATCACAGGCCGATTTCTTATCATTTCTCTGGCGCTTCCAATACTTATTTTGGGGACAGGGTGGCTTTTGTACTTTGTTCCATTTGGGTGGATGCTAGCACTGACCAGCAGCTATTACATGGTTACCGTTCCTTCAGAGAAGAGAAAGTTTGGTAATGAGTGGACTCCCTCTTCCTGACCACCCGCACACCCAGTACTCACATCCCCACCTAATACCCTTGTCTCTTTCTGCCCAGGAGTACTAGATATCTATAGTGAGATTTGTGTTTTGAATTTTAACCTTTGGCATGGAAGTTACTATATAATTATTAACTCTGAATCCACCACTGTTTAGTTAATTTGGTTTTTGTTTTGTTTGGGTTTTTGTTGATTTTTGGCTTGTAGAAATCAGTGACAAAAAAAAATTCAGAGACCATTTTGACATAGGATGCACTTCTGGTACTCACTGTCCTTATTTCAACAAGGGGCTTCCAGCTAACTCTGAATTGAGGGGGACGCGTTGTACTCATTCTGTATTGAACATGGTGTGGGTGATTTACTGTGGTTTTTTTCCCTTGAAATGCCTCTATCAAATACAACCTTTTTATACATATGTGTCTAATATCAGAAATAATATGGTATTATATATGTACATAATACAGAGTAGCTTGCTTTCCCTGTTACCAGCTCTCCCCTGGAATGGTCATTTCTTGCCATCCTGGCCAACGAAAGTTACCAGCCTAGCTTATTTCTGAGATTGGGAACTTGGACTTCACTCTCTTATAGGTTACTACAACTCAGATGTCATTCCTTAAACCCATAAAGAATAAAAAAGTAGTGGACTTGCCAGTGAGGCCTTGACATTTGTCTCTCCTAGTTAAATAATGATTGAGATACATAGAGTTTCTTTCTTTCTATTGTTGCTTAGATTCAACTAGAACAATCTGACCATGTTATTTAAAATAAAATTTTAGTAGCAATGTCTTTTTCCGTAAAGCCACCCGGCCTAACCTCTAGAGACACAGTCCTTACCTTTCCTCTGCCATGCTTAAAACTTTGAGTTGGATGGGCATCCTAATTCCTGATATTTTTTTCTTACCTCGCCCCTCCATAGTATACCCTGTGCCCCCTCCCCTTACTCAACAACTGTGCCCCGGTTTTCAGTCCAGAAGCTCTACTCCACTCTTCTTTCTTAAAAACAGCATTTCAGTGTGATCACCATCATTTCTTCTTGCAGAATAGCGGGAGATGGAATGTCCAGACTTTTAATTCCCTTTCCCTCATTTTCTTAGTCTGTTTTGTATAGCAAAGTGAGCAATCCACACCTCAAATCCACACCTCGAGTTTCTGTAAATCCTTTCAGTAGAATTCAGCAAACAATTACCTAAATGTCCGCTCTCCAGCAGCCTGTTACACAGGTGGACACTGGGAACCCTCAGATGAGTAACCGAATCCCTGTCCTCAAGGAGCTGGTAATCTGGTAGGAAAGACAGATCGCACACATAATGATTTCTAACCCAGAGGGACAGATGTGCAAACAAAAGACAGTGGGAGCAGTTGATTCTGCTCTGGCCAGGGGAAGGTGGGATTTAGGAAAAGCTTCACAGAAGAGGCATTTGGACCAGGCTTTAAAGGTTGGGAAGGGAAACAAGTCTGTTCCAGCCTGGAAAGCGAAAATGGAGGATGTATTTGGAGGTGGCTCGTAGTCTGTGGTGGAAGCTTCCTATGTGGGTGTGTAGAGGAGAGTGGAAGTAGAAGACGCTTGAAAGGTAGACTGTGGTTAGATGGTAAGGAGGCCTTTTATCCATTCATCTGAGCAGTGCAGTCCAGTAGAACTTTCTGTGATAGCAGAAATGATCTATATCTGCGCTGTTTTGGTAGCCACTTAGCCACATGTGACTCTTGACACTTGGCATGTGACTAGGATAGATGAACAACTGAATTTTTAGTGACATTTAGTTTTTTATAACAGCTGTATTGAGACATAATGAACATGCCAATAGAGTCACCCTTTTAAAGTTATGTAAAATGGCTTTTTAGTAAGTCACAGAATTGTGTACCATCTACTATCTAATTTTATTTTTGTTTTTGTTTTGTTTTCTTAAGGTTTAATGCATGTATTTGAGGGAGAGAGAGCAAGCGAGGGTGGGGGGTGGGGGGAAGAGCAGAGGGAGAGGGACAAGCAGACTCCCTGCTGAGTGCAGAGCCTGATGCAGGGCTCGATCCCACGACCCCGAGATCATGACCTGAGTGGAAATCAAGAGTCAGACGTCTAACCCACCGAGCCACCCAGGCGCCCCCACTATCTAATTTTAGTACATTTTCATTACCCCAGAAAGAAGCCCCATAGCCATTAGCAGTCCCTCCCCATTCTATCCCTACCTCCCGCAGCCCCTAATCTATTTTTTGTCTCTGTGGATTTGCCTATTCTGGACATTCCTTATAAATGGAATCATACATGAGGTGGTCCTCTGTGACTCGCTTCTTTCACTTAGCATAATGTTTCCAGATTTGTCCCTATTGATGTATCAGTACATCATGGCATGTATCAGCATTTTGTTCCATTTTGTAGCCAGTTAACATCCAGTCCTGTGAATGTACCACATTTAATTTATGCATTCATCAAATGATGGACATTTGAGCTCTTTCCACTTTGGGGCTACTTTGAATAATGCTGCTATGAACATGCATGTACAAGTTTTTTGTGTAGACATGTTTTCATTTCTCCTGGGTGTATACCTAACTTTGGAACTGCCAGACTATTGTCCAAGACTGGTATGATATTTAATTTTAATTAATTTAAATTGAATAGCTACATGTGGCTCCTGACTACTTAATAGTGCAGATCTAAGAGCTCTCCGGTATGGGAACAGTGGAGTATAGTCCAACCCAGTGGTGAGGTTGTGGGCTCTGGGGGCAGGCCACCTGAGATCTAAACCTGACTTCTACTTACTGTGCTGGAGCAAGTTGCTAGCCTCTTTGTGCCTCAGTGTCCTCATCTCTAAAATGGGATTGATAATAGTACATACCTTACAGGTTTGCTGTGAGGTGAAAAGACATCCTATATGTAAAGCTCTTGGAATATATTTAATGGCTGTAAGTATAATAATAATGATCCCTGCTGTTATTATTTGTGGTCCTCAGAGTACATTTGGTTGTTGGTAAATTAGTATCAGCTCTCAGATTAAGTTCAGAAGCTGAGATTTGGGGAGTTTGAAAGTGACTTCCGGGGCACCTGGGTGGCTCAGTCGTTGAGTGTCTGCCTTCGGCTCAGGTCATGATCCCAGGGTCCTGGGATCAAGCCCCGCATTGGGCTCCCTGCTCGGCGGGAAGCCTGCTTCTCCCTCTCCCACTCCCCCTGCTTGTGTTCCCTCTCTCGCTGTGTCTCTCTCTGTCAAATAAATAAATAAAACCTTTAAAAAAAAAAAAAAAAGAAAGTGACTTCCTTGATTCTGTCCTATATCTGAGTTTAATTTTGTCTCTGTAGGAAATGTTTATGGTGAACCTATATGTTTAGAGTTGTAGTTCACAATTGGGGATAATTCTGCCCCTTCCAGAGGACATTTGTCAGCATCTGGAAACATTTTTGGTTGTCACAGCTCGGGGCCAGGGATGCTGCTAAACCTCCCATGACAAAGGATAGCCTCCCACAACAAAGAATTGTCTGGTCCATAATGTCAGTGGTTCCGAGGTGGCCAGATGCTGGTTTAGCGGTGCCTGCTCTTCCCCTCTCAGCTCATGCTCGTTATCACGGGGTTTGAGGTCAGCCTTCCTATGAAGAGAGAACATAGCATTGTGAAGTGTATGAAATAACCTCTCTGACAACAAATTTTAGGTGGGACAGTTGAAAGCTTTACTATCCTGAATCTTGATTGCTCTCAGATTTGCTAACATGTTGCCAGTCAGCCTGACTTTGTGAGCCAACATCAAGCATTTTAGGAAAAAAAAGGCATTTTTTTTAGTTTGTGGTTCAGTAAGCAGGTGAGCCTGCCTTATTCACCCAGTCTGAAACTTTCTTTCCCCTTGCTTTGGTTTGCCCTTGTGGTTTCATTTTAAGAACATGTTTGTTTTCACCCCAGTGAAAGCCTGCTGGCCAGTTACTTTGTTTTCTCAGAGTCTTCCATGGCCCCATAACCAACCTGAACAGAGTCATGTTCTTAGAACTTTTTCCTTTCCCCATTCCAAGTCTTGGTTCTACTCTCATTTTCGGCCCCATGAGCATTGGTTTGTTGTCACACACTCAGCCTACAGCAACCATGAGGTGTTCTCTGGGTCGCCATGGGCTGACTGTTCCGGACCTCAGTGGCAGTGTGACCTCAGGAGAAGCCTTCTCTTTCAAGCCCCCAGGATGCAGCCCAGCTATGGATTTGGGGCACTAGCGGGCAACTCTTTAAGCATACTGCGGGTATCCCAGGTGACTTTGGATTAACAGTTCCAAATGCCTTTTGAATGCCTGGCCATCCGTTCACCTGAGAGCATCTCTTGCTTTCCTATTGGACCAATGCTTGAGGGACCATCAGGATCCAGGTGGTGCCATGATGTGGGTTCCTTCTTTGCCCTATAACCCCAACTGTGGGCCACCGATCCCACCATAACCACACGGACGGTAGAACAGCCACTGAGTAACAGGGAGCAGTGACAGTGGGTCTTTGTGATCTATCTCCTTGGTGGCATACAACAGACGGGCTGAGGTCTGCCTTATGGGCACCTCCCTTTTGGACATCCTTTGTGTTTCCAGTACGTGGAGCAAAGTCTGGCCAAAAAACTGCATGTAATGTGGAAGCCACAAACAAAGAAATCAATAAATCCAGAACCTTGCAACCTGGGAGGTAAGGAAAGGAGAAACACATCTCATCCTATTGAATTCTGTGGCTTGTTGATACAATTCTGGGCTTTCCCAGTGTGGGAATTAAAGTACGTCATGGTCTCAGACTTGGAGATCACCAGTCTTGCATGGACTGGGTTTTTGGGATACTCTCGCTTACGCAGCTACATTCCCATAGCTTGGATTTATTTACTTTGGGCTTTCTTCTTGTCATACTTTATTCTGTGGGAAAATAGATGAGCGATGGATCGTCTGTTCCTGGTGCTGTCATTGCCCTCAGAGTGCCTTGGCTAGGTTTTGATTCATGATCTTAGGTGTTTTAAAGAATTTAATTTAAACTTGTTTTGGAAGAGGTAAAAGTGAATGTGAGACGTTGCAAGAATATTTGTGGCTTGGAAGGGTGGATCCTAGAGTAGAGCTATAAAAACATGTCTGTTTTGATTTTTAAATATCAAGCAAGACAGATCTTATGTTGTAACACTGTGTTATTACACATTCTTACAGATCAGAGGCATGCGTTCGTTCGTGGAGAAACTATGCACGTTTTTCAAAATCCTACATGCTGTTTTTTTGTTCGCCATTTCTGAAATTATTTTCCTCATCTAAAATTGCGCCTGGTTGGGGCGCCTGGGTGGCTCAGTTGGTTAAGCGACTGCCTTCGGCTCAGGTCATGATCCTGGAGTCCCTGGATCGAGTCCCGCATCGGGCTCCCTGCTCAGCAGGGAGTCTGCTTCTCCCTCTGACCCTCCCCCCTCTCATGCTCTCTCTCTATCTCATTCTCTCTCTCAAATAAATAAATAAAATCTTTAAAAAATAAAAATAAAATAAAATAAAATAAAATTGCGCCTGGTTGTATTAAAATCCAACCAAACACAGAAACAACAGAAAAACCACAACTTAGTTGATTGATCAGATCTAAGTTATTTTCCCCTCTTTGTGGTTTATTTGGGAGAGGTTAATATTTTTGACACATGAGATGGTGGAGCACTGTAGCTCTTTGGGATTTGAATATAGAGTTGAATAGTGTAAGAAGTTCATCCTGTGTACTTCTTTCTTTTTACTTGAGTCCTTTGTTTTTAAATATGCAAATCCCCTTGCGGTGCCGGCAGGGAGTTGGGGGAAAGCAGAAAACACAAGGTCCACTATGGCCTTCTTTCCCTTTTCCTTCCTTAGACCTGATTGCTGCTTTTCTTTGAGCTTTAAGGTGCCTTTTACCTTTTCACGTAAGTTTTTAGTTACCCAAAAATAACACGTTTGTAACAGTCATACATAATACAGACCGAAGTGCTTAGAGTAAAAAGTGAAAGTTTGTGGTTTGGTGTGTGTTTTTTGGTGGGTTTTCTGCTTATGCTGAATATTTATAGATATAGTAATAGTTCCTATATATAAACTCCTATATATAAACATAAAATTGTTGTCATGGATATAGTTCTTTATTTTCATTTGTTTTTAAAATAAAAATGGGATAACTTATATGTAGTACTTTACAACATGCATTATTTCATCCTTCATAGACTTCTTTCTTTTTTTTTTTAAGATTTTATTTATTTATTTCACAGAGAGAGATAGTGAGAGCAGGAACACAAGCAGGGGGAGTGGGAGAGGGAGAAGCAGGCTTCCGGAAGAACAGGGAACCCGATGTGGGGCTCAGTCCCAGAACCCTGGGATCATGACCTGAGCCGAAGGCAGACGCTTAACGACTGAGCCACCCGGGTGCCCCCATAGACTTCTTTCTGTATCGCCTATCCACCTTGATTTTTAAAAGAATGCCTACATGTTGGGGTGCCTGGGTGGCTCAGTCAGTTAAGCATCTTGATCTCGGCTCAGGTCTTGATCTCAGGTTTGTGATTTCAAGCCCCTCAGTGGGCTCCACTCTGGGCGTGGAGCTTACTTACTTAAAAAAAAAAAAAAAGAAAAGAAGAACATTAATCAAAACCCAAAAAGCTTGGAAATGAGATTATTAAACAGTAAGAGAATCTCATAAGGAGAGTTGACGAAGTTTAGGAAAGCCTCAAGAAGAGGAAACAAAAGGAGAGGAATGGCATTCAGAAGTAAGTATAGAACTGCAAAAACAAACAAAAACCAAACCAACCAAACAAAAAAAACCCCACCTGTGTGTTATTGCTTTAGGCCATGATTTATTTAACTACTGCTCCATAGATAACATCCGTTATATCCAAGTTTTTACCAGATACGCTGTTTTATAGTGAACATTGTTCTATGTATTTCTTTCTGCAGTTGTGCTAGAGTCCCAGAAGCGGAATCAGGGATTGTGGGGTTGTAGGGTATGTACATTTGAAATTTGGGGTAGATGGTGCCAGTTGCTCTCCCAAAGCGGTTCTGTCAGTGGACATCCCCATCAATAGGGTATTCGAGGGCTCAGTTCCCCACACATTGTGTAGGCAACATTTCTTCATCAGTGCCCCCAGCTTATCCATGAAGATATGCCTTCTGACTCAACACAGGCACGTGGGGAACATTTCAGTTTTCTTTCTTGAAAGCTTATATAGGTCTCTGGTTTGCTTAGCTTCTAGTCTCCTCCCTGTCTGTGAACTGGTTGCTCCCTTTGCTGTGGAGCAGGACTCACGCGCAGTGTGCCCGGAGTCAGGGAAGCATAGCTGTGCCTGCTCAGGGCTGAAGGAAGTGGTTTGTAGGCCCCCGGAAGATGTCAGGCAGGTGGCTGGGAACTGTTGGCCGGTTGCTGTGTGGCACACAAGTCTAACCAGCCATCCTTCCGTGGTGGTCATCCCAGAAGAAGGAGTCCTTGGAAATATCACAGAGTGCAGACTGTGGAGCCAGACTGCCTCCAGATGGCCTTAGGCTAGTTAGTTGACTCAGTTTCCTCATCTGTAAAAGGGGATAATAGCACCTTGCTTATAGGGTTATTGTGCGGGTTAATTGAGTTATTGTAAGGATTAATTGAGTTAGTACTTACAAAGCACTTAGACCAGTGCCTGCCACATAGTAATTACTTGGTAAATGTTAGCCTGTGTAATTATCTTTTTTTTTAAAAAGCTTTGGGGGAAGCCTTGAGGCTTCCTTATCCCTTGACTGACCCAAGATCTGTTTCCAGTGGAAGAATTTAAGAGTATATTTTAGTGAGCTCCTAGTCCAGAAGGCATGTGACTCACTTTCTCTATCACCAGCCTTGGAAGTCTGTTGAGGGGTGTTTTTCCAGCAATTGTTTTCTAATAATAAAGTATGAGATTGTTTATTCTCAGAGCAGGTAAATTAGAATATATACAGTTATCCTGATCTGTACATCACTGTGCCCCCTTGAGTGAGGAAGAGTGGGGTTACCACCAGCAAAGAGGTGTGCCTTGTCTTGGGTGTGGGAGTTGTGGTTGGACATCCGTTCTGACCACAGTGCTAGACCACACGCGGGTCTGTCTGCTCTCGGCACACAGTGTCCTGTGCTGAGGAGTACTGTACTTCCTGTTCTGAGGGGAGGGTGGTTTCTGAGGCTTTTTAAAAAAGTAATAACAGCTTTATTGAGATACAGTTCACACACTGTAAAATTCACCCTTGTAGAGTATACAGTTCACTGTTTTTTAGCATGTTCACAAGATTGGGCCACCGTCACCCCTGTCTATTTCAGAACATTTTCATCACCCCAGAAAGCAACCCTATATCAATTAGTAGTTCCCTTCCTGAGCCCCCCGAACCCCATTCCCTGGCAACCACTAATCTACTTTCTGCTACTGTGGGTTTTCCTGTTCTGAACACTTCATGTAAATAGAATCGTAACACCATGTGGTGTTTTGTGATTGGCTTCTTTCACTTAGCATAATGTTTTTAGCAGGTGTCAGTACTTTCTTCCTTTCCATTGATATTCTGTTGTATGGGTATAACATTTTATTCATCGATTGGTCAACTCATAGACATTTGGGCTGTTACCACTTTGGGACCGTTAGGAATAATGCTATGAATGTTGGTAGACAAGTTTTTGTGTGGACGTGTGTTTTCATTTTTCTTAGGATATGCCTAGAAGTAGAATTGCTGTTCATGTGGTAACTGTATGTCTGCTTGTTTCAGGAATTGCCAGACTGTTTTCCAAAGTGGCTGTACCATGTCGTGTTCCCCACTGGCAATTATGAGGGTTCCAGTTTCTCCACATCCTCTCCAACACCTGTTATTGTCTCTCTCTTTTTTTTTTTTAAGATTTTTTTTTTTTATTTGACAGAGAGAGACACAGCAAGAGAGGGAACACAAGCAGGGGCAGTGGGAGAGGGAGAAGCAGACTTCCTGCCAAGCAGGGAGCCCGATGTGGGACTCAATCCCAGGATCCTGGGATCATGACCTGAGCTGAAGGCAGACGCTTGACGACTGAGCCACGCAGGCACCGCTTGTCTGTCTTTTTTTATCATAACCATCCTAACGGGTGTGAAGTAGGATCTCATTGTAGTTTTGACTTGCATTTCCCTAATGACTCGTGATGTTGAACATCTCATGTTCTTAGCGGCCATTTGTGTGTCTTCTTTGTAGAAATGTCTGTTCAGTTCTTTGCCCATTTTAAAGTCCCTTATCTGACTAAAGGGACAGAAGTCGTCTCATGGAATCCCAGTGAGTGACTGCTCAGAGGATTTTCCCCTTTAAACTAGACTCTATTGGGGCTCTGGCATTTTCCCGTGTTACCATCTATTCCCATGACCCTGGAACCAGTTGCTTAACTTCTCTGTATTAGCTGGTTCCTTCTATCAGCATCGCCCAGAGAGGGCGCTGACGCAGCCATTTCTGCGATAAGAGGCCCATGTGGTCAAAGAAAGCTGCCGTCTCCCTCAGAGATGCGCAATGCACGTGCTTTACAGGGAAGCCTGAGGAGTCTCACGTTAAGAAGCCTTTATGAGTCCTTTATCAGATAAATGATTAGCAAATATTTTTCCCTTTCGGTGGTTTTTGTTTTGTTTTGTCTTTCACTTTCTCGGTGGTGCCCTTTGAAGTACAGTTGTTTTTCATTTGGGGGAAGTCCAGTTTATCTATTTTTTTCTTTTGTCACTTGAGGTTTTGGTGTTCCTTGGTTCCTTCAAGGGCTCTGTAATGAGCCCCCAAGTCCCCGTCACCCGACTTCAGCAATTTATTGTCATGGGCTGTCTTCTTTTGTCTGTACCTACTTTAACTTCCATTCATGCCCAGTGATGTTATTTTGAAGAAGACTGCAGACTTCATATCATTTCAACCATGAGAAGTTCCGTTTGAATCTCTAAAAGATAAAAGAATTTGTTCCTCAGCATAACCACCGTACCATATCATGCTCTAAAAAATGGACAATTGCTTAATGTTATAGGATCTTGCATGTGAGAACTTAAGTTAGATCCAGAGGTAAAAATACCATTAGAAAATGCAGCTAATATATGACAGTTCTTCAGCTTTCATAAGTTAAGTAACCCTCACTAAGTGTGCCGCTACTTTAAAAAAAGTTACTCCCCAAGAACATACCTCAGTTCTGTGAGTGTCAGAGGTGCCCTTCCAGCTACAGCTTTCTCTTTCACTTGACCACGTCTCATGGTGGAGTTTCAAACATGACAACAACCCCCGCCCCCCAAATTTTCTTTGTCACCTTGTCACCCCACTGACAAGACCCCTTTCCAACCTCTCCCCAGTGTGTAAAGTGAAAGATTAACTTAGGACTTTTGCCCTCAATTTCTAGCGTAGGGAGAATTTGGGGGGAAATCCTATTCTTATCTGAGATTGCACAAATGTTCAGAGAAACCTGAGAAAATGAGAAGACCTGTCAGTGTATTTTGTCCTCTTTCCCCTCTTCAGGGGCGTCAGCCACGTGTCCCCATCCTGTGCCTGGCTGACCATGCCTGCCCTCAAGATACAGTACTGGGGGGTTCACAGCAGATGAGCAAAGCTGCTGAGGGAGAAATGGAGCCTAGAGTTTGGAGACTGACAGACACGGTAGAGATAATGATGCCATGAACACATGTTCAGTAAGAAAGAAAGACTGTGCTGTTTGAAATGTAGGAGATTTTGGGTTGAACAGGCTTCTTAACTGTGAGACTCCTCAGAGGCTTCCCTGTAAAGCACATGCATCGTGAATCTCCCAAGAGAGACGGCAGCCTTCTTTGACCACATGGGCCTCTTATTGCAGAAATGGCTGCCTCAGAGTTGTCTCTGGGTGATGCTGATAGAAGTAACCAGCCAACTCAGAGAAGTTAAGCAATTGTTGTAGGGTCCTGAGGATAGGTGGTAGCACGGGAGAATACCAGCACCCCAGTAGAGTCTAGTGTGTGTCACTCCCTGGGGTTCCATGGGAAGACCTCTGTCCCTTCTGTCAGAAGCTCTAAGTCTGGTCCTAGGCCGCTGCACATGTTCGGACCTTCACTATATTGTCTGGCAAGTGGGGATAGTAAAAACTTCTAGCCCCATCACCAGCTGATAAAAGGAGCAACTAAAATGGATGTGAAGGTAGTTTATAGACCTTGAGTTCTGCAAGGATGATGATTTATTGTCTCTCTCACTGCTTGGCTCTACCTTTTCTGCAGTAGTGAGCACGCCTTGCCCAGAATGTGCATCTTGAATAAAGTGGAAGGCTTCGGAACAATGGATATAAGTGCAAAGATACGAGTACCTGCTGATTTTTTTTCAGGGAGGGCCAGTGGCTTGCACTGACTTCCCTTCTTGCCATGGCGGGGGGTGCTTTCTCAAGGACACTTTTAGCTTTTCTCTCCCTAAGCTTTAGGCCTGTATCGTAGCATATCTCTGCCTACTACTTCTGCTTTACTCTAGTGGTTCATGATTTGGGCCCTGGGTCAAGGTGGTTTTGAAGTAGGGTTTACTTACCACTGTCATCTGTGTTGCCTGCAGGTACCGGGTTCAGGTGTGGCCTGCGGTTGAGCATTATGTGACAAAAGGAGCAGAGGATTTAGTTATATGATGAAAGGAGCAGAGGATTCATCTGCTCTGATGCCCTCTCCAGTTTCACCACCCTTCGTCATCATTTTACTTGGGGGTGTGGATGTGTGTGTTCCAGGAGCTTTTCCACCCCCTACAACTTATGGGAGGGATAAATTGTCTTAACGTTTCCTTCTGGTGCTTTTGACCATGAACTCTTAGACCTGGAGTAGATTGGTTATCAAATAGCTGAAGGAGGGAAGAGGTAATATTTGATTTACATAGGATTCAGGAAATGAGGGAAGATACGGTGCCAGGAGCTGTGTTTCCAGCTAGACCTTATTAAGTTTCACAATCCTTTGTGCAAAAAAAGAGAAAAAAGGCAACTTCTAGGTGTTGCTTAATGGAGTTAGTTGGTGACCAGCAACAAAACCAGGAGCAGCTTCATCTTAGTCCCCATAATTGAAAAACTAATGGGGTTAGAGTGCATCCCTACCTTGAGTAAGGGAATTTTGCTTTTGAGATGGCTTAAAAGCGTTAAACTCCTCAGCAGAGAAATTATAGGTGTACAGATAATGGGGACACACAGAGGGTTTCCCAGTAATATCCAGATGCTCTCCCGATCTCTTAGCTGTTTATCGGGTTTCTGTGGCCACAAAAATGTCACCTGCCCTGCTGTCTGGGGATTCAGCTGTATTGGCTTCCTTTTTACAGTCATACATCTCTCTATCCTTTCTTGAGGGCCTACTTTGTGCAAGGCATTGCTTGGTAAGGTGAGGGACACAGAAGTGAAAGTTAGACATCTTGCCCATAAGTTGCTTCTACTTTAGAAGAGTTAGGCCTGAGAAGAAATCATTTTGCCGAGCTTATGAGCACGTAAAGAGTGGGTGGATTTTCCTATAAAAGCACAACCAAGATGGTCTCTGTCTGGACAGTGTGAATAATTGCTCTTACAGCATTGCCCCTAGAGGGCCTGGAGCTGCTTCCCGGGACTCAAGAGTTGAGGTGCCTTTAATAAAATGACCTTCCTGTTAGCCCTTACTGCCTGCCTGCCACCACTGTACCCGAGCTCCCACCCGAAGTGGATCACGTCTCTCCTTGTCTTGCTCCAAGTTGAAATAAAAGGGAGAGATGAAATCAGATTTAGTGGAGACCTTGAAGACTAATTTCCCTAATGGAGTTAGTGCTCTTTCCTGGTTACATTGCAGTGTGTGTCAGGTACTGGGTGTGACCCACGTCCCTCCTTTTGTTCTTATTCCAATCTTCAGTTTAGAGAGCAGCTGGGGAGGAGACGTGAAAAGTGTCAGGGGACGCCCCTGAGCCGAGCTTGCTGATTGTCATGTAATTCTTGGCTCCTTGCCGGTTTGGTGGGGGGTTGAACTGTTTTCAGGGCAGGAAAAAACGAACCTGGCATTTCGGTACAAAAACAAACAAGGCTGCTGTTGTACTTGGTAAAGCTAGAGTTGCAGATCAGTGGCAACCCATTAACTCAGGGACAGCCCACGGTCTGTGCTGAGATTCAGAGACCCCTGCGCTCTCTGGAGCAGGCAGTAAATGGCCGTTCCAGGAGGTAATAAATATTTGTGGAGTGATTGATTGTCAGCACAGAAGGATTTTCTTTTTAGGGGGCAGGAAAGCTAGGAACCTCAAGGAGCTGTTGTTAAACTGGTTTCAGCTTCTGCTACTTTTGTATGTGTGTGTGTGTTTTCTCTTTTTCTCAGACAAGACAGCTGGGTCAGAACCTGACTACGTAAAGGAATTGTCTTGAGATTTCATCATCACCTTCTGCTACTTTTATTTCTCTCTCTCTCTCTCTCTATTTAAAAGACCTTTGAGGGCGCCTGGGTGGCTCAGTTGGTTAAGCGACTGCCTTCGGCTCAGGTCCTGATCCTGGAGTCCCGGGATCGAGTCCCGCATCGGGCTCCCTGCTCGGCAGGGAGTCTGCTTCTCCCTCTGACCCTCCTCCCTCTCATGCTCTCTGTATCTCATTCTCTCTGTCTCAAATAAATAAATAAAATCTTTAAAAAAAAAATAAATAAATAAAATAAAAGACCTTTGAAATAGGTATCTTCCCTCCACCTCCCCCACCCCTCAGAGTGGAACAAGAGCAACTTCTAAGATGTAAACAAGCAAAAAGAGAGCCTAAGATACTAAGTAAACTAGAAATTCCTGTCCTTGCTATTCATGGTGCTCCCCTAGTCATCAGAAAGAACAAATGTGCTGGTCAGAGGTACTCAGTGTGTGGGGCTTCTGCCTTCTCCCTCCAGCTCATCTGTGCCTCATCTTGTGTCTTTCTCAGATGCCCCACGTGTCCTTGTCTTTATGCTTTGGGCTCTACTTGGCTCTGCCTACCATGCTCATCTTCCTACCCCTAGCATCCATGTTATTTTAGTTCCTGTCCTTTGATACAGTTTTCATTGGCCATTCTTTTTTTTTTTTTTTAACTGTTTTATTTATTTATTCATGAGAGTCAGAGAGAGAGAGAGAGAGAGGCAGAGGCAGAGGGAGAAGCAGGCTCCCCGCCTAGCAGGGAGCCCGATGCGGGACTCGATCCCAGGACCCTGGGATCATGACGTGAGCCGAAGGCAGACGCTTAACCATCTGAGCCACCCAGGCGCCCCTTCATTGGCCATTCTGCCCCTGACCGGCCTCTCTTCTTGGAGCTCATCTTGCAGTTACTGTCTCCACTCCTCCCCCCTACATTTATTATAGAGTACCTCTGTTTGTTTAGGTACCTGCTGTCTTTTCTCCCTAACTGGGCAATTAAGTCAATAAATCCTCCAGGGCAAGACTCATTCATCCAGTAGTGCACCCTCCTCATCCTCATGCTACAGCCTGGGTGGCTGGATGTGACTGTGACTTTCTGGGTCACAGATGAAGGGGAAGTGACAATTACAATATTGAAATACCATTTCCATGCCTGTTTGAGCCATTTTAGAGTCACACAGGCCTGATTGAAGTGCCGGCCCCACTGCCTACTAGGTGTGTGCCCTTGAATGAGTTACCTAACTTCACCAAAGCTTCCGGGTTTTCACCTGTAAGGAGTGAGATACCAACATATGTTAGAGTACTCCCTCTCTGAAATACATTGTTTGATGTTTAGCAAGTGATTACATACTACAGTTAAGGGCTGTTTGCGCAGCCATCTTTCCTGGAAGACTCAAGAGTAGGTAAGCAGTTGTAGGTTTTTTTGGTTTTTGTTTTTAAGTAATCTCTCGCCCAGTTTGGGGCTCAGACTCACGACCCCGAGATCAAGAGTCGCGTGCTCTACCGACTGAGCCAGCCAGGTACCCCTATATCCATAGATACCCTTCCAGGCACCCCACCAGCTCTGTGTGACTTGTAGAACTCCTTGTCCTATTCAGAAACCAGGAAAGGTGTGTTTTCTTGTCTCGGCAGGCTTGCTACACGTCTGCCTTTGTCCAGCCCAAGGACACAGATAAGCTAATATTCTTGGTTTCTGGCAGCTAATTAGTCCTTAGCATTTCTACTTGGTAAAGTTCTGCAAATCTTTGTTTTGGGTTTGGAATCCTTCCCATGGCATTCCCCAAAAATAATTACTTCAGGATCCTTTTATTGATGCCCAGCCTCACATTCGTGACATGAGGATGCCTTGGTTTGACTTTTGTGGTGCTCACTTTGGTTTGGGGTTTGGAGTTCATCTGCACTTCTGGGTTTTTTTTGTTGTTGTTGTTTGGTTTGGTTTGGGGTTTTTTGGTGTTGTATTTTTTTTCTTTTTAAGATTATTTATTTATTTATTTGAGAGAGAGAGAGAATGAGAGAGAGAGAGCATGAGGAGGGGAGGGTCAGAGGGAGAAGCAGACTCCCCGCCGAGCAGGGAGCCCGATGTGGGACTTGATCCCAGAACTCCAGGATCATGACCTGAGCCGAAGGCAGACGCTTAACCATCTGAGCCACCCAGGCGCCCAGTGTTGTATTTGAGTCCAAACTGGAAGGCATTTAAATGTGCCTGTGCCCAACCTGAGAAAGATAAAAGAGCTCTCATTTTAGATGTTCTGTGTCTGCCTAGCAGTCTCTGCTCCAAAGCTCCTGTTAGTAAAAACGGCCTTGGGTCTGGAGATTGTCTCCTATCCTAGAAGCCTGTTGTTGGCTTATTGTGACAAAACTCTTTCTTCACATTCCTTGATTGTGAAATTAGAAACCCCCAGCTCTCAGCCCTAGTCTCCTTCCAGCCACACCTCGCCATGACATGGTGTGGGAACAATTCACCAGTTACCTGAGATCCAAGGCATGGAAGATCTTCTGTTCCAGCTGGCTCCTTGCATGGAGACCAGTTGTGTGCTGAGAACGGATGAGAACTTTAGGGCTTTCCCAATCATTTACCTCATAGAACTCGGGCTCCAAAGTGGGTCAGAATGGGCATCCTGGGGCCCAAGGGCCTGTCCGCTGTGCTCTGGAATACAACTATCAGAGCTGGTGTAAGTGGCATTCTTCTAAAACAGGGTTCTGGGCCACTGACCAGAGATGTGCATGTCTGCTCAATGTTCAGCTGAACCCTCAGTTCTGGTGTTCGCCTCATTGGTAACTTTTAGTCTAATACTACGATACCTGTATTACTGTCAAGGAAAGAGTCTTTGGAGCTAGAGGCTTTATTCGTATCCTTGCTCTCCCATTGCTAGCTGTGTGACCTGGGGCAAGGTGTCCATGTGCTTCAGTTTCTGCAACTGAACAGGGGTAGTACCTACATCATGAGTTTGTTGTGGTGTTAAGTACAATGTGGGTTAAATGGAGTTCTTAGCACAGAAGCTGGCTCATTGTCAGTACTGAAAAAATAACTCTCCCCGCCTCCATCCCTGAATTTAAAGATTATAAATGTATAGGGTGCCTAGAAAGATATTGCCAAAAGATTCTACAATGAAAGGATGAATTCTCTTAGCCATGAACATATACACTGTTATAGTGTGTCTTCTTAAATAAGTTATTCAGAATCCAGCATTACTATCTTTGGGGGGTTTCTAAATTGGGGAGGAAGGGCCTGGGTCAGTGGAAGGGGGGCTCAGACATTGCCTGGGCCCATAGACAGTTGTTAAACTGCAACATTTTGACAACATAATCCTGCTTAATTCTGGTATAGTGTGACTTCCTTTTTTTTTTTTTAAGTTGGTGAATTCAGCATTGAATTAAATTCTGCATTGTCAGGCAGATGACTAAAATTGTTTGTAGAAGGATTTTTTTTTTTTTTAATTTTTTAAATTTATTTATTTGACAGAGAGAGAGATAGTGAGAGAGGGAACACAAGCCGGGGGAGTGGGAGAGGGAGAAGCAGGCTTCCCGTGGAGCAGGGAGCCCGATGCGGGCCTCGATCCCAGGACCCCGGGATCACGACCCGAGCCACAGGCAGACGCTTAACGACTGAGCCACCCAGGTGCCCTGTAGAAGGATTTGACTTACCTTTAGTCTATCATGTATGAGCCTGGGTCACTTACATAAAAGGACCCTTTTTTTTTTTCAGATGAGTAGAAATTGCTAATGATCATCTTGCCTCTGAAATCCCAAAGCTGACTACTTCGTCACTGGGTTGTGGTCACATGGCAAAAAGTGAACTTTTCTTCCTAAGGATGCCCATGTTTGCCAGTTCAGTCTCTTTTTCTCCTCACTTCCCCCAAATTTCAGGGCTCAATGAGGGTTAGTCAGCAAGGGGTTGGTGGGAGGGTCAAGGAGAAGATTAGTGAGAAAGAAGTCATTATCAGTAAACACTTTGTTCGAGTATGTGATATTGTGCTAGGTGTAATGCATTGAGTTTAACGCTGCCTTGTACACAGGATTTTATTCTATTTTTCTTGGATTTTATAATCTTATAAGAAGATAAAAGTAGACAGCTGCTGATTAGAAACACTGCTTTGAATTACATCCATAAAAGGATGATGATTCATTAGGGGAAAATCGGGAAACCTATGATGCAATTTTGATAATTTAGATTGAACTTTTACAGAATTATTTTTGGATTTCTAGTAATTTTGCTGCAGTTCCACTTATTCAGAGATCACTGCTGATGAGTGTTATTTAGAAATGTGGAATGCTTCCATAACCCATCAGAGCAGGGGTCCTTGAGCGTTTTGCTCATCGCAGTGTCCCCAGCACCTGGAACAGTATCTGGCACACTGTGGGCATTCAGTAGGTGTGCAATGAATGGGTAAGTACACTTATGCCCTGGGACTCTTTCCAGAGATTTGCAGGTGCCACTGTGTCTTATTAGGTAAGTTCAGACCAGAGTTGCCCAGGAAGGGCTGCAGATGCCCTTTCCTCCAGTTTGGCCGACAAAAGTCATAATGCTGCATGTGTTTTGTGGTGGTCAGCGATAGCCAGGGGACTGAGGAAATGAAAGGAGGGTGTTGAAAACTGTGCCTTGATATCCGGGCCTGCCTGTCTCCTGTCCTCCTGTCTGCTGATTTGGCCTGTGGGTGAGAGTGTTTGCTTCTTGTGCAGAGCAAGGCATGGGATCGACTCTGTGGCCTCGTCTTGAGGATACATATTTGCTGAAGAATGGCCCCCTGACCCCAAAACACCTGCAACAGCAGAAGCTACTGCTCTCTACACATCACTCCCCCTCTCTCCGTAGCAGTGAGGCTGCGGTTCAGGTTCATTCTTTTCATGACCCTCGAGGAAATGGCTCAGCTGGCTTGGCTCATTCATTTCCTTGTCAGGAAAGTCAGTGTGACCTTGACCATCAGTGGGAGACCTGCAGCAAGCACATTGTGTGTCTGGCTGGATTCACTAATGATTGAAAAGTACTGTTGGCAACTCACCATGCTGTAAGTGTTGTGTGCGGCTAATTTATTGTCCGAGGTGGGGGTGAGAGATACTAATTTGCAAGTCATTTCAGATTTACCTGGGTCATGCCCGGCGCCGTGCCACTCCCATAGAGGCCTTTGATGAATATCACTGGAAGAAAACTGTTGCAGAAAATAAAAAGAGGAGATACACTTGCTTTGAGTGGTGGAAAAATAGAATCAATTTTTAGCCCCAGAAGTTATTAGAAAGTAACTTTGGATTTATAAAGTCCTCCAAAAGGAGTCATTTCTGCAAGTACAAATCCAAACATGAACCTTTTGTTCTTTGTGAGTGTTGTCTTTGATGGAGGATTTAGGGCTGGGGAGAGAGGCCGAGACCTGTTTTTTAGGGAAGGGTGGCCAGAGGAGAGCTGGCCTACACCAGCCGCCAGCCGCCGGGCCTTTGCTTCTTGTGCAGAGCTTGCTGTTAGCCATTTTCTCCATAGGTTGAGCTTAGAGAAGAAAGCATGATGAACCTAGGGTGGTGAACTTTTCAGAAGCAAGAGTTGGTTTAAATATAGATGATCTGCTTTACTGGCAACTTGGAGGCTGCCGTGGGACTTGTTGTACCTTTTGTAAGACAAGTGAGGAAAGATGTTGGCACCTGTGCATGCGCAGTTTGTTTATGAAATATAAACTCTCCTGTAGAAGCGAGGGCTCCAGAGGTCAGCGTCCGAGGTGGCACGTCCTACCTTGGCTGGGGGAAAGGTGCCTCCAAGCCCTCCCTGCTAACTGCCTCAATCTCCAGAGAAAGTTGGGATAGCCAGGCTTAATACAACTGTTATTTACTGAGTGCTGATTCTGGTGGGAGTGGGGGCAGAGAAGTCTCTGTGAAACTGACAAATCACTGGGCTTGATTATTTTTCCCAAGGAGGAGAAAGAATAGCCTGGGAGTTCTAGCCTCCAGTCCTTATTCAGAGAAATGGGGCTCTTTTCAGCTGGAGGGATTTGATTTATATGCTCAGAGCCAGCTCAGAGCTAAGGGGAGCTGATGTCTCAGGCTCCAAGGCTAGGTAGGGTCCTGGGCTGGCCATCATGGGTTTGCAGCACATCCTCCTCAGTATTCCACAGCAGCTGTCTGGAGTTTTTTCTGCTGTGCCTGAACTGATGTCATTTCCCCCTTGGCAGACAGCTTGAGCTTTGCTGCGTCTGAGATATGTCACGAGAAGGTGGGGGTGGGTCGGAGCCAGGCGGGGGGAGTAGCGAGGACAGCAGGAGGGAGAGCGCCTGCCTGGTCCCGGGACTCTGTTTACTTTCTCTTCTTTGCTAAGGAAGGCCAGTTAACTGGGACCGCGGAGCACGCAGGCCCACCTGGGGAAATGCTCATTCCAAGACCTTAACTTTTTAAAAGCCCTTTGTTCCAAACGTTAGTGTGGACGATGCTCTTGCAGGATGCCTTTCCTTTTGGGTCTTAGACAGGTAATTGAACTGGCTATCCGTGGATCGGGTTTGGGCAGGGAAGAAGGGTGGGAGCTTGTTTTGTTGTACTACTGCTTTGGGTGGAGGGAACCTTTGAGAAAAATGTCTCGCAGCTGGAGCAGGCCAGCTCCCATGCAGAAATTTCCAGTCTTCTCTTCTTGTGTGCTAGTTGCTCCTTACTTCCAGAGCCACCGTGTTCTTAACCCCCTACATCCCTGAGGTCTCTGGGGCCGTCCATTCTGATTTTCCATTAGATACCATAAAGCTGTTTCCAGAGCCTTACAGAAGAAACAGCTGAGGGGAGAGACTGGGGAAGAGGAGAGGCAGACTAGATTCTTGATCCAAACTGCTTTTATTCCTTCTCCATTTTGATTTGGTTAGTTAGCAGAGATTTCTTAACAGTTCTCTCATTCTAAAGAGAGTCTGAGTTGGGGGGAGAGGGATCTTCTAGAGGGAAGGGCTCCCAGAGGCTTTTTCTCCTTGTAGGCGTGTGGTCAGGGCTGTGTGGCTCAGGGACGTCCTGGATATCTCAGAGGGATGGGAGTGGGATTGGCCACATTTTGGCGTTCCTGACAGATTTTTCAGAGCCAACAGACCCCTGTGGCAGAGTCTTGATTGCTTTATGAACTGCTGTTTGAAGTAGGGGCACTAAATTATAGTCCGTAACCTAGTGTGGAATGAGAAAACAGTAGCAAGAGACCAACTGCTGTCTGCTGAGAACACAGCTGTTGCCAACTATTTGTTCCAGGGCTTCTGAGAGTTGGCCACCCCACCCCCCTTTGGTCTGAGAGGCATGTCTGTATCGGAATGTGTAACTGTAACCAGTGGCTGTAAGAGGGGGTGGGGACAGACACACACCCTCTGCTGCCTGTTCCTGGGTGAGGAAAAGCCACAGATGAGATCAAACCAGAAGCCTTAGCGAGGCGCTGCTCGGGGCTGCTGGGTTCGTCTCACTGTTAGAAAAGTACTGGATGAGCAGATCTCCCTTGGATTGCCCCAAATTCTTTAAAAGTCAGTGTCTCTGAAAAGCTCATTCCATACATACTGTCGGTTCTCTTGTTAATCTGCAGTGTGCCTTTGGTGCAGCTGGTAGGCCAGCAGGTGGGTGTGGGGGGCATTCGAGCGCCTCCTCTGTCCCCCAAGGAAGGCTGTCCTTTTAACCTGTGGGCGGAGTGAGCCCTGGTGAGGACTTTGAGCAGCATTGGAGATGAGCTGGATGAAGCATCCCATGCATGTATGTCAGATGTCAGGGGGAGAGAGGTGGAGACTGTGTGATCAGGTGGAAGGAGCAGGCGGGGGGAGCCAGAAAGTCCTGTGTCCAAATCCCGGCTCCCCCAGGGTCTTGGGCAGGCCACTTAACTGCTTTGAACCTCATCTTTGAAATGAAAATAATAAAACCTACTGGAAGAGTTATTGAGGGGTTTTCACAAAAGAGTGTATTTAAAACATGAGCACCTTGGCTGGCTGAGTGTAGGCATTTAGTAAAAATGTAACCATTATTTCTATGTACTCATCCCTAAGGGATGTGAGACCCCATAGGACCGCAAGAGTATGGGAAACTAGAAGTCTGAGGACCAGAGGTGGAGGGTGGAGTGGACAGGTCTACCAGCGTGAGCTGACTGGGGATTGGGAGGCTGTTGATTACTATATCAATATGCTAGTCATCTTGTATATTGAGACAAGAAGAGGAGGGCCCATGTCCAGTCACCTCCTCTCAGCTGAGTGAGAGGATGCAATAGATCAAGTGAAGGGCTGGGTTGGTCGTTCTGGGGAGCATCTCAGAGGATCAACAGCAGGGGAATCTTAAGCTCTTCTTTCCTTTTTTTTTTTTTTAAGCTTTATTTATTTATTTGAGAGAGGGAGAGTGTGCACGCAGGGGCGACGGAGGGCGGTGAGTGGAGGGGTAAAGGGAGAATCTTAAGCAGACTTCATGTTGAGCGCAGAGCCTGAGGCGGGGCTTGATCTCAGGACCCTGAGATCATGACCTGAGCTGAAACCAAGAATCGGATGGTTAAGCAACCATCTGAGCCACCTAGGCACCTCTTAAGCTCTTGTTTCTGAACAAATCCCTGGTAGAAGGTTGAACCAGAAGTCCTCTTGAAGACCCCTCTGTGATTCAGACCTTGCCTATAAAAACTTTGACTGTTTTTGGTTACATAATTTTGTGTATTTCTAGCATTTCTGTGTCTGACAGTGTAACTACATTCTTTACTGGAGCTATGGGAAAGCTAGCTTTCTAAAGATTACTTGGTGATAATTCTGTTTTTAAAAAATGACAAAAATATATATGCTATTGGTCTTTATCATACATAATACATTTGTACTTTCATACTTTTTTTTTCTCTCTTAATCCACATAACAACCCTGTCTTAAGTGGTAGTATGATTCTATTTCTATAGAGGTGCATGCTGAGGCTTACAGGAGGTAAGCCGGTTTGCCCAGAGTTGCTCAGCTAGCTAGGAAAATGGTAATGGAAGTTTTGTTTTTTCTTCTCTTTTCTTTCTTTCTTTTTTTTTTTTAATATTTTATTTATTTATTTTAGAGAGAGAGCAGGCTCATGATCAGGGGAGGGGCAGAGGGAGAGGGCAATAATCTCCAGCACACTCTGAGCTGAGACTGGAGCCCAACATGGAGCTTGATCCCACGACTCTGAGATCGTGACCTGAGCTGAAACCAGGAGTTGGATGCTCAACTTGGCTGAGCCACCCAGGCATCCCTTGTTTCTTTTTAAACCCTGGTCTTTTGATTCTAAAGCCTGGAGTTTCTCTCACTACCTAGACTGCTCTGCCCAAGGCCTGTGTGAGAAGAGCATTGTTTTAGTTGGGGCATATTATCTGAAGGTTGTTTCTAGGCGGCCCAGGTTCCAGCTAAGACACTGCTGGTCTCTTTGTGCCCATTTGCATTTACTCTGTGGAAGACTCTCATGCATGCAGCATCTACTGAATAATGCCACTACAAGGCGATTTGAACACTTAATGAATGTGGACCTGACACAAAGGATGCAAAGATAAATAAAGATTAAAAAAAAACAAAGGGGCGCCTGGGTGGCTCAGATGGTTAAGCATCTGCCTTCGGCTCAGGTCATGATCCCAGGGTCCTGGGATCGAGCCCCACATCGGGGTCCTGGCTCAGCAGGGAGCCTGCTTCTCCCTCTCCCTGTGCCTCTCCCCCTGCTCATGCGCTCTCTCTGTATCTCTGTGTCTCAAATGAATAAATAAAATATTTTAAAAAAACAAACCCTTAACCTACCAGGAGCTCATACTCCAATGCAGTGGTTCTCAAAATGCATTAAAATCACCTGGGAGTGGGGCTGATGACAATGTAGATTTTGTAGATCTGGGGCCAGAGCCCAAGAACATGCATTTCTATGAAGTTCCCCAGGTGGTTCTGACTTACCTAGTTTCTGGCAATTTGAGAGCACCCCCTGCTCCACTAGGTTTAGTAGCATGGAAATAGTTGCATGATAATTGCCTATAACAGGAATGCCCAGGACCTAGGACAGCAGAGGGTGGGAAAGCATCTCAGTCAGGTGCGGGGGTGGTGGGGGGGGGTGAAGGGGGTGAGGGTTGAGGGGAGGGTAGAGAGTGGTGTGCATGAAAGGCTTTCTTGAGAAGGTGATATCTGATCTGAGTCTTGAAGGATGAGTAGGAGTTTACCAGACATATGATCTGGGGAAAGAGCATTCCAGACAGACCAGGTTGGGAGTGTTGTTTTTGTTTTCTCCTGTAGATGAGAAGGGAAACTGTCATCTGTGAGTCAGTACTAGGTATGCCTGAAGCAAGACAAGGACTTTGGCTCACCAACCATTGGCGTCCTTTGTGACACAGAGAAGGAGGAAAGCATTAGGGCCCTTCAGTCTGATTATGACAGTGGCATGAATTCAGTGTCTGTAAAGGGCAGTTAAGCTTTAGGCTGTATTAGTTCTTCCATGCAAAGGACAGTTAAGACAGCTCACTGGAAACTAGTGTTGACTAAAGAGCAGTCTTTTTGTGCTTAGAGGAGCTAAACTTCCTAAGAGAGTCACCTGTCAAACTTTCTGGGCATGGTACCATGTACCAGGGTTTAGATACCCCACAGAGTTGGGCATCTTACCCCTTTATTAACTGGCCAGTTAATGGTTAAGAGAGAATCCATCCTGTAAACCTAACAGACTTTCGGAGAATAAGATGGTAACAGAACATCCTTAGTCTGCTGATTTGAATGAATTCTATTTCATGTTTGATTCAGAAGGCATTGATTTCATAATGCAGGAGGATTCTTAGGACTAACATGCTATATCTAAAAGGTATTGTGCACATATTCCATTCAAAGCATGTTGTAGATACAAAGAGATATAAACTCTATCCCTGCCCTCAAGGGGTTTATGGTCAGGTAGGGGAAGTAAGTGCTCAGGGTAATTGGAACGATCTGGCGGTGAGTGCCATTTGAGAGGGACAGGGTGCTGTGAATTCACAGGTGTGGGGAGGGGGCTTTCTGTAAGTGGCCCCGTCCACAGTCCAGTAGTCTCCGTGGTTGCACCGCAGGTGGGTGGAAGGACCAGTTGATGGCAACTGCTGGCCCATGGAGTCTAGGCTATAGATCCATCAAGACAATCATCATTTGTATCTTGCACCTCAGAATGTTGCCCTTCTCTGTGGGAGGGGCCCACTCTCCCCCAAATTGTCCTCACTGAAGTGAGATGATCCTTGATACTGGAAGTGAGTAGTTTCCAGCAAAACTGGGGTGCTCCTGCCTGTGTTGGAATATGTCATGGACAGAGGCCCCTGGCCCAAGGGGCTGTTTATAGACAGTGGGAGCTGGTACTACAGGCCCTTGATTGGCCCGATGCTGAATGTAACAGGGCAACCAGAATGTTGAACCCCAGCTATTCCCTGGCCTAATAAGAGGTCTTAGGGTCTCACAAGGACAACACTGAAAATGCCACAGTGCTAAGCCAGCCTAAAGGTGCAGGATGGGAGCCATCACTTGGGAGAGGGAAGAGGGAATTTGCCAACTTCTAACTTAACCCCTAACCTGCTGAATGTTAGCCAACATTACGTGATAATTTTGTTTGTTTGTTATTTGTTATTTCATCATGACAGCCACCATGAGGGAGGAGGTCTTAGCTCCTTTCTGTTGTGAGGAAACCCAAACTCAGGAAGTTTTTCTCTTTAGTATCACACAACTAATGTGTGTCTATGGTGGCACCGGAGGCTGGGGCTGAGGGAATCGTGTTGTCCTCCTCTTGTATATTGCTTTGGTATGGTACCTGCACCCAAATCTGCCAGACCTTACCCCTGTGTGCCCTGCGCTCTGCCAACAACCAAGTACTGAGTCCCAGTCGACATAACCTACCCTTGTGTGTGCTTAGCCTCTCTCTACAAGGTTCGGGACAAATTAAGCAAGACCCTGCCTGGAAGGGAACTGTCTGTGTATAACGCAGCAAACACCAAGGTGACACTTGTTTGTACTGCCAGAGGTTGAAGCCAAAATCCTCATTGGCGCTGATGTGTAAAAATCTTGTAAGTGACAGCTCCATGGAGCACCTCAGTTCCCTACTGTCCCCTAAAGGTAGGAAGAGGTGATTCTTATCTTGGCCTTTTCAGATGGATTTTTTTAAAAAAGATTTTATTTATTATTTATTTATTTTAGAGCAAGAGAGACACAGCATGAGGCGGGGGAGGGGCAGAGGGAGAGAGAATCCCAAGCAGGATTCACACTCAGTGCGGAGCCTGACGCCTGACACGGGGCTCAATCTCACGACCCTGAGCCGAAATCAGGAGTCGGATGCTCAACCAACTGAGCCACGCAGGAGCCCCTCAGATGGATTTTTAAACCCCCAACCATCTCTGTTGCAAGAAGCTGCTTTTGTAGAGGAATGTGGCTTGTTTTTCATCACACTCCTGTTATCAAAGCAAAGAGAAACCAGTGGACTGGACAGTAACTTAGTGGAAAAGAAGACTGTATCTGGTGATTTTGAAACTTTTATCCAGGATGGAGCCAAAGAAAACATTTACTTCCTCCAGTGATATCCCACGAGTTGGACCCACCCCCTCCCACCCCTTTTCCTTGAAGAGGTAAATTTTAGTCCAAGGGAGCAAGAATTTGGGGCTACTTTAAAAACTGCTAGAAAATTTCTTTTTCTGCCCCAATTCCCTAGCGGCCAGATACTAGTTTCTTAACTCTCCTTCCCTCGCACTTCTGGACTCTGTTGCTAATTTGTAGCAACAGTGAGTAGCCATTTCTGCGTGCCTCTGTAGCCTCTAGCCATTGCTTCTCTGGGCTGGGCTCAACTAGACTTGAATCCTGGACCTTGTATGGGGCATCGGTTGCTGGTTGCTGGAAATGGTGATTCAGTCCTGGGAGGTGACTTGCTTGACCTATCTTGTTCTTTTACTCAGAGAGGAAGGGCAGTAGGGGAAAGCTGTATGCATTTCAGGAGACAGGGAGACATGCCTTGAGGATGGCTGGAGGATAACATAGTGACTTCTTTTCCTGAAAGTGCCGTAGGGCTTGCTGGGTCTGTGTTGCACATAAGACATAAGTTCCCTTGGGCATTGCATCAAGGAGGCCAGGAAATTTTTATTGTTTGGTTCTCTTGCTTAACACACAACATTCTCAAGTTCTTCCACTAAACTGTGACACATGGTCTCATTCTTGGTTTCGCATACTGCCCATCTGATCCTATGGTTTCCATCAGGGGTTTGGAGATCCCTGGTTATGTGTAGGCAGTGGTGTATTCACACCTGTGACCTTCCACTCCTCTGGGTGTGGCTCTGGAGTGTGGTGGGGAGGCCCAGGATAGGCCATGGCAGGCTGCCAGCAAAAATAGAATGTGCTATCACTTCCCCGTCTCCAGGTTCTGGATTTATGGGCCGGACTCCGATTGCTGGGTGACGGTAAACCTATCGTGGCCAGAGAGCCAATGGGCAGGTCTCTCAGTGGTCATGCAAAATCACATCTCCGCAGCCTTGGAGGCTCCCTTCATGCCACTGCTTGTTCGTTGTAGCTAAGCGGCACAGGGAGCATGGAGAGGACTAGCCCCTTGGGTTCCTTGACTGTCAGTCGGCAGCGTCAGCACTTTTCTGAAGATTTTTGCATGTCTGATCCTTTGCTAGGGCAGGTGCACTTGTGAGATTGACATCAGTCTTGCTCCTGGGGAATTTACAGAATGGTTGGGGGGCCCATGAGGCAATCAAGCAACAAGACCAGATAGAACATGATTCTGCACTAAATCGTGTAGCGCAGTTTGCCTGGAACAGTGGTTCTAAACTACGGGCAATTTTCCCCCTCTACCTGGGGGACATTTGGCGGTGTTGGGGTGTTGTTGATTGTAACCTGGGGGGTGGGGTGTCACTACCAGCAATAGTGTGTAGAGGCCAGGGATCCTACACAAAGAATTACCTGGCTCCAAGTGTCAGTAGGACCAAGGCAGGGAAACTCATGGCTAGACATTACTGATGCATGGTGTGTCCAGTCTGCTTAGGGAGCAGTCACAGAAGTCACAGGCCTCAGGTAAAGTGGACTGAGATGTTTGAATACAGGGAAAATAGGTGTACTTCTCCCTGCTGCTTTCCAAGCAATATGTATTAACTACCTGCCCAGAGATTTAGAATCTTAACATCTTGGTTGCCCCTAATCAGCAGGTCCTATGTCTTATCAAGGGCAGGTATGGAGTTAATTTTTTATGGCCAGTACCTAAGATCAAGCCCTTTTGGAACTGGTATTTTATCTCTTACTCTGGATAGTAATAATCTGGATAACCACTTTGAGAAGGATGGGATCTCAGTAGTGCCCAAATAACTTTATAGTTTAAAGAACAAAAAGGCTACATTTATTTCAATAACAGGCCATATTTTAAGCCAAGTGCCTATAGCTAGGACTTGGGTCTATTTTGTGCCTATCTCTGATAAAATAGTAAATTCCCCTTTTTCTAAGTCATCAGGTGTCTCCTTTAATCTTTATTTTTTTTAAGATTTTTATTTACTTATTTGAGAGACAGCATGAAAGAGAGAGGGTACGAGCGGGGGCGGTGGTGGTGGTAGAGGGGCAGAGCGAGAGGGAGAAGTGGACTCTCTGCTGAGCGCAGAGCCTGATCCAGGATCCAGGACCCTGAGATCAGGACCTGAGCCAAAGGCAGATGCTTAACTGACTGAGCCACTCCTTTAATCTTTAAGTGTAGGTCTTAGAGTTCAGAACGTACATTCTGAAGATTTTTTTTTTTTTAATCTTGTATCTGTTGCCAGGGAGACCTTTATTTATTTATTTATTTATATTTTTAAAGATTTATTTATTTATTTGAGAGAGAGAGCACAAGCTGGGAGAGGGGAGGGGCAGAGGGATAGGGAGAAGCAGGCTCCCAGCTGAGCAAGGAGCCTGATGCGGGGCTCAATTCCAGGACCCTGGGATCATGACCTGAGCCAAAGGCAGACGCTTAACTGACTGAGCCACCCAGGTGCCCCAGTATTTAGCAATATTCAATCAATTTGTGATAAGCTTAGTAATTTTCCTAATTTATAGGCAGGCTATTGACAGTAAATATATGTATCCCAATATAAGACAGATGGAAAACACTACTTTTAATATTAAGAGCATTATCTTTGATATGTAACTCCATTTCTAGCATATTTTTGCATAATGCCATGCCAGTAAGTTTCTGTGGTATAGATATTGGAGTTTGTTGTTGTTGTCTACAAAATATGTTTTATTTTTAAAATTTATTTAAATTTAATTAATTAACATATAGTGTATTATTACTTTCAGAGGTAGAGTTCAGTGATTCATCAGTCTTATATAACACCCAGTGCTCATTACATCACATGCCCAGGGAGACCATTTTTAATGTGACACTTTGTCCCAGGTAGAAGTAAATAGTTTCCTTGAACGCTGTCGAACTTTTTACTGGAAATAAATCTCTGGAACTGGTCTCTAGACAGACAGCAGACAAACAAGTCCCGTTATTATTTCTTTTGCTCCCAACAAAACCCTGCTGCAGTGGGGTGGAACTGCTGAGGAAAAAATGGGGTTAAATTTAGAATTTTGCTTAAAGTAAGGAAGATCTCTGAGATCCCGCATGTGCTCTTCTCTGTCAAATGAAACTGTGGTGAATCTCTTTTAAAGCACCTCAGTGATAAGTCTACTGGTACCTTCCATATTTCAGATACCTTTGAAAGCCATACCTCTTTCCGGACAGAGAAGTGAGTATTTTATCTGAGCAAGAGCCATTTTCAAGATTTAGCAAAGACTTTGATGAGCTAGAACCCAGTCATATAAAGAATACTGATCCCGAAGTCAGAAGGCCAGGGTGTCCACAGTCCCGA
This sequence comes from Leptonychotes weddellii, assembly GCF_054177405.1. NCBI lineage: Eukaryota > Metazoa > Chordata > Mammalia > Carnivora > Phocidae > Leptonychotes > Leptonychotes weddellii. Next base: position 23,719,282 of record NC_138374.1, on the reverse strand, counting down.
GTCTGGCAGGTCCTTATCTATAAGATGAGGGTCGTAGCCCTTCTGACATCTTGCAGGTGCTGGGTGTTGGGCTCAGATGAGAGGCTGGCTATTAAAGAAGCTTGAAAGCCTCGAAAGTCCTATATAAATGTGTGTTTTATATATATTGCTTTTATATGTGAGTGTTGTGTATATCTCATCATTGCTCCAAACTATGACCCTGAGGCTTTGCCACATTATAAGTCGTTAAAAAAAGAAAGAATCCTGTTGATTAGATGGTACTTAATTAAGGCACACAATAAACCTGAATATTTCAGGAAGGTTTTCAGCAACAAGAACTGAAACATCAATTTTTTTTTTTAACCTAGTAGTTTGGTTATTACAAAGTTCCTCAAAGGCAAAGTCCCTATCTTATCTGTCATTTTGTGCCTGTCAGCATCTAGCCTAAAAGTTTAGGATAACCCCTAAGCGTTAAATACTTTCCCCTACAATTTGGGCTTTAGGTCCAGACAACTTGTTCTAGCTATGTGGCCACTCTGGGCCTTACTTTCCTTGGTTCCTGTGTGGGAAACATAAGTAAAAATGCCCAGCCGAATGCTTGATAAACACAATCACTGGGAAGAACTTGGTTTTCTCCAGCCTCTTGAGTGTTGTGGCAAGAGGTTTTCCTGATTGTCCAGAGATATTCCTCTCATGCGGCACAGAGGGGCCCTCCTCTTTGTCCAGGTCTCTGTTTCCGTGTCGTGTGCAAGGTGTTGCTCGAGCGTCAGTGTGGAAAATTCATGTCTGCTGTTGATGTTTGGGTCTCTGCAGCATGCCTTAACCTCAGGGTGAGGGGATGAACATCTATTACTGCACTTGAGAGCAGGAGGAGCTAATCAAATGCCCACAGGAGCCAGGCAGTGGCAGCTTGAGTGAAGCAGATGGGCTTCGGGGACAGCCGGGATTGTGGGGAGGCTGAGGCGGAGCCACAGCCCGTGTACATCTGTGAGCAGCCTGATAGGCTGCTAAGGGAATGTGGGCCCGGAATTTGCAAGAGAAGCTGGAACTCTGATTTCTGTATGATTCCTTTTCATTTGAAAATGTTGACCGCGGGCGCCTGGGTGGCTCAGTTGGTTAAGTGACTGCCTTCGGCTCAGGTCATGATCCTGGAGTCCTGGGATCGAGTCCCGCATCAGGCTCCCTGCTCGGCAGGGAGTCTGCTTCTCCCTCTGCCCTCCTCCCTCTCATGCTCTCTGTCTCTCATTCTCTCTGTCTCAAATAAATAAATAAAATCTTAAAAAAAAAAAAAAAAAAGAAAATGTTGACCGCTAGGGACTTGCCTGTGGTTCTGCCACAGCTTGCTTGTCTCGGATTGTAATTCGCTATTCTTGAATAAACCTGTTTTCGCTGGTTTTAAAAAAGTTGACCATTAATTCCATTTTTATTTTTAAAGATTTATTTATTTTAGAGAGAGAGAGAGACAGAGGGGGTGTAATTGGAGGGGAGGGGCAGAGGGAGAGGGAAAGAGAGTCAAGCAGATGCTGCACTGAGTGCAGAGCCCATGAGGGGCTCCATCGCACAACCCTGAGATCAGGACCTGAGCTGAAACCAAGAGTCAGTGGCTTAACTGACTGCGCCACCTAGGTACCCCCGTTAATTCCATTTTTTTTTTTTTTTAATTGAAAAACGGGCGCCTGGGTGGCTCAGTCAGTGAAGTGTCTGACTCTTGATTTTGGCTCAGATCATGATCTCAGGGTCTGGGATTGAGCCCCACGTCGGGCTCCACACTTGACGGAGAGTCTGCTTGGGATTTCCTCTCTCCCCCTCTCTCTGCCCCCCTCCCTCCCTCACTCTTGCTCTCTCTCTAATAAATAAATAAATAAGTAAATAAATAAATCGTTTTTAAAAATTGAAAAACAAAGTTACCATGTGGACATAGAACTCGTTAGTTAAGGGCCCATTGTGGTCTGAGGGCCACCAGTTGGCAATCCCTGCTTTCAGGCAGGAGATGCAGTGATACAATGTAGGAAGGAAAGAACCTGCCCTCATGGGACCAACTATGAACACATGATAGTTGGCTGGATCACCCTCCTGCTCTGCCTGAGTGCCACCTGCTCTGTTGAGTGCTGATATCTCACCCCTTAGCTCTCTGCATCAGCCCTTGCTGAAGATGCCGTACTTCTCAGTGCATTTATTCTGTGGCAGAAGAGGCCAGTGATAAAGGATTGCTGGGGATACCTCGAGGCAGGACTGCTTTTCCTTCTAAGTGTCCAGGGGTGAAAGAATGGCACATTAACCCAATGTCCTGAGCTGCTCCAGCCAGCAAGACCCCACAGGCCTGCATGTCTAGGACATCGACAAGTAGCCTTTAATAAAACCGTGGAATATGTTGCAACTTCTGATCTGTGCTCTGGGATTTTCCTACCAGGGTCAAATGGCTTTTTCTGAGTTTGTTATTCAGGTTCCTAATAGCAACACAGGAAATGGATTTTAATTTCTTTTTTGGCTGCTCTGTTTGGGGGCTATTTAATGAGGATCCAGTTTGTAGTGCAGCAGTCCTGGATTTGTAGTGCAGCAGTGTGGATACGAGTGTACCTGACATGTTACTTTTTTAAAAAAAGTTTATGTTTATGATCTATTGCATGTACTTTTTTAAGGAGTGAAGCAGAAAGCATATGAATGATTGTATAGGCCTTGATTCTAAGTGGCTACTCTTGGGGGTAACTTTTGGGATGTGTTTGGGATTCTAGAAAAAGAATATTAGACCATTCCACTTTTAGAGGCAAGAACTATGTATATTGTATGCTTTTATAAATCTAGGGCAGTGGTTCCCAAACTTGAATATATATAAGCTGAACCCCCGGAAGTTCTTAACCTATATTCTTAAATACACCAGGGGATTTTTGGGCCCACGGACCACACTTCAGGAAATGCGTCTCTATTTTGTTCCATTTATTATCGAAGTGTGTTCTTTGCTACCTTGGGGCAAATTCACTATTCGTGAGATGCCATGATTCATTCCGATTCACTGTTGCCATCCTTACCCACTGGGGCATGCCAGTCTTTGGGAGTCCCCAGACAGAATTGTTCCATGAGACCCTCATAGGCGGAAGTCAGTGGACCCTTGCCGCTGCTACAGCAGGGGTCCCCAGGACCCGCCTTCCACAGTGTACGCTGCAGCCACATCTTGAAGCAGCTGCCGCCCACATTGGTTCTAGGCTTTTCTCCAGTGTTACTGGCTCCAGTCTTTGCAGCTAGAGAGTGGGAGACTGGGTGCTCTCTAGCCCAGGGAACTGGAGGCTAGAGCCCTTGGAGGTAAAACGTACTATCAAATGTGAGGGATGAGGCTGAATCTTATCAGATTAGATTTATTGGCTTGTTTAGGGGAACCTGCCCAGCCTACTTGTCCTCCAGGAAAATTACTGAACTCAACCAAACAGCATAAAAATTGATTCCTAAGATCCCAGTGCATACAAAGCAGTGTCTGGGTTAATTTCTTAGCAATGGCTTGCCCTTTATCAGAAAGAATGAAACGGAGCTCTTTTAGGTAGGAAAGATTAAAGGAGTAATTGTCATGTATAGTTCATATTGTGAAGGATACAAAAGTAGTACGTGACATGCCCTATCATAAAAAAAAAAAGGGGGGATTAGACTAACCTGTAGGAAACAATAGGTCAGGACTCCTACTGGATCATTCCTCTGCCTGAGTTTACTTTCCTTCATCCCCCAACTCTTCTGTAATCTCTTTACATCCAATTGAAAATGTGTGCCCTTGAATGATTCTACTTATTTCCCTCAGCTCTTCAAACAGCTTAAAATCATTAGTATTAGGAAAAAACTGGTATTAACTTTTTTTTTTTTTAAAGATTTTATTTATTTATTTGACACAGAGAGAGAGCAAGCGAGAGAGCACAAGCAGGGGAAGCAGCAGAGGGAAAGGGAGAACCAGACCCCCCACTGAGCAGGGAGCCCTATGTGGGGCTTGATCCCAGCACCCTGGGATCATGACCTGAGTGGAAAGTAGACACCTAATCGACCGGGCCACCCAGGAGCCCCTTACTGTAAAATATAGGTGTAAATCCACAAAACTTTAAAGAGTGTTTTTTATGATCACCTACAAATCTTTTTTTTTTTTTAAGGACGTGGGCCTGAAAGTGCTGCATTTTCAGAATTCGAAGACTCTAAGATAGAATAAAAATAGCTAATTCTAAGTTAAAGTTGCTTGCTGTCTTTTCTCATTTAGCCATTTCAAATCTGTCTTGTTTATGAAGACTCTGTTGCCCTTTGGTTATAGAGTATTATCAAAATCAGATAGAACTCTGGTTCAGTAGATGTATAGTGCTAGAATTTGGTCTACTTTCTAGAAAGCCATTCCTGGTTCAAGACTGGAAGGAAATTTGATTTTGTTACTCTGTAGTAGCAGTCACAAAGCAGGGAGACAAAAAAAGGGGTGGGGGAGTCCCAAGTTGAAAAGTAATCATAAGAATTGCAAAAATATTTTGATATTACTCATATATCCAGCAACATTATAGCCAACGATGAATTTATAAGCTATGGTATTTTAACTGTTGTGCAGGGCATACGAGGCATGGCCTCTTCCCAAATTCTCAGTTATTCTTTTCACACTTCTCTCCCTGAGATTCACTGTACTCAGCCACACTAGCCTTCTTTCTTTTCCTTGAGCACAACAAGCTCATTCCTGCATCGGTGTCTTTGCATGTACTTGATATTCCCTCTGCCTGGAACATTGTTCCCAGAGGTCTTCTTCATCTGGGCCCTTCTCATCATTCAGGGCTCAACTTAGCTGTCACCTTCCCAGGGAGGCCTTTCCTGATTGCCCCATCTAAAACCTTTTGTCCTGTTACCTGTTTTTTTTTTTTTAAAGATTTTATTTATTTATTTGAGAGAGAGTGAGAGAGAGAAAGAGCACAAGAGTGGGGAGCAGGAGAGGGAGAAGCAGACTCCCTGCCGAGCAGGGAGCCCGATGCGGGACTCGATCCTGGGACTCCAGGATCATGACCTGAGCCGAAGGCAGTCGCTTAACCAACTGAGCCACCCAGGCGCCCGTCCTGTTACCTGTTTTATATCCTCATGGAGATTATTACTATTTTAAATTCTAATTTAATGTTAATTTTCAGTCTTCCCCACTTGAACATGTTTAGGATCTTTTTGTCATTGTTGTTCTGTAGTTCCAAACAGTGTGCCCCTGTATGAGTTTATTATTGTCTGAAAATTCCATATCTTTAATCAACTTTGGGAATTTTTCAGTTATTTCTTTATCACATCTCCTCTATATTCTTCTTCTCAAGCTTCTCATTTTCCATTTCCATGGTGTCTTTTAATTGGTGGAAGCCCTTTGCTGAGTAATTTTCTCAGATCTGTGTCCCAGTTCACTAATTCTCTCTTTAACTTGGTCTGATCTCTGTGTAATCAATCTGTTGAGTTTCTAAATTTCAATAATTATTTTTCTGTACCTTTTATTTTTTTCTCCCAGTCTGCTCAGTCACTGTTTTCTTCAGTATGTTCATTTCTCATGTTTTTCATTCTTTCTTTTTGGTTTCAATAATTTGAAACATGCTTATATATTATAGCTTATCTGATCGTTTTATTAATTTTTTTCTGAGAGTCTTATCTTATTTGTTGAATTTCCCAAGTCTTGTTTGCGATGGCTTACTTCTGCATAAGTTTTTGTATTTTCTGTTGTGAGTTCATCTTCAACAGAGCTTTATTTATGGGAATCATGCCCTGATTGAGGGTAGGTCTCAGAGTTTTGTATTTCTTTTGCCAAATGTCACAGGGTTATTGCAAGCCTGAAACCACTTTTTGTGTTCAATTTTTGCCTTGGGGATTTTCAGTTCAAATCTCAAATTAGCTTATGGAAAGACCTGTGGTTACAGATTATTAAAGCAGATGCTTTTTTCCTCTCAGTTCAGAGCTTTCTTTTTTTTTTTTTTAAAGATTTTATTTATTTATTTGACAGAGAGAGACACAGCGAAAGAGGGAACACAAGCAGAGGGAGTGGGAGAGGGAGAAGCAGGCTTCCTGCGGAACAGGGAGCCCAATGCGGGGCTCGATCCCAGGACCCTGGGATCATGACCTGAGCCGAAGGCAGACGCTTAACGACTGAGCCACTCAGGCGCCCCAGTTCAGAGCTTTCTTATTGTCACTGTGTGCCAATAGGCTAATTTTTTCCTAGTCTGCTCTGTCTTTTTGAGGGTCCTCATTGTATATTGCGGCTCATTTTCAATTTCCTGTTTTCAGGTAGGCCCAAGAGCAATAAACAGCCTCCTTTTCCAGGGCAACTGAAAAGGCCTGACCTCATTTACCACTGTACTTTTTAGTTCCCCCCAACATTTTTGACCCCTGAGGATCTTCCTTACTTTCTTGCTAGCTCAGCTGTGTAATTAAAAGGATATTGTTATATAGCCACTATTTCTAGGAGTTTTGGCAAAGAATTTTTAAAGTTACCAACCTAGCTCTCTTGCCACAGCAGGACCTCTTCCCCCAGAATCTCTTGCTCATTGCTGTAGCTATAGTATCCAGCACAGTGCCTGGCACGTGGGGAGGGATATCAATATGTATTTGCTCTTTGATTTGTGGAATTGGACATTTTGATTAGAAACTGTTCCTTCTTGGGGCACCTGGGTGGCTCAGTTGGTTAAGCGTCTGCCTTTGGCTCGGGTCATGATCCCAGGGTCCTGGGATCTGAGCCCCACGTCGGGCTCCCTGCTTGGTGGGGAGTCTGCTTCTCCCTCTGCCCCTCCCCCCGCTCATGCTCTATCTCTCTCTCTCACTCACTTTCTCTCAAATAAAGAAATAAAATCTTTTTTTTTTTTTTTAAAGATTTTATTTCTTTATTTGACAGGGAGTTAGCAAGAGCAGGAACACAAGCAGGGGGAGTAGGAGATGGAGAAGCAGGCTTCCCGGTGAGCAGGGAGCCCGGTGTGGGGCTCAATCCCAGGACCCTGGGATCATGACCTGAGCTGAAGGCAGTTGCTTAACGACTGAGCCACCCAGGCGCCCCTAAAGAAATAAAATCTTTAAAAAAAAAAGAAAAGAAAAGAAAAAGAAACTCTTCCTTCTCCCTGTAGGGAAAGCCAGAAGTGGTGCTCCAAATTCATTCATATCCAGCAGCCAAGACTGTGTCCTATGCTTTAACACCTGTGAACGATTTCAATTTTCCTATTTTTTACTTTTAAACTCTAAAACTTTGGTGCTTTCCTAAGGACCTGAAGATGCTGTTGCCAGTTACTAGTAGGGTTTTCCAACCCATAAATTGGCAGATTAAAACCATCCTTGGGGAACCATTACTGCCTAGTGTCTCTCTTTATGCTGGCGCTTGGAAAGTTCTTATGCTGATTAATTGACCTTTACAGTGGCTTAGCTGAGAACAGCAACTATAAGAGATGGAAACTGTTGAGGAAAGTGTTGTTAGTCCCACAGTTTATGTTGCCACAAAAGAGATGAGATGATTTTTTGCATATGTGCAGAAGGTATACTATTCATCCTTTTCCGTTGTAAAAATGTTCTTTCCAATTCAGTGTTGGTCTTGCTTGGTTCTTCTTTGTGCCTGTGCTTTTTGTTTGAGGACCATGTGTGCCCTGTATCTCGGAGCCCGTCACTGTGAAATCTGGGCTGAAGACACATACCTGTAACAAACGAGGATGCTGACGGTCATTGCCACGGTCATTCCTGAGATGAGAGACCTCAGCATGAGAGCATGTGTTATTCACACGGTTTCTTCATGACAAGTTCTACATTTCTAGCAATTTTTTGGCTATGCAGTTTTGTGCAAATGAAAAAATGACTGGGATGGAGCTATCTTTAAAATGCAAATCTGATCTCGTCACCTCCCTGCACAGTCTGGTCCCCACTTACCTAACTTCTCTACCTACTTCTTCAACCATCTCCTTTTAGTTAAAGGGCTTTGCTTGTACCTTCTCCTTTGCCTAGAATGTTCTCCCCATCCCTCTTCCCTGGTTACTAATTTTCTAACCATCTTGGCAATCTCCGTTCAAGCTTACCTTTGTCACAGAAGCTGTCTGGACCTTCATGACTAACTCCTAGGTCTTATCTCTTGTAAACTCTTACCAAATCATATATTTTTCTCTTGCTAGTTGTAGTTCCATCTGTGCGATTACTTTATGATCTTTCACTAGACTGCAAGCTCCACGAGGACAGAGAGCATGACCATTTTGACCATTTGCCCATTGTGTTCCCCATCCAGTTCATTGCTGATACAGGGCAGGTACTCAGTAAATGTTGAAGGAAGGAATGAAGGTCCCACATTCCACACTGGGATGAAACAGCATTCTGCTTTTCAAAAAATCAGTATATGAAGAAACAACATTTCAAGCAAAAAAGGGAGGAGCCCTGAGCATGTTGCCCCTCCTCGCTGTCCAGTAGAAGATGAAGTATCCTCTTCCCAAAGTCAAAGAGCTCCACAAGGGCAGGGTCCTTATTTTTTCCTTCAAAGACAAAAATGTTGATTTTGTTTGGTTTGGGGCTTTCAGTGGGTTTATTTAAGCAACTGACGTATGAAAAGCAACTGAAGAAGTATAACCTCATCCAAGGCAGCTAAAGCTTACTAGTTTTAAAAAGCTTAGGCTCTGGGGCCAAATGAAAGAGACTGAACCACTCCCTAGCTGTGTGACCTTAGGCAAGTTACTCAGCCTCTCTTGGCCTCAATTTCCTGATACTACTCACTTCATAAGTTGCTTTCAAGTTAAGATTAAGGAATACGTGTAAGGCATTTAGAACATGCCTGGCACATAGCAGGTGCTCAGTCCACATTAGCTATATTATTCACCCCAGGTTGAATAGCCAATGTTTTTTTAAGCAAACCGTTATGCGCCAAGCCCTGTGCTCATATTGGGAATGGGTTAGGTAGGTGAGGAGACAGAGCTCCTGCCCATAGGGAGAGCACAATTCATTCTTTGGTTCACTCTCTGGAGAGAGGGAATGGGAGGGATATTTATTGCCCACTCCTTAAGACTTGGCCTGAACAACATAATATGTGTAAAGTGCTTGAAGATGCTTGGAAGCAAGGCAGAGAATAATCTTCATCATAAAAGGTGTTGAGAATTTTTCATATTTGAACTTTATCCACTGCATTCTCTCCGGTTGCTTTTTCTGTTCTTCATGAGTCTGGAGCAACCCACGTTGCCGGTGAACTTCACTCTTGCGAAGTAGTTCTAAGTGAATGCAGAGTGCCGTTTAGATGGTCTTTCATGCCCAGTAATAATGGCTCACAGAGTAACATTGATATTAAGAGCTCAGAGAAGTTAAGTAACTTACCCAAGGTCGCACAGTTAATTAATAAGCCCAGTATAAGAGCTGTGCTTTAGACCCAGGTCTGCCTGCCTCTTAACCGTGTCTTCCTCACAGGTCTCTGGGAGTCCTCCAGGTAATCCATGATTAGGCTCCTTGTATAGGGAAGGCTGGAAGAGCACCAGGCAGTGTTTGCACACTGCTATTCTTTGCTATCTCTTTGAATGAGAGGAGACAGATTTCAGGAGCCCTTGTGTTGACTCAAGGCCGCTGTGGGAGGGGATGGGAGGTGGGTCGGCTAATAAAGACTTAGGGTTGAAGGAGACATTGGAGAGCATCTTTAACTCCTCCTAGAGCCCCTGTGTCCATGTCCTGGTCCTCCAGAGAGAAGACCAAACCCAAGAGAGCCAGGGCCAAACCCTAGGCTCCGGGATTTTCCTTTCCTACCAGCAGGTTTCTGGAGGAACTTACCTTGGGACTCCCCATCTCACGTACCCTCCTGCTCCTCCATTTCTTCCTTGCTAAAGGTGCATGAGCCCACTTCTTGTCTTCCTTAACCACCCACCCTCTTTCCTTCCTCCTGTGGCAGAGAACGACAGTTTCCATCACCAAGACCATCCCAGGCAGCCTGCAAACTCTGTCGGGGGGCAGGGGAAGGAGAACAGGGGTCAAGATCTACTGGGTAGAAAGTGTTTGAGGAACACTGGATTAAATGATGCTTCTAGAGTTCGGCTCTCCCTAGGAAGGTGGAGGCAGAGCAGGAAAAAAGAGCGGGGTCCTGTTTAGACCAGGCTTCCTGTGCCGGGGGATAGAAAAGCCAAAAGAAAAGCTGACACCAGTAGGTCATGAGGATACCACTTGTTTAGATTTCAAATGCGTTCCGTTCCATGCCACACTTAGGACCAGTTGGCTGCCTTGTGTTCAGAGCCTGGACCTCATCTGGCGAATTTTCCCGAGGCAGAAGTGTCACTGGATTCTTTCATGTGTTGGAGTTGTAGGCAGCACAGCCCCTTTTAGAAACTATGTGGACACTTTGAATTGTGGTCTTGCGAGCCAGTGCCAGAAGAATGGCATTTTGGGGCCTGGTAAACTTGGGAGAAACTTTTTGATGTCCTTATGAAAGCAGCATTTTGCTCTGAAGTCAGGGAGGGTGTGTTCTAGCAAAAGAAGCGAGCCCAGATCTGCCTTCTCCTCGTGCACCAGGCCTCCGAGGAGACCTCCGACTGGACACCCCCCACCCCCCGCCTCCATTGTGCTTACGGTGGACGTGGGAAGAGGCAGAGGTGGGAAGAACTCTGTTGGCGATGTTGTGAAACCCTCGCTGTCAGAGCTTTCCAATGCCTTTCCCATGTTTCCTTCTTCTCAAACCCCTTTACACAAGGCCATAAGGCTCTTATCTTAAAGACCAGGAAATGCCTGAGCCTCTGGTGGCAGAGACCTGCACTGAGCCCGGGATCTGGTCTTTAGCTGTGCCCTGTCCCTGTGACGTCAGGCACCTGAACGGTCTCTACCCAGCCTTAGCCCTGTGGCCGGTTGCCTGAGTGCCTTGTTTATACCCTTGGCCAAGTAGACAGTGTAGTGTAGAGCAAGGCCGGGAGAGGAGGAACTGACCGTGTGACTTAAGTTTCCACTGGCAGGCATCCGCCCGGATGTATGCTGTGGGCAGGGTCAGCCTGAATAGCCGCAAATACAATACTGTGGTTTTAGTTTCTCTGCTGAGCAGGGTTTTTTTGTTTTTGGATGTTTTTTTTTTTTCCTTCTTAACCCCGAGCTTCTTGAGGATGGGGACAATGTCTTATTCATCTTTGTATCCCACATACCCAACACAGTGCTTGGCACAAAGACAGTGTGTCCAGTAAATGGATGTGTTACTTGTTTAGAATAAACGTTGAAAGCCACATGGAGCACCTGAGACTTAGAGGTCTCAGCATATGTGTGGTGGGGTCCACAGTACATGTGGGGCTGAAGTTCAGGTTGGCTGGTGGGGGTCTCTCATATCTTAAATGTGAAATGTCAAAAAACCGTCTTCACTCCATCCCCATCCACCAGGGCTGTGAATAGAATTTGGCACACTTCGGGGTTGTTACTCAGCAGTGCCCTTTCTGGAACTGTCCTTGACAAGGCACAGTGTGAATCCTAGGTCCAGTCAAGATCATTAAGAGATCATTTGATAAGCAAAAAATTATCTAGCACATTGAAACTGGATGAGGTCAGCTGGGCAGGAACCCCTTTTCTTTTTTTTTTTTTAATTTTTTTTTTTTTATTTGCGAGAGAGAGAATGAGAGAGAGCATGAGAGGGAGGAAGGTCAGAGGGAGAAGCAGACTCCCTGCTGAGCAGGGAGCCCGATGCGGGACTCGATCCCGGGACTCCAGGACCATGCATGACCTGAGCCGAAGGCAGTTGCTTAACCAACTGAGCCACTCAGGTGCCCGGTAACCCCTTTTCTTAAGAGTGAAGAATTTTAGTGGCAAGTTAACTTGGCCCTCTTTGGAATCACCCTGTAATTAACCTTGAACAGTGTGTGTTTTGAAGGACGGAATGACTGGACTCAATGCTGATCCTAGAATATGTACTGCATTAATTGGTTCCAGGAACTTTCACAGAAAAGCCGGTTTTATTTAAAAAGTACTGCTAATTACACGAGAACCATCATCTTTTTACCAGCTGAGTGTAACACCGGAACATGAAGTGTTTCTGCTTGGACATAAAGAAAGTGGGGCATCCGTTTCCTTTCTGAGGAAAACTTCGCTCTTTACCAGTTGGCTTTGTGTGCCGAATCCTCTTCCCCCTTTCATAAACCTTTGTTTTTTTCTTCAGTCTGCTGCTGTTGTGGGTTCTAATTTTTTTTTTCTTCACGGAATAAACATTGATCTAGACTGTCTTGGTGGAGGGTGGGCAGACAACCAGGAAGAAGGGGATGAGAAGAAAAGTGGCATTTAAAAGCTGTAATTTCAGGGCACCTGGGTGGCTCAGTTGGTTAAGCGACTGCCTTCAGCTCAGGTCATGATCCTGGAGTCCCAGGATCGAGTCCCACATCGCGCTCCCTGCTCAGCAGGGAGTCTGCTTCTCCCTCTGCCCCTCCCCCCTCTCATGTGCTCTCTCTCATTCTCTCTCTCTCAAATAAATAAATAAAATCTTTAAAAGCTGTAATTTCATATGCCAAATTTTTTTTTTTCTTTTTTAGGATAAGGAAACCTGTGTGGGTACCAACAATCAAAGCTACATCTGTGACACAGGACACTGCTGTGGACAGTCTCAGTGCTGCAACTACTACTATGAACTCTGGTGTAAGTCCTTGCCCTCCGGGGGGTCGCTGGCACCCCAGGGTCCTCCTGGTTACTGTCTCCGCCCGTTGGGAAGCAGTGGGCTGGGCACCTTTTCTCATTCTCCCGGGGCAGTGTTGTGAGTAGAATCTGTTGCTGGGTTCCAGAAGCACGTCCTCTGTAGAGGAGGAGTGGTCTGGTGCTCTTCAGGCACCAAGGGCTGACGACTAGAGAATAAGGTCTGAGCCTTCTGAAGAGGCCGTGGTTACCAGGTCTGCTGAGGAAGCTCCCACCTGGGCTTCTCTCTGATGCCCCCTCTAGTATGTGCTGAGCAGTGACAACTCACATCCTTCTGTGGCCCGCCGGACACCCAGGCTTTGCTGTCTTTGCAAAGAGAGGTTACAGCAGCCACGCCGCTGTGAATGCCAGGCTAGGCTTTGTGGATAGCTGTAATGCCGTTTTCTTGTGAAAACCTTAATGGCTTCCAGAATTCCCCACAGAGCATCAAGGAGCTGCCTCTGTGTCTGGTCCCTGTCAAAGGGATCGCCTTCCCCTAGGCCCCTGCTCATGGAGCCCTCCCAGAGCGAGGGAGTCTAGAGGTTTAGCCCCCCCTGTTTCTTTCCCAGTTCTCAAGCTGAAATGTCTGGAGGCTTGCTTCTCTGGTCCATCTCCCCTGTTAACTCTCAGCTAATTGCTGCGTGGAAACAGTCCTCATCTCGCCACTGGTTTGATTGAGGCCATGAACTTGTACCTTCAGACTTGCACAAGGGTGGTGACATTGGCACAATCTTCAGGGACCTAGCCAGGTTCAAGGGTTTCACTAACACGCTTTGCACTTCAGTCTTCTCGAAGCTCTGATGAGACACTACAGGATGCTGCTGGACAAAGAACGGGAGGACAGGAGAGTCCTTAGGGCAGAGAGTCCCCAGGTGACCAGCAGCACGCTGGTTCACAACTGTCTGTAGAGAGGAGAAATGGTAGCCTGTTTCCCCAGATAGTTCTAAGCCCCCATCACTCCCTCCATTTGGAAACAAACTAGGCTGGTTTGTCAAAGCAGGCCTTTCCTGCCCCCGTCACCCTTGTCCTTTCTCCCCTTCTCTGATCTCCCCACTCCCCCCGCATTGGTGATGTGGTCAGAAGGCAGCTAGAAGGGCTATTGTTTGGTACTGAAAGGAAATTACTCTTGGCTGGGCAGTCTCTCCCTCTAAATGTAAATGTATCTTGTAGCCAGTGGGAGTGGTTCCTCCAAACAGGACCTCTCCTCACTCTTATCCTTCCCTTTCGAGGACTGAGGACTGGCTCGTCTGCTGTTCTGAGGAATCCCAGGGGCAGCCAAGTGCACAGTCCCTTCGTAAGGAGAGGACAGGGCTTGGGGTGTCTGCACCAGTCCTCTGCGAATATAAGCAATAGCAAAGGAGGACCCAGGATTGTTGCTATTTTAGAAGGGATGGGGTGGAGGGACTTACTAGAGAACACAAAGTGCCAAGCAGGTGAACAAACTGTGTTTAAATGTTTTAAAATGCAGATAACAACAGGGCTCCAATTCTCCCTCCCACCCCTTGTTAATACAAAAGTCCAAGCTGGGCTGCCAAAAAGCCACAGAGCTGCGGTTGGTTTTTCCGGGGCCCGGCCCAGGTGGCATCAGTTGTGGAGAGACATGGGGTTGCGGATGGTCTCGTCTCAGATTGACAGAGCCTCCTGGGCTTTTGGCAGAGCAGGCCCAGTAGCCACCAGAATTGGGTCACTGTCGCCGGGGCGGGGGGTAGGGGGTGGGGCAGTGGGGACAGGGAGACCCAGATGGCAGGGAGGTGGCCTGGGAACCAGGCACTTCACCCCAAGGGCTTAAAGAAAGCCAGAGGAGGAGCTGCTGAGTGGCTGATTATCTCTCCAGTTATGGTCAGTGACCAGAATGTGGATGGGAAGAAAAGACTCACCATTCTATGAGTTACCCCATGCTTTCCAAGTTCTGGAGGGATGGAGATTGTCAAAGCAAAACTGTCCTCATTGGTGCCCAGAAATGGCTTCTTGGTCAGGAGGTGCCCAGCGAGTGTTCCACCCCCCTCAGAATTCTTGCGTTTTCCTCCTTATCAGGGTCCTGGCCTCCGCCTGATGTGTGGATAGGAGGGAAGATGAGTGTTGGGATGAGCCCCTTCAGTTCTTAATCAAAACTGCATTTTTGGTCACTTTGAATCCTGTTCCCTCTAATTGTCTCTAAACTTTTCCTGACATGTGAAAATAATGGGCTTTGTGCTATTCTTTTTGTCTCTTTCCTTTGGAAGGAAAGAAGTTTCAGCCAGAAAATTCTTGGCAGAGTTTCTGTCAGACAGAGTACCTCTTTAACCATAGTTGCCTATGGAGAAGGCCTCAGGGGAAAAAAGCAGAAAATGCCATTTCCACCAACCTGTTCACGTCTATGGAGCTGAGTCTTCCTGTGGGCTGAAGACTGTTTCTCTCTCTCTCTCACAAACACACACACACACACACCACTTACAGACTCCTTTTCTCCATGTCTTTTCAGTCATAACTGATGCAGTAGTCATCACTGGGCCTGCGTCAGACGAGAAGCAAAGGTCCTGTTTTACCACTGAGGCTGTCAGAGCTGGTCATCATCATTACTATTATCCCATGCGTTTTCATGGCCCTTGTACTTTAATTCATTATTCAGTCATTTATTCATTCAGTAAACCCTTAATCCAGTGGTTCTCAAAATTTGGCAAGCCTCCGAATTTCTGGAGGGCTTATTAAAACATGGATCTCTGAACCCTACTCCCAGTTTTTTATTCAATAGGTCTGAGGTCGACCTGAGAATTTGCAGTTGTGACAAACTCCTACTTGAGGCTGAGACTCTTCTGGGTTAGTAACTGTAGGGAGACATAATCCTTGCCGTCAACAGGGAATCTCCTAGCAGAGAGAGGAGATAAGACAAGATGCCCCACTGGTGAGACAAAGTAGAGAGTGGAATGTATGTGCCAGAACTTTGGCTAGGCAGGGTTCAGACAGGCTACATGGAAGAGGTGGCATTTGAAGTGGGCCCTAAAGGGTGGATAGGATTTAAACACAGGAAGAAGGGTGAAATGGTTTCTCAGGCAGGCGAATGCCATAGGCCAGGGCCCCATGGGAAAGAACAGAGTATGCATGACGTTGTTGACCTTTCCCCAGGGGCTGTGGGGCGTGTCTGGGAAGGAATTGGAGATGAGGGTGCTAATGTGCTTGGAACTCTGCTACATGTGAGACGCCGAGGAAGATCTTCATGCACATAGTCTCCTTTCTCCCCAAGAACAAACCTGCGAGGTATATATATCACCCCCATGTGTCAGGACCCGGAGTGTGAAGGAACTGTTCAGCTGGATGCAGCTGACTGGTAGGGTCAGTGTGCCTCACTCCAAAGCAACCCCCTCCAGAACTCTGTGTGCCGGACTGGAGGGGTGATGGGCCCCAGTTGTGGAGGGTCTCTGTTGTGCATGTTTAATTTCCATCTGAGGATGCCCTTCATGGAACAGGCAGAGCAAAGAAGAAAACCAAAACCGAGAGAGGCTACCAATATGCTTAAGGCCAAAGATCCTGAACCTGGATCTCCCGATTGTCATCCCAGGACTCTTTCCACTCACCATGCTACATTGTCCAGGGAGAGGTCAGAGCTGGGAATTTCTGCTCCTGAGATAATTTGAGGGACCTTCAGTCGGGCATCAGTTTTCCCTTGTTTGGGCTTTAGTTGGGGAGAAGGGAGTGTTTCTGGGCAGTGGAATTCCCCTGAGGTGACATGAAACAGACTATGACCAAATTCATTTAAGACTGCCCAGCTTGTTTCTCACCTCTTTTTCTTTTTAGTTTATCTTAAGATGTCCATTGTTGAACTTCTCACAATGGAAGCCCGGAGTATTTGCCACCCTTAGCAGAGTAGAGAGTGGAAGCTGGGGCCTTCTTCTAAGCCGAGATTGGACCCCTGCTCCTAGAGGTCCAGGCTTCTGGACAAAGACAGGTTGATTAGTAGCACTCGGGCTGGTTTTCCAATGAATTTAGCCAAGAACAGAACCTAGAAACAGACTTTGGACTTGTTCCTCACCCTTGCTTTTTTATGGAGTACTTTTGGGGGGAATTAAAAGAGAAATGGAAAGAAAACCCTTCCCATCTGTTGTCACACCTGTAACAACGATGGTAATAACAATCTAGAGAACTTATTATATGCCAGGCCTGGTTCTGAGTATTAACTCGTTTAGTCCTCACAACGACTAGTAAGGTAGGTCATTATTCTCCCCATTTTACAGATGAGGGCAAAATGACCAAGATCACAAAGCTAGGCAGTGGTTTTGTGAGCTGTGATTTAAACCCAGGTCACTGCCTCTTCTCTTTGGTAACTACAGTCGTGCTTCTACGAAACTTGTCCAGTCTTTGAGATGAACTTGTAAGCCTTCCGAGGTCTTCTTTGCCCAAATTCAGGCCTTTTCCATAGTGGCTATGGTAGGAGCTCCTGCTGAGAGCTACAAGTGGCCAGGGAGGTCACCTGCCATCCTGTGGGGTAGAAGGAGAGCTAATTTACAGTGTGCTTTGGCTTCCTAATGAGGAATTTCCTGCCCATTTGGGGAGTGGTATTTTCCCAAGTTTATAGTGAGCTCGGGGCACATGACTCAGTTCCTACATTGGACTGTGATTGTTTTTCAAAACATGTTTTCTGTTTTGCTTAGCATGACAAATGCTCCCCACCATGAGGTCACAATTTTCAAAGTTGTCATTGGGGAATGTAATCTCTGGGTAGGTGTGTGTTTGGGGAGGAGGGCGTGCTTTTGTGTGTCTCTTTCATTAGGTTTTTCTTTTTTAAACTTAGTTCCTTTTTGGTGAGATCTAATGAAAAGATCAAAAGTTTGTACAACTCCATAGGGACTAGTCTGGGTATTCTTCCTTTTAAACTTGGTGGGACATTACTTTGACTAAAATGGCTCCCAAGAGAGTCCATTTTGTGAGGGCCAGACAGGAATGCCTTCTGCCTTCTCACATTAACTCCATCAAGTGGGACCCGCTCATTAAGGGTCTTTTCTGGGCCTGTGCTAACACTCCATCTTGCCACTAGACCCATTCTGCTTCCAAGTTAGTTTTCTGTCAGTTTTGATCCACACAAATAATCTTTTGTCATACTGTATTAGAAATGAAGAAATTACGGACACCTGGGTGGCTCAGTGGGTTAAGTGTCTGCCTTCGGCTCAGGTCATCACCTCAGGGTCCTGGGATCAAGTCCCACATCAGGCTCCTTGCTCAGCGGCACTCTTTCTCTCTGACAAATGAATAGAATCTTAAAAAAAAAAAAAAGAAAGAAAGAAATGAAGAAATTAGGGGCACCTGACTGGCTCAGTTGGAAGAGCATGTGACCCTTGATCGAAGGGTCATGAGTTTGAGCCCCAGTTTGGGTGTAGAGGTTAGATTATATAAATAAATAAATGAAAACTTAAAAAGAAATGAAGAAATTAGAACTCAGTTTGAGACCTAGATAAATATAACATCATACAACTGGTACATAGTAGGGAGAGTTTTTCTACCCATAGTACTACGTTAAAAGAAGTAGGGTGGTGGAATTTTGATGAACATGTGAGTTGTTTGGTGCTCTCTTAGATATGACTAAGGCAGTTTTGGCAAGGGTGTGTGTTCCAGTTGATTCATTTCTTCCCCCAGTCTCCTTCTGCCCTGCCTAGTTTTTCCTTTAAAATTAAAAAAAAAAAAGCTCTCTTTTTCTATTATACTTCCAGTTCAGTGGATCACAGCCTTTTTTTCTGGATCAAGGATTCCCTTAAGAATCTGATGGACGCTTCAATCCTTTTCCCCAGAAAAGCCTATAAAGATGCTGTGTCAGTCAGGATAGGCTATAGGTCATGCTTAGTAACAAAAAAGTCCAACCTAGTGGCCTACAACAGCATGTTTACTTCTCACACTATATGTCCATCGCAGGTTGGTTGGGAGCTTGGTTCCCACTTCTTCATCCTGAGGCCAGACTTATTCTGAAGTCACTGTCTGGAATGTTACTGTCATGGCAGGAGGAGGACTAAAGGAAGGAAGGTCTTACGTATAACAAGAGATGTCCTGACCTCTAAGTGACAGAATTCACTTCCAACACTTGTTCATTAGTTAGAACCAGTCCCCAAGCCTTGCCCAATCATAAGGGGGCCATGAAGTTCCAGAAATATGTGGCCAACATGAAAACCAGTACCTGAGATTTTTCTTATTAAAAGCGTATGTTAAAAAAATAAAGTCCTGCCTGACTGTCTCAGTCGGGAGAGCAATGGGACTCTCGATCCCTGGGTTGTGAGTTTCAGCCCCACGTTGGGGGTAGAGTTTACTTAAAAACAAGAAAAACAAACAAACAACAACAACAACACATTAAAAAAAGAAAAGAAAATCATGTTATAAAATAAGAAATATTGCCCCTAGATCATTCATACTGCAGCATAAAGGTTAAAAGTTGGTTTACCTTTAGGTAAGAAACTACTGACAAAATGACTTGGGAGGTGAAAACTAGTCGAGTCAGATGCAATTATCTCATGCGAGAATGTGCTTTTAGAATTAGAACACAACACAGAAGTACAAAGGATTGTGAGATTATGCTGGGCAAGTGAGAGAAAGGCAGTAATGTGGAAGAGTGGCTAGTCCAGAACCGCTTAGACAGGACTCTCAAATACGTCTGGAGCCGGGCCCCTGAGCAGAATGCAGTGTGCTTATCTGTGCTGCCTGCCTCGCCAACACAGCCCCCCGCCCCCCAGGAGGCTGGCACTGAGGATTTTACAGGACAGCATCAGGGAGCCACTTCGCTCCCAGAGCTCCTTTCTGGCCTCATACCACTTCTGAAGGCTCCTGTGACAGTATTTATCTGGTCTTCAGTCAGCCAGCAGCCGTAGGGGAGAAATGTAAGTGGAATTAAGCAAACGTCCGCAGTGAATCTGGGAAGGACCACAGGGAGACTTCTGACTTCAACTTATGTGTAGGTTCTTTGGGCAGATCTTATTATTTATTTTTTTCAAGATACTATTAAGTCGCCTCCGCACCCTCCGTGGGTCTCAAACCCACAACCCTGAGATCTAGTGTCTGCCAGGGGATAAAGGGACGAAATCCTCAGCCCACTGTCCTCCGCCTCTTCTCTTGTTGCCAGGCCTCAGCAGAAGGTTCCACTGCACACTGACATGGGCTGAAAGCCGTCAGGAGCCATCCAGTGGTGTTGCCAGCCCCCGAGGGCCAGGCGGCTGTCTTGTCATCCCATCTCACTCTGGAGAGGTGGCTTTGTGGGGAGATGCAGCAGGGTCACCCCTGGGGGACAGAAAGAGCCATTGTCTGAGGCCACACCCTAAATGTCAGTACGATCTTTTAGAATATTATATCCTGGCACGAATAGAAAACAAAAATCAGAGGTTTATTCATATTGGGTCTGTGTGGGGGAAAGGTGGTTTTGTTTTTTTAGGTAGGTTTTACACCCAGTGTGGGGCTTGAAGTCATAGCCCCAAGATCAAGAGTCGCATGCTCTACCGACCGAGCCAGCCAGGCGCCCTGGGGCTTTTTTTTTTTTTTTTTTTTAAACTATCTTAGGGCGCCTGGGTGGCTCAGTTGGTTAAGCGACTGCCTTCGGCTCAGGTCATGATCCTGGAGTCCCTGGATCGAGTCCCGCATCGGGCTCCCTGCTTGGCAGGGAGTCTGCTTCTCCCTCTGACCCTTCCCCCTCTCATGTGCTCTCTCTCATTCTCTCTCAAATAAATAAATAAAATCTTTAAAAAAAAAATATCTTAACTCATTCTGACAAGAGACACGTGGAAATACTTAGATTCTAAACACAAATTTATAATTGCAAAGTAGGTAATAAAAAATACATGTAGCATTGGTAATGGGAAAAAATTGAAGTTATTCAGGAATAGAGAACAAATGAACAATCATCTTTTCTCACTTAATAACAACTCACTTTAAAATTATTCCTCAGATAAGTTTTTCATTGAGAAAAAAGTATTCTTTTTTTTAAAGCAAAATTGCTCATTGATTTAAAAAAAATTGTAAAGGATTTTCTGCTTACAACTGAAGATTGGAGAGGGGGTCTTCTGTTGGGGTTTGTCAAGATTCTCTGAGTATGATCCAAGAACATAGTGGGAAATGAGAAGAATAATCTGCCTGGAGAAGAGAGGGCTATAGGCCTTCTCCCCTGTTCCCTTACCTACCCCTCTCTGGAGCAAGAAGGAAGAAGGGGAGGCTGCTAATGGCCCTGAGTCTAATGAAATCACAGGCCAAAGGGAGGTGGGAGTGTTATTTGCAACTGTAGGAGATGGAATTGTACCAGATTATATCAAGAGCAGAGGAAGTCATTTACACTCTCTAGAGAAGAGATGGACCTGAGGCAATTAGAATTTTTCCCCCTGTAACTTTAGTGACTCTTGTATTATACCAGTGTACATGATAGAGAAGAGCCCATGATCTTTTTGGTGAACATGATAGAGAAGAGCCCATGATCTTTTTGGTGATATCAAGAGAACCCTAAGAATTCCCTTATCAGGCGGCCCCTCTGCGGCCCCTTGCATTTGCTGATCTGCTGGGATTTTGAGGGGCCCTTTGCTTTTGGTGAGCAGCCTGGTGTAGCAGCAGGAAGTGAGGCTGGGAACCAGCCTTAAGGCCTTGAGCAGGGCTTGGGGGTGGGGGTGGGAGATGGGTAACAAGAAAGCTGGAAGCATTTTTCTCAGAGATCCCTTAAGAGAGGATGAGGACGCTGTCCTAAAAGGTGAGCATATTTAATGCCCGTCAAACCCGAAACATAGCACCAGTGGTGCTGGAGAGGGGCCTCCTGCCCTCTCCATCCCATCTTTCACTCTGGCACAAACACTGACAGAAACTGAACACGGGTTCCAAATGTGAATTCACCAGGTGAGGCCTGAGAGCGCTGGCTTCGACCAGGTGGGCACTGTCTGGGGACCCCCTGTTGGGAAGGCTGCCCCTCTAGCTGGTGTTCACCGTGCATGTGTGCCTCTCTGCCTTGCCTCCCTGGCCGCAGGGTTCTGGCTGGTGTGGACCATCATCATCATCCTGAGCTGCTGCTGTGTGTGCCACCACCGCCGAGCCAAGCATCGCCTTCAGGCCCAGCAGCGGCAGCATGAAATCAACCTGATCGCCTACCGAGAAGCCCACAATTACTCAGCGCTGCCATTTTATTTCAGTACGTACACCCTAAGCCACCAAACCCCACCCTCGGGAGCCCAGGACCCAGACTGTAGGCCCCTGGGGGCCCCCTTGCCCAGCATAGTGCAGAATCTCACAGGTATGGGGATAAGGGGGCACTCACCTTTAGCAGAGAGGAGCAGGTGCTGTGGATGCAGCGCCCTAGAGCCCCTGGGCCATTCCAGACCCACACTGACTGGGTTCTGACCGGGTGTCTGATCCTTTAGCAGATGATTTTCTTAAGGCAGGTAGTCAGAGGGTGTGTGATGTGCGTGAATCAGGATTTAGATGGCTGTGGCCTGAAATCCTCCCATTTTGCTTAGTGCCCTGTGATATCCTTGAGCAAAGGCTGCCACGAATGGGGCACGTGGGAGGGCACGTCGGGGGTAACACTGGGACGTTCTGAGAACCAAGAAATTTCACTGAAGGACATTCACCTGACTTCCTTGGGGGTTCCTTACCCATGACCCTCAAAGGGTCCCTGGAGGCCCAGCTTGTCCAAAGCCATTCTACAGTGTGTTCTACAGAATAAAGTGCTCACAGGTCTGGAATTCCCCATCTAGAAGGGTTAAGTGTTTAGCACAGTGCCTGGCATATAGTAAGTGCTCAATAAATGCTAGCAGTTATTGTTAAAACCAGACCATCTCTGCCTTGAGACATTCAGCACATTCAAAATCCAACTTACCTGGCACGTTGATAATAAGCCTTGGTCGGCAGGCCCCTCACCCTTCGCTGGTAACCCACCTGCTCCTGATCTGAGTCAGGAGGAGGTTCAGTTTGTCTTTCCAGACCACCTCCGGCCCCTCAGATTTCTAACCTCCCAGGAAAAGGCCCTTTTCATAGCCCATACATCTGGAAGGGTGGGAGGGTGGCAAGAAAAACGCGGTCAGGAAGTCTTAAATTAGGGTCCCTGACCCTGAGGCCTATGGGACGCAGACGGAGGACACAGTCTGAGCAAGAAACATGAGACTCGGGGGCATGTGGAAACAGATACGCTCTGGGCAGAAATGATCTCTTGGCCATCCCCCACATTTGCCTAACCCTCTGCCTTAACTCCAGACCAGCAGGAGTCCTGCCTGTGAAGCAGGTTCAGGGGCTCTCAGATTTCAAGAAGCCAGATTAGGTCACTCCCGGTCTGTCCCTCTTTTCCTCTGCAAAATTGCCGCGCCCCTCCGCCCTGCCCACAATCAAGAGCTGTAGCCGGCCCTCGGTGGGTATGCTGGGGGTGGGAAGAGGCATATGTTGAGTGCGAGCTTTGCAGTCTGTCCTAGAACAGTTGCCAGTGCGGTAATTTCTCCTCCCTGCCTCCCCGTTTTAGGGTTTTTGCCAAACTATTTACTACCTCCTTATGAGGAAGTGGTGAACCGACCTCCGACTCCTCCCCCACCGTACAGTGCCTTCCAGCTACAACAGCAGCTGCCTGCACAGTGTGGCCCCCCAGGCGGCAGCCCCCCAGGCGCCGGTCCCACCAGGGGCCCCCAGGGGGCACAGAGCAGTCCCTTGTCCGGGCCCAGCAGAAGCAGCACGCGACCCCCGAGCATCGCCGACCCTGAGCCCCCCGACGTACCCACCAGCCCAGCAGCCACCAAAGCCCCTGGAATGGAGCCCAGTGGCTCTGTGGCCGGCCTGGGGGAGCTGGCCCCTGGGGCCTTCCTGGACAAAGATTCCGACTGTAAGGAGGAGCTGCTGAGAGATTACGGCTCTGAGCAGGGCAGCGCCCTCCCCGATAGCAAAGACAAGACGCCTGGCAGACATCGCCGCTTCACGGGTGACTCGGGCATTGAGGTGTGCGTGTGCAATCGGGGCCACCATGACGACGACCTCAAAGAGTTCAACACGCTCATTGACGACGCTCTGGATGGGCCCCTGGACTTCTGTGACAGCTGCCACGTGCGGCCCCCCGGTGACGAGGAGGAAGGCCTCTGCCAGCCCTCTGAGGAGCGGGCCCGAGAGCCCGGGCACCCGCCCCCGCCGCGGCCCCCCGCGTGCCTGCTGCTGAACACCATCAACGAGCAGGACTCCCCGAACTCGCAGAGCGGCGGCTCCCCCAGCTAGAGCGGGCCCGGCCCGCGCCTCAGAACTTGGCAAAGCAACCAGGGCAGGGGAGCACCATGAGAGAAGCATTAAGTGACTTTCAGAGGAAGCGGTATAGCCGCTTCATTCTTCGCCCCCTCCCCGCCGGCCTGCATTTTCCTGCACCTCCAGGTACAGTTTGGGGAGTGGAGGCCTCTCCGCCCACGGGAGCACAGTGTCTCGGAGGGCCGACACATTGGCTCGTTCTGTGACTCATTCCTCATTACCCGGCCCTGTCCCCTTCTTCTCTTTTCAAGTCATATCTCACTGCCTGCTCGGGTCAGAGAGATGTGTGTTTCAGAAGCCCCCAAGGAGGGGGCTGAGACTGTGCCCTGAGGTGACCCTTGGTGGTGGAGTGGATTGGTGCTCTGGTGTTTGTTTAAGAGAACTTTGCTGTGTCTCAGTCCGGGAGAGGTGGCAGGTCTCAGCCCTGGGAGAAGAAGGAAGCCCACAGAGGCCCAGGGATTGTCAGCCCCTGCTGCCAAGGTCTGCAGAGCCAGAACTGGGCTAGTCCTGGGGGAGGATGAGAGCGGACAGGCAGTTATAAGGTTGGTAGAAGGCTTACTGCTCCCTCAGATTCCAGGTGATGAGGTCGATGTACCACTGTGCATCCCTGAGGGGCCCTTCCCAGCAGGTTCTGGCTGGCCACAGCCTGGTTCAGTATGGAACATTATGTCACCTTCTTTTTGGTTTTTCTTTAAACAAAAAACAACAGCAGCAACAGCAAAAGCAAGCTGAAAACAAGAACTTGACCAGCGGGCAGGCAAGAATTCTGTTCTGGAAAAGGGAAGTTTGTGCCTCTATCCCAAGTTGACCTTCAAAGAGCCTGGCTGCCGTTGAGCCGGGAGGAGATGTTTTGTGTGCAGGCTTGGGTGGGGGCTAGCTCTGGAACTTCTGTGGGAGCGCAGCAGAGCCTAAGCCATGGAGCTGCATCTGGTGCAGCTTGCTGCATCTCTGCCCTTCGGGCTGACCCTATAGGTGACCAGGGTCCTCCCCCACCCAAAACACAGTCTGCAGGCCTCCGTGCCTCACTGTTCCCGTAGGAACAAGGGAGGCTGCGGGTCCTAAGAAAGGGCAGCCCCATAGCCTGGCTTTTACACAGTATTTTCTCTTGATTCTGAATGAGTTCTTCTGTTGTGTTGTTTTTGTTTTTATTTTTAAACTGACCACTTGGAAAAAATGGCTTGGTTATCTGTGGCTTTCATGCCCTTCCCCTGCCTCTCCACAGCCCCCTTTTTGAGTGGGGTGACTAATTTTTGTAGCCTCCGTAAAGAGCCTGAGTGGCCCAGGTAGGAGGGCGAAGGCAGTGGTCCGGAAGGACCGCAGGATCCTTATTACTGTAGTTTGGCTTCAGATAACCAGTTGAGCTTTGACAGGAATAACCTGATGGAGAAAGCAAACAGCTAAAACTCACATTCCCTGTCCAGTGCTGTTCATATGAAGAGTTTGGTTCTTTTCCCACTCTTGAACGATGATATTCACATTAGTCATTGACGTTACAGTAAGAAAGGAAAAAAAAAATATATATATATATGTATGTACAAAAATAGACAAATCCAAGGCTGTGAGGTGAACGAGTGTCTGCATTCGGAGTCCACAAAACCAAAATCCATGTTGAACAAAGTGAAGTCTGTGTACAATGACTTTTTGGATAACCTGTGTGTGTCTGTGTGTCGTGTGTGAGCCCCCAGCCCTGTTTTCCTGTGAATATACTTTGAATGGCAGCCATTGTGCTCGTCAACCACACATTTGGAGCAGATATGGCCCCGCTCAAGGTAATTTATTTTACACATTTACTGTTTACTGAACAAATGTCTGACTGTGTACCCGGGTGTATCCAGCAGCATTGTCGATGGCAGCACCCCCCCCACCCCCCACGTCTGCCAGAGATAACTGTGCTCGGAGTGGAGGCTCTCCTCTACCCAGCCCTGCAATTTGCACATTGCTCCGTGGGCACTCGGAGGCCTGTGTTCTGTTCCCTGTAAGTGGAAACGTGCTCTGAACCTGTCTGCCTCCCTGGGCTCCTCCTGGCCCTCGGTATCAGCCCCCAGGGGGTGTTCAAAACCACTCGGCACAGAAGGCGAAGGTGGAACTTCAGACAGAAGCTTGATTGGATCTTCAGTGACACGCTTGGACTAGCTATGGCCCGGACGTTGGCCCTGCCCACCACGGCCAGGAGAGTTTGGCAGACACCGCAGTGCCATAGGGCTCGCCTCGCTCTGCCAGGGTCCAGTGCATGCACGCAAGCCCGTGTGCGGCCACAGCAGGCGGGAGTGCGTCAGCAGCCCTCTGATGCCTTTTCTTCCACCTTCTTAAAAAAATAAAAGTAAAGCAAATAAATAAATAAAATCCCAAACAACTCACTGAAGTCTCAAAGGAGATGAAGTTTTACCAAAATGAATCCTGCTTCAATTAACTGATCAAATGGATGAATTCTGGCCCTGTCAAGTTTCCTTCCCCGGCTGGAGTGGGGCACGGGCCCGCGCGTCAACTGTTGGGCTCACTGCAGCGACCTGCCCTACAGGCGTGAGAAGAAGCGAGGCCGCAGCTAGAGCCGGGCTTGATTCCAGCGGTCACGCAGTCTGGCCCCTGCCAGCTGGGCTCCCCTGCCAGTAGAGAGATGGAAATAGGGAGTTGAAGGACTCGATAGAAGGCCAGGGAGATCCGACTTGCCTCTGGTTTTCCAGGTGAACAGAGAAGGAAAGGGTTGGTCTGGCCGAGGGTTTGGTGCTACAGTCGGGAGATTTGCAAATGCTAACACATTCCTGTGTGAGGCACATCACCATTTGTCAGTTATTGTGAATACGTGTATTTTAAGCAATAAGATTCAGCTGGTCAGACTCTTCTGGGCAGCCTCGGTGACGCATTTCCTGTGCTGTGATTGTTCTGAAGACAGAGTGGCTCTATCCACTGTGAGAAGCCCAAATAAAAACAATCCCCAAAACGTGACTCTTCTTTTTTCTTGCAGCACCTTGTTCTTTTCTCCCCCCTCCTCCCTCAGACTTCAGGGGTCGTACCCCCAAGGTGGCTAACTGCAAACACTTCTCCCTCCTCCACACAGGCTTCGAGAAGGCACCCAGCAGTTGAGGGCAGGCCCCTGGCCTGAGCGGAGACCACAGGGCCAAGGGCGAGGTGGGTGATGCTCCTGCTGAGGCCACACATTGTCCTGAGTTTTCCCCAAACCCTCTCTCTGCTGAGGGTGTATTTCTGATGTTTGGAATGCTTTGTAAAATCCCACACAGGTTAAAATTGGACGCAAAAAAGCAGAAGCAAGTTCTGTTAGACACCTGGAAGCTAAAATGGCATTTGAAAGAAAGCAAGCACTCCGTGAGATCATTAATTTTTATTTAAAACAAAAAAAATTTTTTTTTTGAGAGGGAGTGAGCGAAAGAGCGTAAGTCAGGGGAAGAGGCAGGGAGAGAAACAGACTCCCTTGAGCAGGGAGCCCGATGTGGGACTCGATCCCAGGGTCCTGGGATCATGACCGGAGCCGAAGGCAGATGCTTAACTGACTGAGCCACCCAGGCACCCTCGTGAGATCTTTTAATGAGATGATAGAGGGGTGCCTGGCTGGCTCAGTCCACAGAGCATGGGACTCTTGATCTCAGGTTTGTGAGTTCGAGCCCCGCGTTGGCTGTAGAGATTACTTAAAAATAATAAAAATCTTTTTAAGATTTTATTTGAGAGAGTGAGCGGGATAGAGCACAAGCTGGGGGGTGGGGTGCGGTGGAGAGGCAGAGGGAGAAGCAGACTCCCTGATGCGGGGCTCAATCCCAGGACCCTGGGACCATGACCTGAGCCACCCAGGTGCCCCAAAAAGAATAATAATCTTTAGGGGGAAAAATGATAGAAATGTGGAAGGCCCTGGAATTTGATACACATGTATTATTGAGTCTCCCACTTTGTGCCCAGCACTGTGCTGGGTGCTGAGGAGAATGCGAAAGAAGTAGAGAAGACAAGGCCCCGTCCTCTGAAAGTTAAGTTACAGGCAGAAGACAAAACAACCGTATGAAATAGTTAACAAGAGGAGGTAGATTGAGATGAAGTGAATGGTACAGATTCAGGGAGTGAGGGACCTGAGAACGGGTGTGCTAACCTCTGCCATTTTGGGCCAGTCATTCTTTCCTAAGACTGTCCTTTTAGCCCTGCTTAAGACTGTCCTCTTAGAACTTTGAGTCAGCTGTAAATCCCTGCTCTAAGGGAAGGGACAGCCTTCGACCTCTGCCAAGGAAGGGGAACACCACCACCCAGCCCAGCTTCTCCTTGGGTGGCCTGCAGGTGGGCAAAGCAATATGATGTACCTCTTGGAACCCTCCCAGCAGGCATTCCTGCCTCCCCCAGTGGACTGCTCACTAATGGGCCCCCAGGGGATGCTGACAGCATTGCCTTCCCTAGTCCCTGACTTTACCCAGCAGTCCAAACTATTATTACCTAAGAGCCCGATGTAAGCCAGACAGCCTCCTGCCCCCATCTTTGAC
Organism: Leptonychotes weddellii; assembly: GCF_054177405.1. Lineage (NCBI taxonomy): Eukaryota > Metazoa > Chordata > Mammalia > Carnivora > Phocidae > Leptonychotes > Leptonychotes weddellii. The sequence continues at coordinate 23,691,071 of NC_138374.1, read as the reverse complement.
CTTGGGCCAGAGCAGTTCTGGCCCCTCAGTGACTCTAGTGGGATGGTTGCTGCCTAGTTCCTTCTAAACTGTTGAGCTCCTCCAAGTAAGCCCAGGAGAGCCATGTTAGCATCTAGAGACAGATCTGTTCTAAAACCACGGGGAGGGGCGCCTGAGTGGCTCGGCGGTTAAGCATCTGCCTTTGGCTCAGGTCAGAATCCCAGGGTCCTGCTTCTCCCTCTCCCTCTGCTGCTCCCCCTGCTCATTCTCTCTCTCTGTCAAATAAAATCTTTAAAATAAAACCACAGGGAAGGACTGGGGAGTCCGTCATTCGTTCCTTCAGTCATCTAATGTCTGAATGGCACAAACAAACCAGTACATTTCTTGCCAGCTGCGTGCTGATGGCTGTGCAGTGTCCCCTTGGTGCCCAGGTCTGTGGAGCAGACCTCACTGCACCCCAGGTTCCTGGGTCACTGAGTTCCTCCTTTTCTATTGCCCTGGGTGACCAAGTTCAGGTGGAGACAATACCAATGCTCTGAAGCACAAAACAGGATAGTTTTGATGAACAAAAATTTCAAGAAACTCCCTATTCTCCAGTTTCCTCTGTTTTCAGCCGGGTGGTGGGGGGAAGCAGGGTTTGACTCAGAAGGAGGGGGGAGCAGGTTTGGCCCACTGTTGGCCAAACCTGCTGGAAACTTGCATCTGCCTGAACCTACTGGGAAGGGCAGTGGGTCCTGGGAGGCATTCGGGATCTGGGTTCCCGGCCTGGGGGCATGTGACTGGCCTTACTCAAGCTGAGCATTTATCGAGCACCTACCATGTACTAGGCATTGGGAATGCAAATATGCCTTAGACCAGACTCCTCTTTAGAAGAGCTAATGGTCTGGAGGGGAAGAAAGGCATGAAAACCATTTTAGTAGCATAGTACCATGAAGCATGTGTGCACAGAATGCGGTGGAAGAGAACGACCTGGGGGCATAGGGTAGCCTGTCTGGAGCAGGGACCTCTAAGCTGAGCTTGTCAGGTGAAGAAAGGTATAAAGGGAATTATAGGTAAGTTCTGGGTATATTGAGTGCTTACTATGTGCCAGGTGCTGAAAAGCCCACAAAAGCATGGGAGGCCGAAATGTCTAAAGCTGCTAGCAATTTAATCTCTGTAGATGTTGCATTCTGGGAAGTGACAGGAGATGAATCTGGAGTGGTAAGCTGGTAATAAAAATATTTTAATTTGTCTTTATCGTTCTATTTATTGACTGCACGTTATTGGGTTGTGTGTAAGCATCTTACCAACATTTTTTTTCATTTTAGCCTCAAAACAGCCATCTGAGGTATGGACTGCTTTGTTAAAGGGGTTGAAGCATTCAGAGAAGTTGACTAACTTGTCCAAGATCACACAGCTCGTAAGTGGTAGAGCCAGGATTTGAACCCCGAACCCTGAAGACTCGGTGCTCACAAGCCATGTGAAGAACTTTTGATTTCTTTTCAAAGGTGAGAGAGAACCAGAGGAAGGTAATAAGCAGGCAAGTAGCGTAGTGAAAGGTGAGCCAGACAGTTTCCTCAGGAGCTTCTTTGTCCCCCTTGCGTGTTCCCCCTTGCCTCGTCAGAAGCCTTCAGAGGCCCCCCACACTGAGCCAGGCACCCCTGCCTGAGCCCCTCAGCTCTGAAACAGCCTCACCCCTGGGATAGGTGGTGCAGATCAATGCTAACTTCCTCAGGGAGGGTGAGTCCCCCAGGAAACATTGTACAATTCTCAGAAGTTAGAGCTTCCAGGTGGCTTGGAGGGGAGAAGAGGATTTGGTTTGATCTGAAGTTTCTCCTCACTCTAAGCCCGTTCCCCACCAGTGTAACCTTCCATTTTGCATGTCTTCTTACCAAGAAGTCTCAGGAAACCCAATCCCGCTGGAAAATGTTACAAAACTCCCTCCGTGTTGGAACTGTGAGAAGTTTGTCTCTGGGCTCTCCACCCACGTCCCAGCTGCCAGCATGCCCCAGCTGGGAAAGGAGGGAGGGGCAGCCGGCGGGATCATCGGGCTATTCGGGCCGGTTCCCGGAGGTCCCGTCCTTCAGCTAGACCTGTCTGAACAACACTTGCTTCTTCGTCCTTAGAGAAGGACTTATGTGGATCTGGCTGTAGGCAATGGCAGCAAAGCCAGTATTTATCAAGGCACTCGATGCATTATGTAGGTCCCTATCTGACCTTCAGCAACGTTGTGAGGTTGGCGGTACTGTTTCTAGGCACGCCTCAGCCGCCCATATTACAGTTGAGCAAACTGAAGTTTAAGAAGGCCGAGTAAGTTGCCCGTGGTCACTGGGTCTGTAAATGACAGCACGGGGACAGTTTGCCGGCACAGCCTGACCTCTTATCTTCTGTAGCTCCCCTGCTCACCTGGCCCTTTCTGCTTTTCCGCCTCCCCCAAGCCTCAGATAATGGGCAGCACAGGTGGTAAGTTAAAGTTACCCCCCTGTACAAATGAGAAAACAGGTTCAAGAAGCTAGCAATGGGCCTAAGATCCAGGGCCTGGAACCTAGGGGGTGGGGGGCCAGGGGCCTAGAACCTGGATCCTCCTCATCCAGTCCTCCCAGACTCTCTCGCCTCTGTGATTAGATTCCTGTCCTCCAGAGATGGGTGTTGAAACCCAGGAGTGTGACTGGAGAAAGAGTTCCCCATTTGCTTCAGGTTTTATGGCCACCAGAGGCGCTAGAACAGTTACTCACTCTCATCCACCCCCACTCCACACCTAGGGTGCCAGGGAAGGGGTCCCTCCCCCCAGGATGGGGACTCTGGGGAGCTGCCCTTCTGAAGGACAAGGACAGCCCATTTCTCCTGGGAGGGCCAGCTGTTTTGGTTCACAAAAGCTGATTATTAAATTTTCAGGAATTTGGGGGCACCTGGTTGGCCCAGTCGGTAGAGCATGTGACTCTTGATCTCCGGGCCGTGAGTTCAAGCCGCACCTTGGGTGTGGAACCTACTTAAAATAAAATAAATAAATAAGTACTTACCTAAATGTTCAGGAATTTTATGAGCTGTCTATTAAATAACCATTAAAAAAAGTGAACTATATAAGCCCGCAATTGAATACATTATAACAGAAACAAAGGCAATAAATACTCAAAACTAATCATTTCCTAATTGTTTTACGATGTTACTATTATCTGTGCCCTTGAGGTTATTTACATCTTTGTATGGTGGGAATAATGGTATTATTAGTAATGGTATTATATAGTAATGCTATTTATTATATAACATAACGGTAAATAGCATATAATGCTACCGAGCATCTCTTCCCAACTCTGTATTCAGTGACATCACATGGGTGGCCTGCAATTGCTCATAGTGGGGACTGTTTACATCATGGCAATTGGCAAACACTACGAATCATGGCTCTTCCCCAGCAGTACCAGAAAACTGGTCGTTTAGTGTTTACTTACCATCATATCACTGGCTAAGGGCATTCTGAGGCTCAAAATGTTACTGTGGGGTCTTGGCAAACACCTTCCAGCTTTGTCAAAAATCTGGGCTTCCTTCTGCATTAGGAGATAGTCTATTTATCACTGGACCAATTAGCCAAGGGGTTTAGAGCATTGGATTCAGTCCTTTTGTGTGTCTAACCTACTTGCCAGGTGCTGTTGAGCAAGATAAGTAACATGAGAAGATTCAGTCTTGAATTCCAGAGACATAGGGGTGGGCAGTGCCTTTGGGGGACACTGCACCCATTTTGAGCCCAGGCAGATGCTCAGGTGCACGTGGGGTTCAGTACCAAGGAACAGAAGCTAAGTGCTAAAAGAGTACAAGCACAGTGGTCTAGGGGTCGTGAGATATGCCCTAGAATATGGCTTGCACTCTGAGACTCAGGATGGGAGGAGTTAGGTCAGTGGGAAAAGGCCTTCCAGGCAGGGGAAGGGCGGTTTGGGCAGGAGTCGGGGTTCATGAGGTCATTTTCTGAAAGGACATTCAGCTTTGTACTCTCCCAGGCCAGACACCCCAGAGCCCTTCTGCACGGACACTGGATGGGTGAGAAAGCATGTCTGGCTCCTCTTCCTGCATCATTGAAATCTTGGGTGCTAGTCCCAGCCCTGATGCTCAGGAGCTGTGTGACTTAGGGTAAGTTACCTCCCCTGCCCTTGCCTCAGTTGGCCCTCAGTTTTGTCATCTTCAAAACGCAGGATTATTCTCTCATTTCCCTGCCACTCTATGATCTGATCCAATAGTTGGAGAGGAGAATACTTAACGCTCCTCCAGCCGATCTGCTCCCCTCTGCTTTAAACTGAGGGTGGCTTGGCTCTAGACCAGCGACCAGCTGATGGGGCAGAGGAGCCTTGGAGAGGGAGGGGCCGCCTCCAGTTAAACCCTTTCCCATTGGCCCACAGTGGTGTCAGCATTTCACCAGGCTGCCCACAAACTCTTCCTTGGGCTCTTTAGCAAGACCCCCGGGTTACTGTCCAGTAAAGGCCAGGGCTGAGTTGGGGGGACAGTAAGGAATAGTCTCTTGTCACTGGATTAACCAAGCTTTTTGAGGGAAGAAGGTGTGCTGTAATGGAAACCTTTGTCCCTCCCTCCTTGCAGGGGCTCTGTTGATATCTTCTGAAAGCATGGCCAGAGGGGGTCTCAGCCTTGCCCCGCTGGCCCTTCCAGAGCCCTCCTTCAGTCAGAAGAGAAGGACTGGGTGGATGATTCAACCCTGGCTCAGCTGGTGCCAGGGAGCTGGCACTAGAGCCTCTCTCTAGGCTAATGGGCAAGGATCAGTTTCTCCCCGGGGCATCTCGGGACATCTTTCGCTTGCAAACTGGCCAGTAGCCAAGGTTTGGGTGCTGGTTCCAAGGTTTGCAGAAGTCTGGGAGCCATTTTCTAGTGAGGCATTTACAGGCGTCCTGGGGTTGTGGCGTGGGGAGCCGGGCAGAGCCGGGCGCTGCAGTGTCCACCCCAGGACAGGACAAGCGAAAGGAGACCTGCTGGTCTTTGCAGACCAAGACAGAGGGATAGGTAGTGGTGGGTTGAGTTTGTGGATTGCACACACTCCCCCAAAGCCAAACCCTCCAGGTATGCGCAGCGATGCCTGATTGGATCAAACAAGATCTGCTCCACTTTCTTTTTTTTTTTTAAGATCTGCTCCACTTTCAAAATGGAAACAATCCCACCCTTTCTCACCGTCTCCACTGCTATGGCCGGGAGCTGAGCCACCATGATCTCGCTCTCCTGGACCAGCACAACCACCTCCTCCCTGCCCCAGCTCTCATCCCTCTCAGACCAATCTCCACTCAGCAACTAGGGCGGTCTTAAAAATACAAACCAGGGGTGCCTGGGTGGCTCAGTCGGTTAAATATTTGACTCTTGATTTTGACTCAGGTCATGATCTCAGGGTTGTGAGATCGAGCCCCAAGTTGGGGGCTCCATGCTGGGTGTGGAGACTTCTCAAGATTTTCTCTCTCCCTCTCCCTCTGCTCTTCCATGTGTGTCCTCTCTCTCTCTCTGTCTCTCTCCTCCTCCCTCCCTCCCTCCTTCTCAAAAAAAAAAAAAAAAATGCAAACCAGACCTTCCCACTTACATGTTTATCTCCCCCCCCACCCCGGCCCCACTGCCCAGTGACTTCCTATCACACCAGGAATAAACAGCTAAACCCCTTCCTGCTACTTGCAGAGGCTCTGTGGGGCCTGGCCCCTGTCTCCAATCTGACTCCAGCAGAAGCTCCTCTCCCCTTTCATTTACTCTGCTCTTGCCACACCAACCTCTCCCCCAGCGAGAACTTCCCGCCTGCCGGTGGGATGCTTTCCCCCACGTCTTTACACCTTCCCTACCCCTCGCTCGCAGTGGCCAGCCTCCACTTCCACCATTCTCTCCTCACCAACACCCAGTAAAATTGACTCCGAAGCACTTGGGAGTCTCTGTAATGTTTATTTGTCAGTCCTCACTAGAATACAAGCTTGAGTGTCCAGGGACAGGGGGTGGCACAGAGCAGGTGCTCAATAAATATTTGTTGTGAAGAACGAGTGAACAAATGAACAAAGGAGTGAACTGCTCAGGGACCAGGAAGAAAAGCTGTTTTGTTTATGCATGTCACTACCAGGGATGGCAGGCTGGGAAGAAGGCAGTGTGGGCCAGGAGGAAGGAGCGAAGGCCGGGGGGAGGGCATACAGCTGTAATTTTGTGCTGTGGGACCACACAGGGTGGCGTCAGGGGATCCTAGGTGAGCCTCTAGGTGCTACTCTCAGCCTGGGCCTCCCTCCAGGCCTGGCGCACCTTGATCTTCACTTTGAAAGCCTCGATCAAAAAGACCATCTTGGGGTTCCCCTCCAGGGAAGGCAGCTGCCCATCATCTGGGATCTCCAGGTCAAACCTCTGCAGCAACCAGGACATGACGAGGAAGAGCTCCTGGCGGGCCAGGATCTCACCTAGGCAAGAGCGGGGTCCTGCTCCGAAGGGCAAGTAACTTAGTGACGGAGAGATGAGCTGACTCCTCGTGGGGTCCAAGAAGCGCTCTGTGGACACGGAGAGCTGTCAGCCACGGCCAGGACAGGACTAAGGATAAGAATGGCTCTGCCCTGCCCAAGGGGGAGACGTGGCCTTGCCCAGGGAGCCCCAATCTGAGGAGGTGGACAACCTTACATGGGGGAACCCTAGCCTGAGGAGAGATACAGCCCAGCTCTCGGGTAGCCCTTACTCACACAGAAGAAATGCAATATTCAGGAAGGATGGAAAGGAGGCAGTACTGACGACTGAAAATGCCACCATCCGAGGGGCGAGGGGCTGACTTCATGGGAGCCATATACCTAGAGGGCTTCTTAGAGGACATTTGCAGTTGGTGGAAGGAGAAAGTGAGAAATCTGGCTGTGACGAGTTTGGGTAAATCTAGGGTAGAATGGGGCTATCAACAGGTTCATGTAGTTGGAGCCAGGAGTTTTCCAGTAGAAAGCTTAGCAGAAGGAATACAAGGCTGGAATGCTGGAACACGGAGGCTAGGCTGTCTGTGTGGCTTGGGAGAAGGACAGAACAGGGACTCACCTGGCATGAACTGGTCTGGCTGGTGCCACTCCTTCTCATTGTGATGCAGTGCCCACAAATTGATGATAACATTTGTGCCCTTGTCAATGGCAAACTCGCCAATGCTGCCCCAAAGAGGGAGAGGAAAGGGGAGTCTAAAATATTGTCCTCCCCAAACTGCTCAGCCCCACGCCTCCACAGTCCCCCACCCTGGGGGAAAAAAGCCCTATATGTCCTCATGCCCACTCCCTCATCTTTTCCTCAGCTTCTGCCAGATCAAATATGAACCCAGCCCTTCTGTAGACCTCTTCCTCACTAGCTCTTATGTATCAATACTTGTGTACATGGGCATTCATGTCTGTCAGGGCATGTGGGTGTGCATTTTGAGCTGGTGCATGTGCGTATGTGTGTGTGTGTGTGGTGGCTATTGGATTGGGTAGGAGCATAGAGCACCTGGTCTATCATTCCAGATCACATGTCTCCAGAGCAGCAGGCAGTTTCTGAGGGAGGTCAGTTAGATCTGTGGATTAGTCAGTGGGTGTTAGTGGGGGGCAGATATATTGATCAGTAGGGTCATGGATAGGACGATTGGTGGTCAATGGTTGAGTATAAATTGACCAGCAAGCGGAGGGGTGGGGCAGTAGAGGGGGGACCAGGTGGACTGGAAAGCGGTGTTGTGTGGGAGGGAAGGCATACCTGGAATCAACGATAGCCTTGTGGGGGATGAGTGTAGGGGCCACAGGCCGGATGCGAAGCACCTCTCTGATGGTGGCCTCTAGCAAGATGAGTTGATTCCGGTCACTCATAGTTGGTGTGCGGCTGAAACCCACATTCTGGTCAATCTCCTCCTGGATCTTCTTCTGCAACTGAGGGCCAGAGTGGGGTAGATGTGACCAACATGCTTAAGCCCAGGAGAAGCACGGGCTTAGAAGAATCCCATTGTTACATCCAGAAGAGCTGGTTCAGACTCTTCCTAGTGGTGGCTTTGCAGTCCAGGCTTTGTTTCCACAAGATGGGGCAGCTCCACCCTAGGGCCAAAGCCAACTACTGCTTGGGTTAGGAGTGGGGCAGCCCAGTCACCTTGCATGGAAGGTCAAAGGACATTACGTCTCCCTCTTCCTGGGGCCACAGGTGGATCTGGCTGGGGTGAAGAGTGGTTGGGAAGACCAGAGTAGGGAGAAGCCCACCTGAGGATTGTGTAGCAGGAAGGCCACAGTCCACTTCACCACAGACGTGGTGGTCTCTACACCGGCCCCAAAGATATCCCCTATGGTGGTGAGAATATGTTTGTCTGAAAGGAGTTTTGAATCCCGGTCTGAGGCAGCATTGTTATTGTCTGAGTTCATCCTGGCTTGGATCAGTATGTCCAGCAGGTTGGTGATAGAGTCGCTGCTGAAGTTCTCCTGGTTGGGTGAGGTTGGGAGACAATGATAAGGAGGGAGCCTCATCTGCAAAACCCTTCCATACTTTCATCCCAGCCTGGAGATACAAAGGCTTCTTCCATCTGGACATGAGGGACTGGGGAGAGACTAGGCAGGACCTACGAGCTTGTGGAGGTAGGAGGGCTCTCTCTAAATTTTGGGAGTAAGTGGGTCCCTTCTCTGATCCTCTGCAATTCCTTACTTCCTCACCCTTATTCATTAGTTAAGTCATTTTTTGTTGAACACCTACTGTGTTCCAGGCTCTCTGCTAGGTGCTAGAGATACTCCAGTGTCCAAAATGGACCCCAGCCCTGTTTTCATGACACTTCAACCTAACTCATGGTCTCCTCTGCTCCATCACCTACCTTATGTTTTTCAAGGATTTCATTCAGCAGTTCATCTCGCATTTTAACACAGTTCTTCATTTTTTCCACGGTTTTGTTGGGGAAAATCTGGAGAGTAGAAAGAAGTGTCATCTTCAATTTTGTTTCTCCAGCTACCAGCTACCAGAATCCCTCCTGGAGGCAGATCCTAGCTTTCGGTGTCTGGAGAGTTTCCACTCTAACCCAGACCTTCAGCCAAAATGGAAGGCAAGATGGGGACACAGAATGGGATTATTAATGACAACTAGGACAACTCCAAATAAGGGAAAAGGGATCGTCTTCACTTCCCCTTCCCCATCGAATCAAACATCAGGCACTGATGGAAGATCTACTAATTAAACTCTGCTGTGTGCCCAGCCCTTAGGAGTAAGATAGACTTGAGTCTGAAGCCTGGAGCAAGTTCCTTAATTTCTCTAAGCCTGTATTCTCATCTGTCTGGGGATAATAAAACTGACCGTTAAGGGGAATAACATGATTAATGCATGTGGAGTGCTTAGTAGTGGGCATATGGCAATTGGTAAATAAATGAAAGCCATTGTCATGATATTAAAAATGCATAGTTAAAAGCTAAACCTATTTTTGTAGAGAAGTGGTGCTTTTAAAATGAGAGGAGGTGGAGGTCACTGTGGCTGAGGTGGTCAGGAAAAAAGTGGGTCTGGAGCTGGGCAGTAAGAAGAATTGGGGACAGGGATTCCTGGAATCTGAAGGTGGGGCCTGGCCTCATCCTCACCTTCAACCTGGGGAATATGTCTACCATTTTATCCGTTCCCAGAGAATCCAAGATGCCGTCATTATAATTCTTTATGATCTTCAGAGCAGGATCTCCATTCTTGTAGGAGGAGTTGAAGCAAATCAAGCAGATTATGTTGGTCACCGCCAGGAAGAGAGGCAAGGACAAGTCTATGGACTGTCCATTCTGGGTGGCCAGGAAATCACACAATAAACTGTTTTCCTGACAAACTGGGAGGAGAGAGGGGCAAGACGGTGGGGAATTCAGCAGCACCCTCCCTCCTTCCCAGTTCCGCCTTAGCCAGGGACATAGAGCAGATGGCCACCAGATGGCAGCAGCAGTCAAGAAGGCACTAGATTGAGCCTTCCATTGCCCCCTCCCCAGCCCCTTCTCCCTCCAGCAGCTGAAGGGGACGGCCAGCACTCACTGATCTTCTCTAGCCTCTGGTCGCCATCCTTGAACAGGGCAAAGGTGGCCAGTACCAGCTTCCTATGCAGCTGCCAGTTGGCACCATGGTCTGCGAAGGCGATGCCCTTTTGGTTGTCAGACAGGATGTCCAGAGTCACCTTTGGAGAGCAGGAAAGGCTGTAAGAATCAGACATCAATGACCCGCCCTTGCCCTGGGCCTCCTGCACCCTTCCTGTGGGAGAAGGCAGGTACTTGCCATGCTGACACCCATGTGGGACACCCCTGCTCTACTCTGCCGTGACCGTTAGGCCTTGGTAGGGCAGGGCCCGAGACCTCTCTACTCCTAATTCCATCAGAGAGACAGACTGAGGAAAAAAAAGGGACCCCGAATTACAATGCAGTTCTGGGGGGGGCAGTTCAATGACAGGGTGACCTCTGGGCCTCTCTTATCAGTTTCTGACCAGGGGAAGGCAGCCATGGATGGGATAAGCTCTCTGAATGGTGCCTGTCCTGGGGACAGGAGCAGGTGGGCTTGTAGATACAGGACTGCGCAGACGTCTGCCTTTCCCTGGGCCCTCCGGGGCGTGCTGCAGGCGTAGCCCTGCTCATCTTTCTGCCTCCTACTGCAAGGCTGTGTGCCCACCATAAGGCCCCATCTGGAGAATGCAATCTGGACTTGGCCACTCCACCTCCTCTCAGAGGGACTTCAAAGCATCCGGCTTCAAAGCCTCCCCTCTTACATCCTGTGACCTGCAAGCCCCATCTGACCAGCCTCCTCCTTCCTCTTTGCTCAGGAGGGTTGGGAGTGAGGCCGCTGGCCAGCAGACCTGGCTGACTTGTCCAAGGAAAAATGAATCAGCCCTTGGCCTGATCAGAGATAAGTGGCTGGGGGGCCCTGCCTGGGGTGTCCAAGGGGCTACTCAGCAGCAAGGTGCTGGGATGGGGCATTGGCATTATTTGCAGATGGTTAGCCTCTTTCCTCCCCTAGGAGCATTACAGAAGGCTCGGCAGGATAGATCATATAATAATATATGTAATATATTTTATATTATACAAATAATATATATACATATATATGACACATAAAATTTACCATTTTAACCATTTTAATGCCACCGTGTGTCAGCCCTACTGTGAGCCAGAGCAGCTGGGGCAGGTCCAGAGAAACAGCAATCCCCTCCCTCCAAAAGCCAGGATACTTCTCCCTCATACCTTCCCACAGAAGACAGTAGTCATTTTAATCCCATTTTCCATATGAAGAGTAGCACTCCTAAAGGCTATTTATGGAGTACTTACTGTGCTGGGCACTGGGCTCAGTGCTTTGCATATACTACCTCAGTTAATTAGGGAAGTCAAGACTCAGAGAGAACATCATCCAGTTCCAGGCGAGATGACAGCCCAGAAAATGAAGTCTTCCTTTGATTCTTCCTGCCTAGTTTAGAGGCTGGGTGGGGTCCGAGGGGTCGATCCCCACCCACGGTCCTGTTAGTCTGTTTTAGGAAGAATTACAGGTTGGAAGAATTATAGGAGCTGGAAGGGTCATTCCAGGCATGGTCTGCAAAACCCCCGGGGCTGGTGAGAGAGGAGAGATAGTGGGCACTGCTTACCCCTTGGGGCCGCCCAGAGAATTCCTTGCCCTTCTTGACAAGCACCTCCTTGGCCAGCTGGTGGTGGCCGACCATCACTGTAGTCTTGGTACCCATGCGAAAGGAATAGATGGGGCCGTATTTTTTCTGCAGCTTGAAGAAGTTCACGTGCGGATGGCCACCTCTGGGGAGGAATGGCAGGCTGCCCACCAACGGCAGGGATGGGAGGCTCTTGGGATACTTGGCACTGGGGCATTTTGGCTTGGGCCATAAGAAATAGGCAAGGGCGAACAGCAAAAAAGCGAAGAGCTCCCACATGGTGGCTGGGCACCGGCAAGCAGGACAGACAGCTATGGAGTAGAAGAACAGCAACCAACTCTAGGGTGCAAGGAGGCCTTATTTAAGGGCTGCCCTGATCTTCACCTTGGCTCTGTGTTATCTCTTGCCTTGTGGAAATTTATCCTGGAGCACAGCCAGGCCCAAGCCCTCTCCCAGAATCAGGAGAGGAAGGAGTGGAGGCCTCCCTCCTCAAGGGCTGGCTCAACTCCAGGACAAACCCCGAAGAGGGGGGGCTAGGTAAGGGGAAGACAGCTGGTCCTCCCTCCCTGGAGCTCCCCATTCATCAATGTCCACAGAGTGCACCAGAAGCAAATGGTATCTGGGTCAGGAATCAAGGCTTGGGACTTTCCACGTTGTAAAGTCAAAATCCATGAATAGATGGTGTTGTCAGGAGGGTTACAGCCAGCAGGGACTGTCAAAGATATTTTACCCAGTCTTATTTAACAGCCAAAAAATGCGATCCCTTCCAAGGTCAGTCTTGTATACGGTCACACAAGATAGTGACTGCAAGGGGGCGCCTGTGTGGCTCAGTCAGTTAAGCTTCCGACTCTTGATCGTAGCTCAGGTCTTGATCTCAGGGTCATAAGTTTGAGCCCCACATTGGGCTTCACACTGGGCATGGAATCTACTTTTAAAAAATATATATATATATAATATTATAAATATACATAAATATAATATAAATAATATAAAATAACCAATAAAATATAATTATATAAATATTAAGTAATATAATTATATGTTATATAATAATATATTTTATAATATATTATGAAAATAATATATATACATATATATGACACATAAAATTTACCATTTTAACCATTTTAATTAAAAAAAAATGTTTAAAGTAAGCTCTATGCCCAACATGGGGCTTGAACTCACAACCCCAAGATCAAGAGTTGCATGCTCCACTGACTGAGCCAGCCAGGAGTCCCCCATTTTAACCATCTTAAGTGTACAGTTCAGCAGTAAATATACTCACAATGTTGTATGGCCATCACCACTATCTACTTCCAAAACATTTTCATACCCCAAATAGAAACTACCCATTAAGAAATAACGCCCCATCTCCCCCTCCCTCCCACTCCTTGCAACACCTAATCTACTTTTGTCTCTATGAATATGCCTATTTCACATAAGTGGAATCTTGCAATATTGTTTTTTGTGTGTCTGGCTTATTTCACCTAGCATAATGTTTCTGAGATTCATCCACGTTGTATCAGAACTCCATAGCTTTTTATGACTGAATGATATTCCGTTATATGGATATACTGCCTCTTGTTGATCCATTCATCAGTTGATGGACACTTAGGTTGTTTACAACTTTTGGCTCTTGAAAAAGTGCTGCTATGAGTCCCTGTTTTCAATTCTTTGGGGGGTATACCAGGGAGTGGAATTGCTAGGTCATATGATCATTTTATATTAACTTAAGTTTATGTTCAGGTATTAAGTTTCAGTTTCCTCCTCTGTAAAATGGAAATAAGAATGGAATCTACTTCTCTGGGGTTGCTGCGACTCAGTGAGATCATGCAGGTAGAAGTGTGCCTGGCAGGAAGTAAGTACTCATCTAGTATTTATGCTTATCATCATTATACCAAAATGGGCTTCCTGGTTTCTCTGAGCTCTTATTAGTAGGTCTTCCTGACAGACAAAGGTCTTATTTTCTGCTGGAAACCTTCAGTGGCTCCATCAGTGTTGATCAATGATTTGAAATCACTAGGTGAAGCCACAGCCCCAGGGAGGTGGACATTCCTGGTGTCAGTCATCACAGAAGAGGTGGGTCCTTGGACAGGCATCCAGGACCCACTGAGTGAGACTCACAGAGGTGGGAGATGGAATTTCTGCCCATCTCTGGGGGTGGTCTGCCAGGTCTGTACTTTGAAGAGTGGTTTTCCTACTTATGCACTGTCAAGTTTTGGTATTATGATTTTACTCATTTTATAAAGTTATTGGAGAAACTTTCAACCTTTTTCTATGTCCTTAAGCAGATTAAATAACATGGAAGTGATCTATTCTTTGAAGTTCTTTTTATTATTATTATTATTTTTTAAAGATTTTATTTATTTGACACACAGAGAGAGAGAGCACAAGCAGGGGGAGCGGCAGGCAGGCAGAGGGAGAGGGAGAAGCAGGCTCTCCGCTGAGCAAGGAGCCTGATGCGGGGCTCGATCCCAGGACCCTGGGATCATGACCTGAGCCGAAGGCAGCCGCTTAACCGACTGAACCACCCAGGCGCCCCTATTCTTTGAAGTTCTAAAGCAAGTTAATGTGAAAAGTGTCAGGTCCCAGTGCCTTTTTCAGAGAGATGACTCCTTAACATGATTTTCCAGTTTCTTCCAGAGATGTTGGTCTCAATTCTTCTGAGTCTTCTTGAGTCAATTTTGGCAATTAATATTTCTTAAAATTTGCATTTTCTATTTTTTCTTGATTTGTCAAAGGTTTTATTGATCTTTTCAAAGAGTCTCCCTTTGAATTTATTCATCAAGTCTTTGATGACTGTTATTTTAATTTGGTTTCAATGTTGATAAATGATCAATGCAAAACATCCCATGTAACTTTATACCAGAATTCAGACTGAAAGTTCATGTGAATTCCACTTCGTTTGAATTGCTGTTTTCCTTTTTCCCTTGTTCCTTGTCTAAAACATAAGCCCCAATGTCTACTACAGCTGAATTTATGACCAGGGAACTCCATTCTTAGGTATTTAAACAACAGCATTTGTACATATGTTCACCAAAGGCACATTCGAAAACGTTCATAGCAGCACTATTTGTAATAATTCCAAACTAGGAAGAAACCCAAGTATTTATCAACTGTTGAATGGATAAGTTGTCATGCATCATACAGTGGAATAGTATACAGAGATGACAATGGATGAACTGCAGCCACATGCACCAACATGGACGAAACTCACAAACATAAGATTGAGTGAAGAAACCAGACTCCTAAGAATGCAGTGTATGATTTTATTTATATAGATTTTAGAAACAGATAAAACTAAACTATGGTTCTAGAAGTCAGGTGATGATTACCCTAGCGAATTGTTAAGTGACTGAAAGAGGACTCAGGGTGGGGCTTCTGGGGAGAGGCTTCAGGTAGTATTCTGTTCTTGATCTGGGTGCTGGTAACACAGGTATATTCACTTTGAGCTGGACACCAATTATTTGTATGCATGCTATACTTCAATAAAAAGTTTACTTTAAAAAATTGGGTGTCTATGGAGTCTGGGACCTTACTGAAATTGCATACATATTCTGCATGTATGTATAAATACATATTTTTCTGGAGAGAGGATCCATAGCTTTCACCAGTTCTCAAGACAGTGAGTTCACCATTGGTTTGAGGTTCCCTCTATCCTTATGCTCATCCCCATCTTGCTTTATGATTCTTCTACTCTACCCTCCTCTAGTTGCGTCTTTCCTTCTTTCTAAAACCTTTCCCTGGAGCCTTCTGGTATTGTCCCTCTCTAAAACAAACACACTTCTTTGTTTTCCTTACTTAGCTATAGAATATTTTCTCTACCTCCTGCCTTACCTAAACTGGACCCTTCTCTGAGGACAGCCCTTCCCCTGCTGTTTTCTTGAATAAAGACCCCTAATGTCCAGGTTAGGCAATGGAATTGATGTTCCCTTTACTCCCCAAGGCCTCCAGACCACCAATTCTCCACTTTTGGGTGGAGCAAATTCTTGCTCCTTTTGCAGTTTCAAGCCTTTGTTATTGCCATTACTTACTGACCTCCTGTTGCTCATTTTCATTTAAGATTTAAGATATGGGCACCCGACTCACATCCTTCCTCTCCAATCCCACCATCATCCTGCATGACTTTAGAGTCCATGGGGGATGATCATCCTAACATCCCAACTTCATAGTTCCTTTATCTCCTCAAATCCAAACCCTTACTTCCACCTCAGTTACTCCTCTAAACATCAAGCCCCATCCTCAACTCCATCTCTTTCCTGCCTAGCAGATAATATTACCTTTTACTTAAGAAATCTGAGACCATTGGGGTGCCCGCTGGCTCAGTTGGCAGAGCATGTGACTCTTGATCTCAGGGTTGTAAATTTGAGCCCATGTTGGGTCTAGAGATTACTTAAAAAAATAAAATCTTAAAAAAAAAGAAATCTGAGACCATTAAGTTCAATCTCCCTTAATTTCTACTTTATTGTTAGAGGGAAAGAATCCCTACTCCTGTTTCTAATCAACCTCTCTGACAATTTGGCAAAATAATAACTTTATTGAGCATTTGTCATGTATTACATGTAGTATCTCTTTTAATTCTTATAACAACTCCGTAAGGTACTAGCTATTATTATCACCATTCCCATTTTACAGATGAGGAAACAGACACAAAGACTTGCCCATGGAGAAGCTGGGATTTAAGCAGTCTAAAGCTCTTTGCTCTTAGCCATGGTATTCTGCTTCTCATAATATAAACTGAAACTATATACATACTTTTAGAACCAATAATTCCAATTCTAGGAATTTCTCCTGAAGGTGTCACACAGTTCAATGTACAAAATGAATCATTTCATGTTTATAATTGCCAGCAGTACACCCCCATCAATAGGAGATGAGAATACAATGCAGTCAGAAAAAAGAAGAAAGGCTTTCTGTGCTTATTATGGAAAGATTTCCAAAATATATTGTTAGGTAAAAGAAGCAGAAATAAGAAGAGTATGTATTGAATGCGTCCATTTGTGTAAAAAAAAAAAAGGAAGAAGAATATATGTACTGTTTTGCTTTATATGCATAAAATATCTTTGGAAGGATAGACTACAATGTTAAATCAATAATATAAGTTTCCACCTTAGGACTAGAGAAGGAAAAGCAGCATAAACCTAAAGCAAATATAAAATAAATTATAAAAATTAAAACAGAAATCCAAAAACAAAACAAAAAAAATTAAAACAGAAATCAATGAAATTTCAAACAGGAAAACAATAGAGAAAATTAACAAAACCCAAAGTTGGTTCTTCAATAGATCAATAAAATTGACAAACCTCAAGCCAGGCAAACCTGGCTTTTTTTTTCTAAGAGAGAAGAAAAAATAGCTAATATCAGAAATGAAAGAGGCTCCATCACTCCTGATCCCATGGACATTAAAAGAATAGTAAAGGAATACTATAAGCAACTCTGTGCCCACAAATTTTGATAACTTAGATGAAATGGACCAATTCCTTGAAAACATAATTTGCCAAAACTCACACAAGATAGTCTGAATAGGTCTGTATCTATTAAAGTACTTGAATCAATAATTAACAATGCTTTAAAACAGAAAGCATCAGGCCAGATGGCTTCATTGTTGAATTCTACCAAACATGTAAGGAAAAAAAAATTATACCAATTCTCAACAATCTCTTACAAAATATAGAAGCAGAGGGAACACTTCCTCACTCATTGTATGTGGCCAGAATTTCCTTAATACCAAAACCAGATAAAGACATTACAAGAGGGGCACCTGGGTGGCTCAGTTGGTTAAGTGTCTGACTTCAGCTTGGGTCATGATCTCGGGGTCCTGGGACCGAGCCCCACAACAGGTTCCCTGCTTAGCAGGGAGTCTGCTTCTCCCTCTCCTTCTGCCCCTCCCCACCCCACTCATGCATGCTCTCTCTCTCTCTCTCAAATAAATAAATAAATAAAATCTTTAAAAAAAGACATTACAAATAAGGAAGGCTACAGGCCAGTATCTTTCGTGAACATACACACAAAAATCCTCAACAAAATATTAGCAGCTTAAATCTAACAATATATTAGAAGAATTATGTATCAAGACCAAGTGGGACTTACCTCAAGTATTCAGGCTGATTCAACATTAAAAAATCAGTTAATGTAAACTATCACATCAACAGGCTAAAAAAGAAAAATCATATATGCAGAAAAACATTTGACAAAATCCAACATCTATTCACAATAAGAACTCTCAGCAAACTAGGAATGGAGAGGAATTTCCCCAAAATCATAAAGAACAACTACAAAAACCCTACCGTTAATATAATAGTTGATGGACAGAAACTAGATGATTTGCCCCTGAGGTTGGGAAAAAGGCAAGGATGTCCCCTCTCACCATTCCTATTCAACATAGTACTGAAAGTCCTAGCTATGCAAAAAAAACAAAGAAAATAAAAGGTATACAGATAGGGAAGGAAGAAATAAAACTGTCTTTGTTAGCAGATGACATGATTATGTAGAAAATCCCAAAGAATCAACAAAAAACCCCTCCAGCAACTAATAAGGGATTATAACAAGGTTTGCAGGATACAAGTTTTTAATATAAAAAAATCAATTGCTTCCCTATATATCAGCAATGAAAAATTGGAAACTTGAAATTTAAAGCACAATACCATTTACATTAACAAAAATGAAGTATTTAGGAATAAAATGTGTTATGCACATATAATAAAATATTATATTTTATTGATAAAAACTACAACTCTGACAAAACAAATTTAAAAATATTTAAATAAATGGAGAGATATGCCATGTTCATGGATAGGAATGATCAATATTGTAAGATGTCAGTTCTTCCCAATTTGATTTATAGATTCAGTGCAATCCTAATCAAAGTCACAGCAAGTTATTTTGTGGGTATTAAAAAACTAATTCTCAAGTTTATATAGAAAGGTAAGAGAGGCACCTGGCTGGCTCGGTTGGTAGAGTGTGTGACTCTTGATCTTGGTGTTGTGAGTTTGAGCCCCACGTTGGGTGTAGAGATTACTTAAAAATAAAATCTTAAAAAAATGGAAAGGCAAGGGGCACCTGGGTGGCTCAGTTGTTAAGCATCTGGCTTCGGCTCAGGTCATGATCCCAGGGTCCTGGGATCGAGCCCTGCATCAGGCTCCCTGCTTCTCCCTCTCCCACTCCCCCTGCTTGTGTTTGCTCTCTACCTGTCTCTCTCTCTGTCAAATAAATAAATAAAATCTTTTAAAAAAAATGGAAAGGCAAGAGACCCAGAATTGCCAACACAATACAGAACAGAGTTGGAGGACCGACACTACCTGATTCAAGACTTACTGCAAAGCTACAATAATCAAGACAGTGTGTTACTGGTGAAAGCAGACAAATAGGTCAATGGAACAGAATAGAGAGCCCAGAAATAGACACAAATGGAAATAGTCAACTGATCTTTGACAAAGTAGATGCTGGAACAATGACATCCTGGAAGGAAGGAAGGAAGGAAGGAAGGAAGGAAGGAAGGAAGGAAGGGAGGGAGGGAGGGAGGGAGGGAGGGAGGAAGGAAGGAAGGAAGGAAGGAAGGAAGGAAGGAAGGAAGGAAGGAAGGATGGATTACACAATAGACCTTACACCTTCCAAAGAAGTTATTATCAAAAAATGGATCATAGACCTAAATGTAAAACACAAAACTATAAAACTCCTAGAAGATAACATAAGAGAAAATTCAGGGACCTTCAGTTTGGTGATGACTTTTTAGATACACACCATAAGCATAATCCATGAGAGAAAAAAAAATAAATTGGACTCCCTTAAAATTTAAAACTGCACCATGAAAGTCACTGTTAAAAAAATGAAGAAACAAACCACAGACTGGGAGATAATATTTACAAAATATATATTTGATAAAAGATTAGTATCCAAAATATGCAAAGAACTTTGAAACCCACCAATAAGAAAACAACCCAATTTAAAAATGGGCAACAGATCTGGACAGACATCTCACCATAGATGATATATAGATGGCAAATAAGCATATAAAAAGACACTGGTTGTCATATGTCATTAGGGAATTGCAAATTAAAACAACAATGAGAGACCCACTACACACATATTAGAATGGCTAAAATCTCAAAATTGACAATACCAGATGCTGACCAATGTGGAGCAACAGGAACTCTTATTCATAGCTGGTGGGAATGCAACCACTTTGGAAGACAGTTTGGCAGTTTCTTACAAAACTAAACATTCTTATCATTTTATACCCATTAGAATGGCTATTATATTAAAAAAAAACAAAGTAACAGTGTTGGTGAAAGCGTGGAGAAATTGGAAACCTCGTGCATTACTGGTGGTGATGTAAAATGGTGCAGCTTCTGTGGAAAAGTATTGTTCCTCAAAATGTTAAACATAGAATTACCGTCTGAGGGCGCCTGGGTGGCTCAGTTGGTTAAGCGACTGCCTTCGGCTCAGGTCATGATCCTGGAGTCCCTGGATCGAGTCCCGCATCGGGCTCCCTGCTCGGCAGGGAGCCTGCTTCTCCCTCTGACCCTCCCCCCTCTCATGTGCTCTCTCTCTCTCATTCTCTCTGTCTCAAATAAATAAATAAAATCTTTAAAAAACAAAACAAAACAAAACATAGAATTACCGTCTGAGCCAGCATTTCTATACCTAGATATGTGTCCAGAAGAATTGACAAGAGGGACTCAAATAGATAATTTGTACACCAATGTTCACAGCAACATTATTCACAATAGCCAAATGGAGTCAACCCAAGTGTCCACCAACATGAATGGATGAACAAATGTGTTATAGACACACAATGGACTATTACTCAGCCATAAAAAGAATGAAGTTCTAAAACATTCTGCGACATGGATTAACTTTGAAAACCTTTTGCTAAGTGAAATAAGCTAGACACAAAAGGACAAATGTTGTATGATTCCACTTGCAAGAGGTATCTAGAATAGGTAAATTCATAGTGACATAAATCAGAAGAGTGGTTACCAAGGGCTGGAAGGGAGGGGGAAATAGGAAGTAATTATTTAAGGGGTACAGAGTTTCTGTTTGGGACAGTGAAAAAGTTTGGGAAATAGATAAGGGCAGTGGGTGTATCAGTATGCTCTTAATGTACCTAATACTACTGAATGGTACACTAAAAAAATTGTTAAGATGGTAAATTTTACGTTATTTCTATTTTATCATCATAAAAAATATGACCCAACAATTGTGCTCCTAGGTATTTAAGAAAATCAGTAAAAAATTTATGTCCACACAAAACCTACACACAAATATTTATAGCCACTTTATTCATAATTGCAAAACACTGGAAGAAACCATTCATTAGTAGGCGAATGGATAAGCAAACTGTGGTACATCCATACAAAGGAATATTATTCAGTGATAAAAAGAAATGAACTATCAAACCACAAAAAGACATGGGGAAGTTCAAATACACACAGTTTATTTAAAGAAGCTAGTCTGAAAAGGCTACATACTGTATGATTCTAACTAATTGACAATTTCAGAAAGGCAAACTAGAGAGACAGTAAAAATATCAGTGGTTGCCAGGGGCCCAAGGAGAGGGAGGAGGGTTGAATAGGTGGAGTACAGGGGATTTTTAGGGCAGTAAAACTATTCTGTATGATACTGTAATGGTGGATACATGACATTTTGCATCTATCAGAACCCATAAAACCCAAACAACACAAAAAGTGAATCCTAGTGGAAAGTATGGGCGTCGTTTAATAATAATGCATCAATATTGGTTCATCAGTTTTAACAAATATACCACAGGAATGCAAAATGTTATTCACAGAGGAAATTTTGAGTAAGGGAGAAACAAGAGCCTCTTCACAAAAATGACTCTATTCTTTTGGACTCTGTAAAGAGATACAGTCTATTGAGGGTGTGGGGGAGTCATATCCTTGGAATAGCCCTACAGAATACTTAACCTTGTGTCTGGGGTGGCACTAAAGAGTCTAATTGCAATATATGAAACAGAGCTCAGAAGCTACACAAGAAATGCATCAGCCTTGATGGAGCTGAAGTATAGCATCTCTGGGTGTTGTGACAAATATTTATTGCTGTATCTTGTACTTCTTCTTTAGGACTTTAGGAAGGGTACCATTATTGGTATATTGTTTTTCAAGTTGACTGTACTAGTGATAGCTTGGGGAAATGAAATTGTAATGTTAGTGTGATGATCGTCTCTAGAAAAGCCTAGACTCAGGCAAGCTATTATTACTAGTAAGGGGAACATGCTAAGTCATAAAGATAGAACCTGACATTAGGGGCACCTGGGTGGCTCAGTCGGTTGGGCGTCTGCCTTCGGCTCAGGTCGTGATCCCAGGGTCCTGGGATCAAGCCCCACATCGGGCTCCCTGCTCAGCAGAGAATCTGCTTCTCTCCCTCCCACTCCCCCTGCTTGTGCTCTCTCTCTCTCTCTCTGTCAAATAAATAAATAAATAAAAATCTTATAAAAAAAGGAAAAAATTAAAAAAAAAAAGAACCTGACATTAGTTTTTTTAAAGTATGAAAACAAGACTATGAAGAGAGTGGCACGTGTAGGGGCTGTGTTCCAAGGGTTTGGGGTGGTAGCTGTCTAGTCCATGTGGTTTTCAGCTTCTTCTGAGGTTTTTGAACTACCTGCTTCAAAAATTTTCTGGTGACCTTAATTTAGGGTCACTATTGCATGTCAACTTTTCAGTTATATTAAAATATGTTGTGTTTTTCCAGAGGACTGGGGAGGGACGAAGACAAAGACTTTTGAGTAAAGGCCAAGTCTTGCACAATTTAAATTAATAAATAATTGCTTCAGTTAAATGTGTCACCTTATCACTGGACCAATCAGTTGAAATGTAGAAAACATAGGGAGAAATTAGGTACAAGATACAGAATATAATAGAATTTTAGCCATTGTACTTGTGGCTTTTCAACATGGAAATGTTTCAACTCATTCAGAAAATAAATGGACTCTTACCAGTACACATAGAAGAAGTTAATTTACAAAATCTATTTTGGAGAAGTTCAAAATAGCTTTTAGGCACGGTGTCGGTCCTTTACAACTTTTCAGTTTTTTACAATTCTTTACCTTTACAATTTTTTAAGTTGAGACTTTATTTTTTTTTAGAGCAGTTCAAAGTTGCGGGGAAGGTACAGAGAGTTCCCATATATTCCCTGCCTCCACACGCATATGGCCTTCCCCACCAAAGTGGTACCTTCGTTACAGCTGATGAACCTATGCTGACACATCATTATCACTGCAAATCCACGGTTTACATTAGGGTTTACTCTTTTTTTTTTTTTAAAGATTTTATTTATTTATTTGAGAGAGAGACTGAGAGAGAGCATGAGGGGGGGAGCGTCAGAGGGAGAAGCAGACTCCCTGCCGAGCAGGGAGCCCAATGTGGGCCTCGATCCCAGGACTCCAGGATCATGACCCGAGCTGAAGGCAGTCGCTTAACCAACTGAGCCACCCAGGCGCCCAGGGTTTACTCTTGGTGGTATATACTCTATGGGTTTGGATAAATGCGTAATGACATTTATCTATCATTATCATCATTAGAAGAGTTTCACTCTCCCAAAATCTTCTGTGATCCGCCTATTCATCTCACTCCCCCTGACCCCTGGAACCACTAATCTTTTTACTGCCTCTATAGTTTTGAATTTTCCAGAATGTCATAGAGTTGAAATCGTACCTTTACAAACTTTTGCGGAATTATTTAGTTATAGATGAGACATGGACGGGCCACATCCTCTGTTAGCCTAAAATAAATTTTCAATCAGTGTTCTGTATCATGGCCAATTTGTGCCTACTGGAATGAGGCGTTCCATGGAGAATTTAATCTAGTGTCTTTTTGAGGTTTTATCTGGTGCTGTCAGGTGATGATGCTGGTTTTGAAAGATCTTACCTTTGTAGGTCTTAAGCTCAATCATTCTTTGTGTTTCTTTTCAGAATTTGGTGGGCCAGATTTTGTGTTGTTATTTATTTAATTTTAAATAAAATTAAAATTATTTCAATTTTTTAAAAAATTCGGGGCGCTGCCTGGGTGGCTCAGTCAGCTAAATGTCTGCCTTCGGCTCAGGTCATGGTCCCAGGGTCCTGGGATCGAGCCCCCCGTCGGGCTCCCTGCGCGGTGGGGAGCGTTCTTCTCCCTCTCCCTCTGCCCTTCTCTCCCTCTCCCCAGCTCGTACTTGCTCTCTCTCTCTCTTTCAAATAAAGTCCTGACATTAGGGGCACCTGGGTGGTGCTTAACGACTGAGTCACCCAGGCGCCCCGAATAGAGGAAGAAAAATAGAGAGAGAGTGCGTGTGAGCCAGGGGCAGGGGGCAGAGAGAAAGGGAGAGAGAGAATTTTAAGCAGCCTCCACTAGCAGCACTGGGCCTGAAACGGAGCTTGATCCCATTAGCCTGAGATTAGGACCTGAGCTGCAATCATGAGTTAAGACGCTTAACCGACTGAGCCACTAAGGTGCCCCTAGATTTTGTGTATTTATGATTGAATCCTTTTAACTTCTCCATGAATTTGTCATTATTTTTATTGTCTTTTATGAGGTTCTTGTATACAAACTTTTCATCACAGCAGCCTGTTTAACATGATTACGTTTAATGTATGTTTGCAGGATCATAGCTTCTACAGTATAATACGTGACTTTCTACCTTTAAGACCAGCAATTATTTTAGGTACTATCAAGGCATCAAGTAATTCACATTTGTCATTTACTTTAAAAAAGTCTTCTGGGGGCACCTGGGTGGCTCAGTTGGTTTAGTGTCTGCCTTCGGCTCTGGTCATGATCCCAGGGTCCTGGGCTCCCTGCTCAGTGGGGAGCCTGCTTCTTCCTCTCCCTCTGCCTGCCACTCCCCTTGCTTGTGCTCTCTCTGTCAAATAAATAAATAAAATCTTTTTTAAAAAGTAAAAAAAATTTTTTTCTGAGGAAGTTTATTTTTTAAAAAAGATTTTATTTGTTTGTTTGTTTTTTAAAGATTTTATTTATTTACTTGACAGAGAGAGATAGCGAGAGCAGGAACACAAGCAGGGGGAGTGGGAGAGGAAGACGCAGACCTCCCACTGAGCAGGGAGACCGATGCGGGGCTCGATCCCGGGACCCTGGGATCATGACCTGAGCCAAAGGCAGATGCTTAATGACTGAGCCACCCAGGCGCCCCGATTTTATTTATTTATTTGAGAGAGCAAGAGAGCATGAGCAGAGGGAGGGGCAAGGGAGAAGCAGACTCCCCACTGAGCAGGGAGCCAGATGTGGGGCTCTACCCCAGGACGCTAGGATCATGACCTAAGCTGAAGGCAGACGCTTAACTGACTGGGCCACCCAGGCACCTTTTCTGAGGAAGTTAAAAGAAAACTCTTAAGTAGCTTTAAAGAAGTTTATTCTTTTATTTATTTATTTTTAAGATTTTATTTATTTATTTGACAGAGACATAGCAAGAGAGGGAACACAAGCAGGGGGAGTGGGAGAGGGAGAAGCAGGCTCCCTGCTGAGCAGGGAGCCCGATGCAGGACTCGATCCCAGGACCCTGGGATCATGACCTGAGCTGAAGGCAGATGCTTAACGACTGAGTGACCCAGGCGCCCCGAAGTTTATTCTTTTAAAGGCATGGCAACTATTAGGTTACATATCTACCGTTTTATTTGAGTTATTTGATATGCCCTAGAAAGAGCCATAGTTTACCCATTTAGACCTTTAACTTCTGGTAAGGAATTGGATTTTACAAGAGTTACTAGACTACCTATATCAAACCTGGTGCTTCATTTTTATTTATTTAATTAATTAATTTATTTTTGCTGGCTGTCAGCTGGAGGCTCATTTCTTAGTGACTAGAAGCAGTTCCTTGCTATGTGGAGTTCTCCCGCATGGCCACTTGCTTCCTTGCAGCCAGCAAAGGGGAAAGCAAGATGGGCCTTATGGTCTTTGTAATCACATAATCATGTATACACAGTCATGTATCTCCCAACAACTATGCATATTCTATTGGTTAGAAGCAAGACACAGGTCGTGCCCATATGTAAGAGAAGGGGATCACACAAGCACATGGACACCACAAGATGGGGCTCATCGGAGCTACCTGTCAGTGGCCAGTCTGTCTACCACAGATGGCTACTTGTTACCATGGCTACATAGCAATCTTTTCCTAAATTTGTGGGTGTGGAGCAACTGGAGTCTCCCACACTGCTATTGGGAACATAAAATGGTAAAAACTTTGGTAAATGATTTGTTTTTTGATTAGTTTTTTTTTTAAAGATTGTATTTATTTATTTGAGAGAGAGAGCACGAGCTGGGGGAGGGGCAAAGGGAGAGGGAGAAGCAGACTCCCCACTGAGCAAGAAGCCCAACACAGGGCTTGATCCCAGGACTCTGGGATCATGACCTGAGCTAAAGGCAGACATTCAACTGACTGAGCCACCCAGGTGCCCCGGCAGTTATTATTTTTTTTAAGATATATTTATTTATTATTTTAGAGAGAGAGAGAGTGAGAAGGGGGGAGGGGCAGAGGGAGAGAATCTTCAGCAGACAACCCGCTGAGCCAGGAGCCCAACACAGGGCTTGATCCCAAGACTCTGAGATCATGATTCCGAGATCATGACTTGAGCTGAAACCAAGAGTCTAGAGGCCCAATGAACTGAGCCACCCAGGCGCCTCTGGCAGTTTCTTGAAAAATTAAACACTTATACGACCCAGCCATTCTACTCCTAGATATTATCCAAGATAAATGAAAACAACCCACATAAGGACTTGCATATGAATGCCATAGCAGCTTTATTTATAGTAGTCCCAAAGTGGAAACAACCCAAATGTCCATCCACAGGTGAATGGATAAACAAAATGAGATATTCAAATGATGGTATATTTCTTAGCAAAAAAAAGGGAACAGACTAGTGATACACACTACAATGTGGATAACTCTCAAAATCATTATGCTGAAAGAAGCTAGACAAAAAGGATACTTCCTGTATTATTCCAATTATATAACATTCTAGAAATGCAAATTATAGTGTTAGGAAGAAGATTGGTTGGTTGTTGCCTAGAGTGAGGGAGAGATGGACTGCAAATAGGCACTTGGAAACTTCTGATAAAAACGTGATGTGATAAAAATGTTCTGTATCTTAATTGTGGTTCACAGGTGTGTGCATCTGTCCCACTGATTAAACTGTACACTATAAAAGAAGATAGTTATTGCACATAAATTATACCTCAATAAAATTAAGAACAAGAATTAAATGAAAGACGCAACAGAGACATGAATCTAGACACTTGGAGAGAAAGTAATGTTGATGCTGAGTACAGGTTATTTTGAACAGAATTTACAATATAACACCATTCCCATCTTGTGCATTAGCTAAAAAAGAAATAGAGCTACCTGAAACATTTCGGTATTTCATTTCCAAGGTGATGATCAGGTTGCTTTTAACAGAAAAAAGAGATCATTTATCCTAAAAAATTACTAAGATGTTGAACTTTTCCTCCATTTATTAGCTGTTTACATGGCTCATCACATGGCCTGGGAGCTCCTCAGAGACAAGGACTGTATCTTTTCTTTCTCTACCCTCAGCCTAGCACAGTTTGATATTTACTAAATGGAATCTTATTAAAATTGAAGTGAAAGGTCTTAATTCGTTCTCATAACCCCTTGGAGACTTGAACATTATTACTTCTTACTAAGGAACACAAGACGCAAAGCTTGAGTAATTTGCAGTCACAAAACTAAATGGCAGAAGTAGGACTATAATCCAGGCCTTCTGATTCTAACGCATAGATTTACTGAAATTGTCCTCTGTCCCCTCCAGGGATGTCTGCCTGGGCCCTATCTTCCTCAGGATATCAACTGAATATTTTAAATGAATTTAAAGTTAGCTAAGGTCAACCTCCGCTGGGCGCATGCGTCCCTTCCTTTTCCCACGGTGTAAGAGACACCACCTAGCTTCCTTCCGCCTTGACGCCTTTTGGCCCCAGCGACTCGCCGTTGCCCAGGCTGCGGCGTTCACTAGTTGAGGTGATGGCGACTGGGACACCAGATTCGCAAGCGCGATTCGGTCAGTCTGTGAAGGGGCTCCTCACAGAGAAGGTGAACACCTGTGGTACGGACGTGATCGCGCTCACCAAGCAGGTGCTGAAAGGCTCCCGGAGCTCCGAGGTGAGCTGGGAGTGGACTTTATGGCCCGATATCCCGGGGCCCCGAGTCTTCCATAGCTGTGAGAAGGGGATCGCATTACCTTCTGGGAATTGTAGGCTGTGAACTGCTCCCTGAGAATAGAGCTCGTTCGCGAGGGGCGCGTGTTGCATTCTGGGATGTGTAGTCTCTGGGGGATTAACGATATTGGGGGGAACGGGATTGTGGGAATCTGTGCTTTAAAGCAGAGATTGCTGCAGGACAGCGGATAAGATAGTGGTCCTAGCCAGTTCATAATTTGTGTCATGGGCTTCCCTCTTTCTGGCCCCCAAATTCCGCATGGTTTTGCCCTCAACATCCCATATTCCTTTCACACTTTTGTGCATCGTCTGTGGATTTGTTCTTTTCTGATTTGTCATTCTGGCCACATCTTGGTTTTCTGTTTATTAGATTAGTTTCTCCTTTGCCCCGATTTCCCCTTCATCCTCTAGCTGGTTCCGTGGATGGAGTTATGATGGCTTTTCACACCAGAAAGTTTTATGTATGTACGCTGTCTCCAAAAAAAGTCGTATTTATTGTACTCTTAGATATTTACCCACGAGAAATGAAAATATATGTCCACACAAAGACTTGTACATGTGCATAACCCCATTATCCGTGATAGGGTCAAACTGGAAACAACCCAAATGTCCGTTGACCAATGAATGGACAAACAAAATGGTTCTGGTGACTGAGCCCTTCCACTCCTAGGTTTTTACCCAAGAGAAATGATAACATGCCTCTCATTTTGTTACATAAGCTGACCACACACATAACATATTATCTAAGAGTTTCTGTTTTGGTTTCTTTAAAGTGGAACAACATCTTGAATACACCTGAGAAACAATCTGAGTACAAAGTCTTTTTAGATCTTTGTGAATTTTTTCTCTAGAACTTGATCATTATCTTGCTCATAATTAACTCAATGGCAGTGTGACTTAGTTGCTCATCTTCAACAAGTATTGCTTATTTTCAACTTAGTTTTCGTAATAATAGCAACTCTCTCTTTTAACTCATATTTCATCAGTCTCTATATTATTTCATTAAGTTATGTAATTGCAGTAACAAGCATAACATGGCCACAAGCTTTTGGACTTGTATATGAATATTCATAGCAGCTTCATTCAGATTAGTTTAGGATCCAGTAGAATTGTCTTTTTTTTTTTTAAGATTTTATTTATTTATCTGAGACAGAGAGAATGAGAGAGACAGAGAGCACATGAGAGGGGGGAAGGTCAGAGGGAGAAGCAGGCTCCCTGCCGAGCAGGGAGCCCGATGCGGGACTCGATCCAGGGACTCCAGGATCATGACCTGAGCCGAAGGCAGTTGCTTAACCAACTGAGCCACCCAGGCACCCTCCAGTAGAATTGTCTTTACAGAGTCATCTTTCATGTTATGTCCTTAGCTTGTATTGGTAGTGACTACAAGAAATAACCATATGAAGAAGGTGTTTGCATTTACCATAACACTATTGTTGAAGTCACTGATTTGGTGATCCCAAGTATGTTTTGTGTGAGGCCACACATGATATACTCATTTTAGGATTCAGTATCAGAGGAAAGTTCTTCTCTTTTTGAGGAATTGTCATGTTGCCTTTTACCAAATAAGAATTATGCAAATACCCTGAAACAAATAATATATTATATGTTAATAAAAATAAGAATTATGCAAATGAGGGGCACCTGGGTGGCTCAGTCAGTTAAGCGTCTGCCTTCCACTCAGGTCATGATGCTGGAGTCGTGGGATTGAGTCCCCTTTAGGGCTTCTTGCTCAGCGGGGAGCCTGCTTCTCCCTCTGCCTGCCACTCCTCCTGCCTGTGCACACACGCCCTCTCTGACAAATAAATAAATAAAATCTTTAAAAAAAAGAATTATGCAAGTGCAAGTGTTTCACTTTTTGCCTTGGTTGCACAGAAGTTCTTATATCAGTTTTAGTGGTAGACACATTTACTTCCTTCTCCTTTTAATGACTTTTAGATTCTGTTTCTATTTTTCAAAAAAAAAAAGTGTGTGTGTGTATACACACACATGCATATAGTATGGTATAAATTGCCTTCAATCTTTTTGGAGGAGAAACAAGGTATAAATATATAAATTTTAAAAAATAGTGTTCATAGTTAACCACCAGTATGTACTGAACACCATATTCGTTATAATAAACTTACTTTTGTTGAGCATCTATGTGCTGGACACTGCTGTGTTTTATGTAGCTTAATTTGTTAAATCTTTGCACTTACTAACAGAGGAGGTATGTTTCTTACATAGAAGATACAAAGAGGAATTTAATTTTTCCAAGGAAGGGGTAGAACTAGGATTCAAACCTAGGCAGACTGGTTCTAGGCTCATAATCTTGGGCACCACCTCTCATATGATACTAACTGATTTAGTGACCCAAAAGCCATGGTGTCACCATTGACTGCCCTGATGTCACTTGCTCCTTTCTCTTCCTCCTTGTGTATTTTTCACACGAGATTCTTCTGGAGTAGATTTAGATTGGGTGTTCAATAAATGGTGTGGATTGAGTTAAACTGAAATTGTTCCAACTTTCTGGGAGGGTTGACACATCATCTCTCAGTTCTCTGACTTTTGTCTTTTTATTGGATCTCTTACATGATACTTATCACATACCATATTGACTTTTCCTGTAGTTACTTATGTATTTTTGCCATTTCCTTTACTAGACTTTAGATTATTTGGAGTGTCTTTTTGATTTTCTTTTTTTGTCTTTTTTTTTTGGTAGCATGTATCAGTACTGTACTTTATTCCTTTTTAAGACTGAATAATATTTCATTGTATGTATATACCACGTTTTGTTTATCCATTCATTTGGTGATGGAGATTTGTGCTGTTTCCACCTTTTGGCTTTGTGAATATGCTGCAGTAGACGTTTGTATATAAATACCTATTTGAGACCCTGCTTCCAGTTATTTTGGATAATTGCTGAATTGCAATTGCAGTAATTCTATGTTTAATTTTTTGAGGAACCACTGTACTGTTTAGCACAATGCGTGTACCATTTTACGTTGCCAGCAAATGCACCAGCGTCCCAGATACTTCACATCAGGGACAACATTTGTCATTTTCCATTTTTAATCATAGCCATCCTGATAGGTATAAACTGGTACCCCCCCAGTGGTTTTGATTTGCATTTCCCCAAACTAGTGATGTTGAGCATTGTTCTTGTTCTTATTGGCCATTTGTATATCTTTGGAGAAATGTCTGTGAAGGTCCATTGTCCATTTCCAAATTGGACTTTTTGTTGTTGAGTTGTAGGAGTTCTTCACATATTCTGAATGTTAATCTCTTATCAGATATTCTTTGCACATATTTTCTCCCATTCTGTGAGTTTCCCTTTCATTTTCTTGATAGTATCCTGAGCTCAGAGAGCTGAATCTCCTAGAGAAAAAATGTCTCAAGTGTTTACGGTTTATTTCACACAACAATGTCTGCTTCTGGTTTTTTGGGGTCTAGTGGCAATTGTCTTGTCCAGGAGGGTATACCTTCTTTCTATTCCTTAGACTTTCTGCTCCAGCTTTTTAAAAAAATTTATTTATTTGGGGGGCGGCAGAGGGAGAGGGAGAAGCAGGCTCCCCACCTGAGTGGGGAGCCCGACATGGGGCTTGATCCCAGGACCCCAGGATCATAATCTGAGGTGAAGGCAGACACTTAACAGGCTGAGCCACCCAGGTGTCCCAAGCTTTTCTTTTTTTCTTTTATTTATTTATTTATTTTTAATTCGATTTGATTTTATTATGTTATGTTAGTCACCATACAATACATCATTAGTTTTTTTTTGTTTTTTTTTTTAAAGATTTTATTTATTTATTTGACAGAGAGAGACAGTGAGAGAGGGAACACAAGCAGGCAGAGTAGGAGAGGGAGAAGCAGGCTCCCCGCCGAGCAGAGAGCCCGATGCGGGGCTCGATCCCAGGATCCTGGGATCATGACCTGAGCCGAAGGCAGACGCTTAACGACTGAGCCACCCAGGCGCCCCTACATCATTAGTTTTTGATGTAGTGATCCACGATTCATTGTTTTCGTATAACACCCAGTGCTCCATGCAGTACGTGCCCTCCTTAATTCCCATCACCCGGCTAACCCGTCCTTCTACCCCCCTCCCCTCTAAAACCCTCAGTTTGTTTCTCAGAATCCATAGTCTCTCATGGTTCATCTCCCCCTCCGATTTCCCC
>NC_138374.1:23633799-23658724 GCF_054177405.1 Leptonychotes weddellii | reverse complement strand
TCAAAGTGCTGGAACAAACAATCCTAAAATTTGTATGGGATCAGAAAAGACCCCAAATCGCCAAGGAAATGTTGAAAAAGAAAAACAAAGTTGGGGGCATCACGTTGCCCGATTTCAAGCTATATTACAAAGAAGTGATCACCAAGACAGCATGGTACTGGCACAAAAACAGACATATAGACCAATGGAACAGAATAGAGAGCCCATATATGGACCCTCAACTCTATGGTCAAATAATCTTTGATCAAGCTTTTCTTTTTTTTTTTTTTTTAAAGATTTTATTTATTTATTTGAGAGAGAGAATGAGATAGAGGGAGCATGAGAGGGGGGAGGGTCAGAGGGAGAAGCAGACTCCCCGCTGAGCAGGGAGCCCGATGCGGGACTCGATCCCGGGACTCCAGGATCATGACCTGAGCCGAAGGCAGTCGCTTAACCAACTGAGCCACCCAGGCACCCCAAGCTTTTCTTTTTTTAAAGATTTTATTTATTTATTTGTCAGAGAGAGAGAGAGAGCGCATATGCACAAGGAGGGGGAGCAGCAGGCAGAGGGGGAAGCAGGCTCCCACTGAGCAGGGAGCAACCTGGGGCTTGATTCCAGGACCCTGGGATCATGACCCGAGCCGAAGGCAGACACTTAACCGACTGAGCCACTCAGGCTTCCTCTTCTCCAGCTTTTTGAGTTGTTATTGGTGTGACCCAAATTGTCCTAAAGCCACAGGGTACCTCCCTGGGGTTAGTCCAATGAGTCTTGGTCTCATTGTGGACAGGGAGCCTGATTTTTAGTTTGAATCCTTCTTAGTCTGTAGAATATTGCTTCTCTTTTCACCAGTCCCCATGTGGCTGTTTTGTTTGATTAGCTGACAATTTCCATGTGTAAAGCTCTCCTTCCATGGCATTCATTTAACAAATATTTATTGTCTACTATGTGCCATGAACTATTCTAGGTATAAGGGAGAGGGTGGTACACAAAACTAGGTCCCTGTACTTAGGAAGCTTACATTTTAGTGAAGAGACGGACAAACAAATGAAACAAAAAATCAGGTGGTAGTAAATATCATGAAGAAAAACTAAGCTGGGAGTAGAGAGTGATGAAAGGGTTTTCCTTAAATAGGGCGGTCAGGGAAGGGCCCTCTAAGGAGGGGACATTGAGGCAGACACTTGAATGAAGTGAGGGAGCAGGCCACATGGACGTCTGGAGGCAGAATGCTCCAAGTAGAAGAAATGGCAAATGCAAAGGCCTTGAGATGGGAATGTGTGCAGGGTGTGCAAAGAGGCCAGTATGGCTGGAGCACCAAGTGGGGAAGAGCATGCCAACCTTGTGCCCACAGCACAATGAATGCGTGTGACCCCCATGCTCCTCCAATCGAGTTGTGTGCTGAGTAAAGGGTCTGTTGTGTGTGGGTTGGTTTTTTTTGTTTTGTTTTGTTTTTTAGGGTCCATTATGTTTTACCTTACACCTGTGTTTATGCTTGCTATTTTAACTACATTACTTAATGCAATAATATGGAAAATGATGAACTAGAAGGAAAACACAAAGAGGGTTGGTATTGCTATGAAAATGAAGTTGAAAAATCTTGTTGAAGATGAGGAGCTAACAAATAACGACGTAGTAACAGTACCTGTTGAAGATGAGGAGCTAAGATTGCTATTGACTTACTTATGAGCAAAGCAATAGTAAAAGCCTGGGGGGAAATACTCAAGATGTTGTTCCGCTTTAAAGAAACCCAACCCAGACATCTTAGATGATATGTGATGTGCGTGGTTGGTTTATGCAAGAAAATGATGCAGAATGCCAATGGATGCATCTGTCATCAAAGCAAGGCCTTGGCCCAGCATTGCAACAGCTCCTGCATTCCAGGAATCACGAGTCTCCTTGAGTCTATCTTTGAAATGATCACCCACCCCCACCCCCCTTTCTAACGGCCACTCCTGTGGCTCAGGCCACTTTCATTGCTTGCCTAGACTATGGCAGTGTTCTCCCAACCAGTCTCTGCCTTCAGTCCCTGTTCCAGTTCATTCTGCTTGCCACGCTTCTAAAACAGTAAATCTGATCATGCCCAATCTTTAGGTCTCTGCTAGAAGTCACTTCTTTTCGGAAGCCCTCCCTGAACACCTGCCCCTGTAATGGGGCAGACAGCCAACTCTCCATGCTGCCCGGTCATCTGGTGCTTCCCCATCGGCAGTTACCACAAGGATTGTAGTGCCTGTGTCCTCTTTGTAACACCAGATTGTGAGCCCTGTGAAGACAGGGGCTATGTCTCTTCCTGGCATACTGTCAGCACCGAATAAATATTTGTTGACTGAATAAATGAATGAGGAAGATTCTTTTAGAACCTGTTCTTTCTGCCATCAGTTTGTCAGTCACCATCTCCCATCTATAGGACTTCAGAGTTTGCCACTTAAAAGTGGCCACAAGGAGGAAACAGGCACTCGAATACATTGTGGGTGGGAATGTGGAATGGTATAACCCCAGTAAGACCCTCCCATCCAGCAATCATAGTCATAATTCTATGAGTCTATCCCAAAGATATGCTAGCAAAAAGACACAAAGATAGATAAGGTATTTTTTGTAGCACTGCTTCTAATAGCAAAGACTGCAAACAGCCCCAAAGTCTGGTTGAATTATCTTACAGGGACATCTATACAGCACAGTGCTCTGCAGCCATAGGAGAGCAATGTGCAGATTCAGTATAAACTACTGCAATCTATCTCAGCATATCTTGTCAAGTGAAAATAGCAGCGTGTGGTGTGGAAGAGTGCAGGTAGTAGCTTACATTTTAAGTAAGGGGGGCAGATTATATACGTATGGCCACTTTTAAAAAGACACAATGGAAAGGTAAGTTATTTATGTATTTATTTATTTATTATTTTTTTTTTTTAATTTTTTTTTTTAAAGATTCTATTTATTTATTTGAGAGAGAGAGAATGAGAGACAGAGAGCACGAGAGGGAAGAGGGTCAGAGGGAGAAGCAGACCCCCTGCTGAGCAGGGAGCCCGATGCGGGACTTGATCCCGGGACTCCAGGATCATGACCTGAGCCGAAGGCAGTCGCTTAACCAACTGAGCCACCCAGGCGCCCTATTTATTTATTTTTAATTACGTAGGCTCCACGCCCAACGTGGGGCTTGAACTCAAGACCCTGAGATCAAGAGTCACATGCTCTACCGCCTGAGCCAGTCAGGTGCCTCTAAAAAAATATTTATGCATAGGGGAGAGAGAATGGGGAAGGGAAGGGACAGGGATGGAGGGTCTTATTTTACTGTCTCAACATTAGAAGTACGTAAAGGTTTATAAACGAAAATAAATAAACAACAGTTGCCGCAGGGGAGATTATCGGGGGGCTGTAGCAGTGACAGTATTCCTGTTAAATATGAGGTCATCGGTCCCCTTTTCATCAGAATCTCTCTGACCCAAGGGAACAGGGACAAGGGGTAGGACACACAGTAACTCCCCTTCCAAGGTTGGACTTTAATGTCTGCCAGGAGCCGGGTGTGACCGTAGGCCGGAAACCTCTCTCGATCTCCTCTTGCCTCCTAACTCTGCGGTTCCGGAGCCCTTGATTTCTCAAACAGTAGCCTTTGGAGCAGATGTTGAGCTCATGCCAGCACCACACAGTGACACTGAATTTGGATTTTCAACGGGAACAAATCAAAGATTATCCTCTGTTAAATTTGGAGCATTTGTGGTTGTATGGGGGGAGGGGAGGAGAGAGGGTGGGGGTATAACAGCTGCGGAGAGATGACAGGAAGTTTGCAGAGTTTGATCATTACCACTTTATTTTTGTCTTCCAGCTGCTAGGTCAGGCAGCTCGAAACATGGTCCTGCAGGAAGATGCCATCTTGCACTCAGAAGATGTAAGAAACAATCTCTTTTGTGATTTGGGTTTTATTTACATAATTTGTGTGGCTACAGGGAAGTGGAATGTTCGCTGTTTTTGTTTTTGTTTTTGTTTTCGTTTTGCTTTGTTTTAATGCAGAGTCTAAGGAAAATGGCGATAATAACAACGCACCTTCAGTACCAGTGAGTATGCCTTGCGCGGTGCCGGCTTGCTGCAAAGTCACATCCCGCAGGCTGCCCCCTCTTGCCTTTGTGCTTCAGCACGCTTTCCTGTGAAGGCAGGAGTTGGGAATAAAGGTGGGGTTAGTCAAGAAGGAGCTCCTTCTGGAAAAGATGGCGGTGACTGCAGAAGCTGGAGCATGGGTGAGATCAAGAGCAGGGACTGCCTTTTGTGAGCTTCTCTGTGTTCATTTGGGGGCTCCTTCGAGGGAGAGACTATGAACCCCAGGAGGGCAGGGCCCATGCCAGGACCATGCTCGCACAGTGCTCAGCACTGAGTAGACACTTAATCAATATTTGTCGACGACCTGTGCCCAAGGTCTCTCCTGGGGAGTCTGCGCTTTCACTAGGGAATCAAGTGTAACTGTGACCTGTGTCCTCTAGTTCCCCCATTTAACCCAGCCCTAGCTACGTAGAAATGATCCAGGAGATTCTGAGATACAGAGAGCCCTTTCTCTGTTATAATTTTGGATACAATTGTAATTAGCTTTTCATTGTATTTCATTTTGCTTTATATTTTATATAGTTGATGTTACTTATGTACCTATTGGAAATGTATGATTGAGAATTTAACTCTTGATATTTAAACAGCTAAATGTTCATTCTTGGGGTGTGTGCATATCAGGTGTGTGACCATTAGATTCCACATACCCAGGCTGAATGTGAGCCATGCATATAGTTTGTGGTACTGCCTCCCTCAGTCTGATAGAGTATCATTAGTTTTTCAGGTTTAGAGTCCATCTTCTTAGCAACTCTGCACTCAGATAGCGAACAGAGCTTCAAGAGCACAGTCTTAAGCTAGAATGGACAGAAATACAGAATGTGACATAAGCCGGAAATTTGTTCTGCCTACAAATACCTAACCATAAATTGCACTAGTTTTCTGAGATTTTTTATCTTTATTTTCCTCTTTCCCTTTCTGATTTAGGCAAGAAGCTATTCAGAAGAAGTAAGTAACCCCAAACGCAGGGGAGTCGGGGAACCAACTGAAGCAGGCTACAGGGAATTATACTTGTGGGCCTAGGATCAGTGTGAAACTCTAGCTGATATATGCCCTTAAATTGACATATATTCTGCTCATTTGGGTTATAAAGAAAACAGTACAGTTGACCCTTGGACAATACAAGTTTGAACTACACCGTTCCACTTATACACAGATTTTTTTTATAAATACAGTATAGTATTGCAAATGTATTTTCTCTTCCTTATGATTTTCTTAATATTTTTTCCTGTAGCTTACTTTATTATAAGAGTGTAGTATATAATACATATAACATACAAAATACATAAATATGTGTGAATTGACTGTTTCTGTTATCAGTAAGGCTTCTGGTCAACAATAGGCTATTAGTAGTTAAGTTTTGGGGGAGTCAGGTTATACACAGATTTTGACTGTGTGGGGCGTCAGCGCCTGTAACCTCCGTGTTGTACAAGGGTCAACTGTATATTTCAAAGGCATGCAGTAAGTTAATTCACTGCTAGTAAAGGCTTTCTAAAAATTATAGGGTGTAGATGCCAAACTTAAGGAACAGAACAACCTTACATGTTGGTAATATTCATTAAGCAAATGTGCTAAAGTCATTAAGCAGTCTTGTTTTTTTGAGTGGATTAAATCTGTCCCTTACAATATGGGTTACACTAATTGGCTTTACAAACCTTTTTTTCATAGTTTAAACTTCTGGAACTGTAGTGGACCAATATAAATTTTGATTTAGTTTCAGCAGTATTTATGCATTAAAGTACAAATTGTACAAAGAGATTTTTATTACTCATGCCAGATAAACTTTTTCTCTGTTCTAATTTCTAGTGTTGAGCAGTCTTCTGATCTACAGGACCAGTTGAATCATCTGTTGAAATAGAGCAGCTTGTAAGAGGGAAAAGCACTTCTTTGTCTGACACTGAGAAGGAAATATTTTATTCAGCTACTGTCCTATGGGTTTGATTTTCCATTTTCTTCTCCAAAAGTTAAGTTAGAAAAGATTTATGATGGTGTGCAGTTTCTCCTGAAGAGAAGCTAGGTGGTTGAATTTTGGAAGTACTTCTTGAAGCAGACTAACCCATGCTCTTACTGAAATTTTAAATGCTCTGTTTAGTTTAATGTTAAAGCAAAATTAAAGAGGTCTTAGTTTTTTCCATAGAACTTTTATATATGTCAAGAGCTGTATCATCTAACTGTGATTCTTAAGCAAATGCTGAATAATGTTTTAAATTCAGAAATACGGCTTCTATTGTGAAAGCAGGAATGATTAATATTCTTTTTAAAGACTTTTTTCTTTTAATCATACATTCAGGAAATTTCATGGTCGCAGAATGGTGATAGGTAATATCTGTTCTTTTCTATTAACTCAGAGGAGATATTTATTTTATTCATTGTAGCAAATTCCTAAATGAAAATTAGGCAAATGGTATCATATCTGGCCTGCTGCAACCTCCTGCCTTGACCTGCATTCCTAGTTTCTTTGTTGTGACTCTTGATTAGTTGGCCTTGGGTTCATTTTGTAATTTTGCTAGTCATCAGCAGATTCACTTGTAGAACATTATTGCCAAATGCAAAGGCAGTTGAATTACCGGGAATGATTGCAGTGTAGGGTTGTGCCATGGTGAAAACCTTATGTTTTCAGTTATTTGCCCATGTTCATTTAATTCATCTTGCTAAAAGACATTACCTTTGAATGTCTTTGTTTGAATTTTAAATGGGACTCCATTGTGTTCTAGTTCATTTCTTATCACTAAAGAATTAGGAGAAAGCTGACATAAGAAAATGGTGTTTTCAGTGAAAGAAAAAAGCAAGTAAGAGTCCAATTTAATTCATATTGTATATCATCAAGTCGACTAATCATATTAGATTGTATTTATCCCTCATTATGCCTATACACATTAACTTAAGGTAAAAGAAAAAACTAGGTATGAAGGAATTCAGTTATGCATTCCTTTTATAAACTTTCATTACACTTATTAAATGTAAATGGGCTCAATTCACCTTCAAAAAGAAGGGTCTGGAAACTTCTGGAACTGTAGTGGACCCATATTGACAGCAAATGTTAGCAAATTGACAGCAAATGTTAGCAAACGTTACTATCACTGTTGCTATTCAGTATTTTGCTGGAGGCCATGTCTAGTGCAGAAGTTAAAATAGCTAATGGGGCGCCTGGGTGACTCAGTCCAGTTAAGCATCTGCCTTCGGCACCGGTCACGATCCCAGGGTCTTGGGATCGAGCCCTGTGTCAGGCTCCCTGCTCAGTGGGGAGCCTGCTTCTCCCTCTCCCTCTGTCTGTGGCTCCCCCTGCTTGTGCTCTCTCTCTCTCTCTGTCAAATGAATAAATAAATAAAATCTTAAAAAAAATAAGTATAGCTATTAGCAACAAAGAGACAAAATTATTATCATATTGTAGGATTATCTGCTTAGAAAATCCAAGGACTGATTTTTTTTAAAAGGCTCATCAATTTAGAAAACAAAAAGTTCGCCTTCGGCTCAGGTCGTGATCCCAGGGTCCTGGGATCGAGTCCCGCATCGGGCTCCCTGCTCAGCAGGGAGTCTGCTTCTCCCTCTGACCCTCCCCCCTCTCATGCTCTCTCTCTATCTCATTCTCTCTCAAAATAAATAAATAAAATCTTTAAAAAAAAAAAAAAGAAAACAAAAAGTTCAGTCATCCAAGTATACAAGATGCAAAGAAATACCTAACATGACATTTGTAAAAAATTAAAAATTAAAATAAAGGTGTGGTCTAAGTTTTCCTCATCATGCTGGAACAAATATTAAAGTAGCAGTGATTGCTTACATTATAACTGATAAAACAAATTTCACCACAAAATTTTAATGGTAAATATAAAATTTATATTAAATAATGAAAGCCTAGTAGTACTAAATTTAGTCATTTTAAAGAATAGAATGCCAAAAAACATGAAGAAAAGTAGCCAGAAATGTATGAATAGTCAGAAATGTATACATAATTTTTTTTTTTGATTTTATTTATTTATTTGACAGAGAGAGACACAGCGAGAGAGGGAACACAAGCAGGGGGAGTGGGAGAGGGAGAAGCAGGCTTCCCTCAGAGCAGGGAGCCCGATGCGGGGCTCGATCCCAGGACGCTGGGATCATGACCTGAGCCGAAGGCAGACACTTAACGACTGAGCCACCCAGGTGCCCAGAAATGTATACATAATTTGATACTATATCTCTTGTAGAAATAAATGGTCTAGGTAGAATTAAATGGTGATCAAATATATGGAAATAAAAAATACTTCTTTAAATAACATCTGGGTTGTAGAGAATATGTTGAAGGATAATATTTTTAAAATAGTGAAAATTCAAATTCTGTGCAAGAAAATTTATGTGATAATACAGCAGTATTTTAAAGCAGTACTGTAAGCAGTATTATAAAGAAAAAAAATCGTGCTTTAAATCTCTATAGGGAAAAGGGTGTTTTCTTTTTTTAAGGGGTTTGTGGTTAGAACTTAGGGAAGAAATCAAAATAGAATAAGAAAGCCAAGCATGAATGATAAAAATTTGAAAAAATATGTGATATCATTAATTGGTTCTTACAGATTGAATTGTTAAAGTATTGGGTCACTTGGCTGCCTCAGTCGGTGAAGCATGTGACTCTTGATCTTGGGGTTGTAAGTTCAAGTCCCATGTTGGGTGTGGAGATTACTTAAAAATAAAATCTTAAAAAAGAAATTAAATTGGTAAAGTGTCAGCTCAATCTAAAAGTACAAATTAGTAAATTTATAATTGAAATGGAGATAATCACTTAGATTTTAAAAGCATGATCTGTCAGCTTGATTCTAAAAATTTAATTACTAGTATCAAAATGTCTGCCTCCTTTGAAGATATAATATCACAAAACTGATATTTAAAAGGGAATATGTCCAGGGGGACCTGGCTGGCTCAGTCGGAAGAGCATGCCACTCTTGATCTTGGGGTTGTGAGTTTGAGCCCCATGTTGGGCCTAGAGCTTACTTAAAAATAAAAAAAAAAGTCATTTGCGGGGCACCTGGGTGGCTCAGTTGGTTAAGCGACTGCCTTCGGCTCAGGTCATGATCCTGGAGTCCCGGGATCGAGTCCCGCATCGGGCTCCCTGCTCGGCGGGGAGTCTGCTTCTCCCTCTGACCCTCCCCCCTCTCATGTGCTTTCTCTCTCTCAAATAAATAAATAAAATCTTTAAAAAAAAAAAAAAGTCATTTGCTTGTGATAGCTTTCCTGAGAATTTTCCAAACTGTCAAAGAACTTCCATATTCTCCCAAAGTATAGAAAACAATGGTAAGATACCCAGTTCATTTGCTGAAGTAATATGACTTTCATTTTTATTTTTATTTATTTAAAGATTTTATGTTTAAGTAATCACTACACCCAATATGGGGCTCAAACTTACAACCCCGAGGTTAAGAGTTACATGCTCTACCGACTGGGCCAGCCAGGTACACCTGTGACTTTCATTTTTTTTTTTTGAATATTTATTTATTCATTTGAGAGCAAGAGAGTGCGATAGCACATGCTGAGAGTGAGTTGGGGGGAGGGACAGAGGGAGAAGCAGACTCCTTGCTGAGCAGGGAGCGCACTCAATCCCAGGATCCTGAGATCATGACCTGAGCCAAAGGTAGATGCTTAGCCGACTGAGCCACCCAGGTGCCCCATTTAAAAATTTTTTTTAAGATTTTATTTATCATTTTTAAAAATTAAAAGCAAAATAACATAAGAAAATTTAGGAGATTCTTATTCATTAACATAGATGAAAAATCCTAATAAAATCTCAGAAAAATTAAATAGAGAAATATTTTTGAAGAATTGCTAAAATAATTCCAGAATTGCAAAGTTGATGTAACAGCTGCAAAACACATTACATTAATAAGAAACATTAAATCATGTATCACTGTAACATACACCAAAAAGATATTTGAAAAAATTAACTTCTATTTCTAATTAAAACTAAAAAAAAAAAAAAAAAAGAAAAAAATTTTCTTTCTGAAGAGTTCTTTCTAAAGAACCAATATAGAATATTTGGTGAAGAAGAAAGAATCATAGAATCCCAGAATCTTA
Organism: Leptonychotes weddellii; assembly: GCF_054177405.1. Taxonomy (NCBI): domain Eukaryota; kingdom Metazoa; phylum Chordata; class Mammalia; order Carnivora; family Phocidae; genus Leptonychotes; species Leptonychotes weddellii. The sequence continues at coordinate 23,648,631 of NC_138374.1, read as the reverse complement.
GCTCTGTATCGGGCCTCAAAAGTGACTGAATTCTGGCCCCATGTTTTACAGATGAGAAAACATAGTGAGGGACATGACATAACTTACCCAAAGTTACTGAGTTTGGTGATAGGTCTTTTGAGTACTAGTCTATTATCTGTTACTTTCCTTATAAATAGAAACATGGGTGCTACTTGTCATTTCTAGTATTTAATGCAATACAAAAGAAAGGATCTTGGAAGTAACTGAATCCAATCTATTTACCCCTGCCACTGCATCTCTAGCAAGTAGACATCTAGCTGGTCATCTGGCTTCTGCTTGAATGCTTCCAGTGTTGGGGAATCCTTTACTTAGAGATGCTGGCCATTTTGGAAAGCTCTACTTCTTTAAAGATTGTCTGTGTACTGAACCACAATCTGCCTTTCTGGGCCATTCTGTAATTGTTGCTTCCAAGGTGGGATATGTGGAGGTATGCACAAGGCCATCCTTGGAGGTAAGGGAAGAAAATAATGAAAATTTCTATGTATGTTTACTTAGCTTTTGCTAATATTTAAAATATGACTTGATATGAGAGCTCTAATTTGGTCTGCATAGCATATTGATCTACACAGCATGCCTGTCATTCAGCAGGGGTGATCTTAAAAACACAAAAACCGGGCGCCTGGGTGGCTCAGTTGGTTAAGCAACTGCCTTCGGCTCAGGTCATGATCCTGGAGTCCCTGGATCGAGTCCCGCATCGGGCTCCCTGCTCGACAGGGAGCCTGCTTCTCCCTCTGACCCTCCCCCCTCTCATGTGCTCTCTCTCTCTCTCATTCTGTCTCAAATAAATAAATAAAATCTTAAAAAAAAAACAAACAAACACAAAAACCCCTGTGGCTGGTGCACTGACCAATCAGAATGAATGATGGCTACCAGCAGTCTGGCCCAGATTCAGCTCTGTACACTAAATACCTGATGGAAAACTGGGAATCACTCAATTAAATTAGTTGATGGTGGTTTGCTTTATTGTGGTTTATCCATGTGTGGTTATGTGGATTTTAGGTTTATCAAATGATTCTTGTGAATACCCACAAATTGAAGATAATATATTAAAGCAAGTATACTGAACAAGTGGAAAACAGTAAAGCCCTTTCCTTAACTCCCATTAATCTGTGCCTTCAAGATAAAGATAGCATTTTAACAATGAGTGAGAAAGTGACTGCTTTCCTAAAGGAACTAATTTATGGAGACAGGATTTTGAAAACTAATATTTAAGAGTGTTTTTGCCATTATACAATTGCCAAGAAACTGATAGCTATAGAAACACATTTTTACACACTTAATAGTTGGAAATATTCTAAGCTATAAAAATATTCCAACAAGGATTGTTTTCGTGGGTTTAACTTGTTAAAAGTATTAAAATATAACACCTTCCTATTAATATATATATATTTTTAAAGATTTTATTTATTTGACAGAGAGAGACACAGCGAGAGAGGGAACACAAGCAGGGGGAGTGGGAGAGGGAGAAGCTGGCTTCCCGCGGAGCAGGGAGCCCGACGCGGGGCTCGATCCCAGGACCCTGGGATCACGACCTGAGCCGAAGGCAGACGCTTAACGACTGACCCACCCAGGCACCCCCTTTCCTATTAATATTTAACAATTAATTGACATCAGGGAAGACTGTTATCAGCAGATGAGATTGAAAAATGAGTGTAATGTAGTAAATGTCCCATTTAGATATCTGTATCTCCCTGCTATCTAATGAATAGAAATGCTTGTTACAACCACAGAAGGAAATAAGATAGACAAATACAGTGAACCCTTATACAACACGGGGGTTGAGGTACTGACATGTGCACAGTTGAAAATCTGTGTATAACTTTTGAGTCCCCAAAAACTTAGCTACTAATAGCCTATTATTGACTGGAAGCTTTATCAATAACATAAGCAGTCAATAAATACATATTTTGTATGTTATATGTATTATATACTGTATTTACAGTAAAGTGAGCTGGAGAAAAAACAAAATGTTATTAAGAAGATTGCAAGGGAAAGAAAATATATTTATAGTACTGTACTTACTGAAAAAAATCTGCAAAGAAGTGGACCGTGCAGTTCAAACCCATGTTTTTCAATATAGGGGTGGAAGAAAAAATTTTCTGCAGGATGAAATGACAATACTTAGGAAACACAAGTGAATTGACTAGAAATTACTAGAGGTTAAAAATGAATTTAGCAGAGTTGCTTTTCTAAATATAATTCAAAACAGACTGAGAACTGCTACATGCATACAGTATGATTCCAAGGCATTCTGGATAAGGAGGGAGAATAGATCGGTGGTTGTTTAGGAGCTGGTGGGGGAGGGGAGGGGGATTTACTACAAAGGGGCACAAAGAAACTTCAGCATGAGAGAGTCTCTGTTGTCATGTATTCGTTTGTCAGAATTCACAGTACTGTACACTAGAGAAAGTTGGATTTTCCTGAATGTAAATTATATCTCAATAAACCTGACTTTTTTTTTTTAAGATTTTATTTATTCATTTGAGACACAGAGACACAGAGAGAGAGAGAGAGAGCATGAGCAGGGGGAGAGGCAGAGGGAGAGGGAGAAGCAGGCGCCCTGCCCAGCCAGGAGCCCGATGTGGGCCTTGATCCCAGGACCCTGGCATCATGACCTGAGCTGAAGGTAGACGCTTAACCATTTGAGCCACCCAGGCGTCCTAAACCTGACTTTAAAAATAGATTGAGAATAAATAATTTGTGTAAAAAATGGGCGGAGGACCTGAACAGACATTTCTCCAAAGAAGATGTACAGATGGCCAACAGACAATGAAAAGGTGCTCATGCTCACTCATCATCTGGGAAATGCAAATCAAAACCACAGTGAGATACCACCTCACACCAATCAGAATGACTAAAATAAAATCAGAAGGACAAGAAATAACAAGTGTTGGTAAGGATGTGGAGAAAAGGAAACCCTCACCCTGTTGTTGAGAATACAAACTGGTGCAGTCACTGTGGAAAACAGTATGGGGGTTCCTCAGAAAATTAAAAATAGAACTACCATGTGATCTAGTAATTCCATTGCTGGTTATTTACCCCCCCCAAAATGAAAAATAATTTGAAAAGGTACATGCACCGCTATGTTTATTGCAGCATTATTTACAGTAGCCAAGATATGGAAGCAACCTAAGTGTCCATCAATAGATGAATGGATAAAGAAGAGGTGTATATGTATGTGTGTATACACACACACACACACACACTCACAATAATATACAATTCCATATTTATATAATAGAATATTACACAGCCATAGAAAAGAATGAGATCTTGCTATTTGGGACAACATGATGGACCCAGGGGGTATTATGCCAAGTGAAATAAGCCAGGCAGAGAAAGAGAAATACCACATAATTCACTTATGTGTGGGATCTAAAAAAACAGACTAATACAAACTGGTGGTTGCAGGGGCAGGGATGGGCAAAATTGGTGAAGGGGATTAAGAGGTAAAACTTACAGTTGTAAAATGAGTAAGTCATGGGGATGAGAAGTACAGTATAGGGAATACAGTCAGTAATGTAATAAGGCGGCAGATGGCAACTATGCTTGTGGTGAGCCTTGTGGAATGTATGGAATTGTGGAATCACTATGTTGTACACCTGAGACTTAGGTAACATTGTATGTCAACTAGACTTCAATTTAAAAAAAAAAAAAAAGATTGAGAAAGGTAATTTCATTCCCCAAAGGGGCAAAAATCATATGGGTGTTCATTTAAGTCCGGGTTTATAAATGAAAACCACAGTGGAGCAATAAAGGAAGATACTAATGAATAGTAATAGCCTCTTCCTGGTTGGAGAGACTAAAGACAACCGAGATGACACTGGGCCCAGCAGGGTCAGAGCGCCATGTGAGGGCAGATGATCAGACTGTGTTGGAAGCTCCTGGAAGCGGTGGCGGGTTCCTGCATCCGCCAGCGGGTGGAGCCGGCTGGCATCACCTGGTGCAGGCTCGGGAAGCCCGCCCCTCCGGAGATCAGGCCTGCCTGCCCCGGGGCGGGGCCTCGGGAGTGCTCGGCCTGGGGAGCTGGTTGCGGGAGTGCCCAAGTCCTGGAGTGCAGAGGCCCAGGAGATAGTGAGTGCACCGCCCCTCGCCTCCCTGCCCCGCCCCCAGTGCGGACCCTCGAGGCAGGCCCTGCAATCACCACCCCCTACCAGTCACCATCACAAGCGCTCCCGGCCTGCCTTTTAACCACCCCTCTACCTTAGTCCGCTCCTTTCCCCTTGCAGGTGCTCAGCACCTTTGCCTTTCAGCTTCCTTTTTTCTCCTCCCGGCAGTGGCGGCCCCCCGAGACGCTGAGATACGGAAGGACGTGCAGGTGCCTGCAGAAGGGCCTGGAATGGCCCAGGAGGAGCCTCGACTGAGTGGGAGCACTAGGCCTTTGTTAGCCCGGCCCGCCTGTGCCCTTGCCCCCCAGGATCAAGGAGGGGACGGGAGTGGGGTGCAGGGCAAAGTCTGGGCTTAGAGCTTTGCAGGGGGAAAGCCTAGCCAGGCCTGGATGGGTGGGGCTGGGGGTGGTGGTGGACATGGGAGACTTCACCCTGTGGATACCAGTTCCAGCTTTTCTCTCTCCCCACCCCAACCCTGCCCTTGGCCTCTGGTCAGACCTACTATGGGCAGGTGCTGAAGAAATCAGCAGATCTCCAGACCAGTGCCTGCGTCACTGCAGCCAGGCTGGTCCCCAAGCACATCCGGGAAGCCTTGAGGAATGTACCTGAAGAAGTAGCCTTGAGGTAGAGTTCCTGTGCTGCCCCCCATCCCCCCACCATGAAGACTCTAGGCAGCAGCTTTTTCAAGACAGTGATGCCGTCCCTAGGGAATTAACCCATTTCCTCAGATCCATCTAGTTTGCCGTGTCTATCATAAAACTGGTAAAGCACAGCAATGATCGTCTTACAGCTCTGCTTAAAAACTTCCAATGACCCCCCTCCCCACCCAACCTCCCTTTACTCAGGATACACCTTGGACGTGACATTCAAGGCTGTCCAGTTTGGCCCCCACTTCCTAACCAACCCCAGCTCCCTCTGATGCACTGTACTACTCTAGCTAGACCTTTCCCTTCCTCCTGCCTCACATGCAATTATTTTTTTTTAAAAAGATTTTATTTATTTGACAGAGAGAGAGGGCAAGCACAACCAGGGGAGCTGCAGGGAGAGGGAGAAGCAGGCTCCCTGCTGAGCGCGGATCCCAGATCCCAGAACCCTGGGATCATGACCTGATCTGAATGCAGACGCCTAACAACTCAGCCACCCAGGCGCCCCTCACATGCAATTATTGATCTGGAATGCCTTCCCTCTCCTTTCTACCTAACAAATCCTGCCCTTCCAACACTTCACTGATGTCCTACCTACTTTGTGAAGCCTTATCCCTCCTCGAGCACCCTCTTCCCTAAACCACTATAGCACTTACTGCCTGTGCAGTAAATCATGGGAAATGTTTTCTGTGCTCATGGTTTACCTCCCCAGTTAAATACCCCCGGGGGACAGAAATCTTGTGTTACATTTCTTCTCCAATAACGAGCACAGTTCTGGACCTTTAGTAGATGTTCAGCTATAATAACTAACTAAATGTATTTACTCAACAAATATTGTAAATGGCTTGTTTGTCTTAGTACCTGGTGCAGTGCCCAACGATGATAACAATGGTAAACAAAGCAGACAGAGTCCCAGTTTTCATGGAGCTTCCAGTTTAGTGGGGGAAACGAAACACCTAAATAGAAATCCAGGGAATGGTGGAAGCAAGGAGGGACAGAAAGGAAGGAGAGAGGTAGGAAGAAAGGATTTGTAAGATTTAGCGATTCCACATATTCTAGTCTCTAGGGGGAAAATATGTATACATGGATGTATTTTCTGTTTCCCAGGTATTATGGCTGTGGTCTGGTAATCCCTGAGTGTCTGGAAAACTGCTGGATTTTGGACCTGGGCAGTGGAAGTGGCAGAGACTGCTATGTACTGAGTCAGCTGGTCGGTGAGACAGGACATGTCACTGGGATAGACATGACAGAAAGTCAGGTGAGGCAGAGATTAGGAGGACAAGGAGGAAAGAATTCTCAAAGGCATTCTTTTAAAGACAAAGTTGTTTCCTTTGTGACTCTCTTCAAGGATAATCTAAGAAGGCTGCTAAATGCAAAGCTCATTTGCGCCACTAGTGCTTCCTGCCCTGAAGGCTGAGAACTTTGACAATTAGGGGCTCTTCTGGGAGAACAGAGTCAGAGGTTTGACCTGATAAATGAATATCATGATGACCCAGTGGAGTCTGATTTTTCCCTTGCTTCTGCCATCTATCTTGAAGGATTTTGTTGTTGAGTGAAGAGTTTACTCAAGCAAAACCCATGTATCAAGGGGCACCTGGCAAGCTCAGGCAATAGAATATGTGACTCTTGCTCTCAGGGTCATGAGTTCAAGCCCTACATTGGGTGTGGAGCCTACCTAATTAAAAAAACAAAACAAAACAAAAAACCCAGCAGAGAGTTTATCCCTCATTGAGTTGTCCCAGACTGTAATTTATCCTACATGCCCAGAGGAACCTTAAACACTTACCAAAAATATATTATGAATATTCCATTCATAATAGGAAATTTTTAGTAAAAGAGTAGCATATTTTAAAAAATGATTATCAAATCCATATATATATTTATATATGTTTTTGGTTTTTTGTTTTTTTAGGTAGAAGTGGCTAAGAAGTATATTGAGTATCACATGGAAAAACATGGCTTCCAGACACCCAATGTGACTTTTCTTCATGGCTACATAGAGAATTTGGAGGAGACTGGAATCAAGAATGAGAGTTACGATATTGTTATGTAGGTCTATACCCTTATTTCTGTGAATATAGCCCATTTCCTGTCGAACACTCTTTGTGGAACTGACTCTCATTTAGGGTGTTAAGCCTGACTTAATAAAGGGACGGAGCTGTTCTCAGGTGCTTTAGCCCACCGGTCTCAGAACACACTGGCCCAGGAGAGAACCGACTGTAAACTGAAACATAAACGGATGAGCCCAAAAGAACAGCAGGACCATTGAGTCTGCTCCTACAACACACACCGACCTGTTATCTTCAGTATTATTGTCACAGCAAGGTGTAGGAGTCTGTTTCTCCTTTTCTTTTGAATTGTTGTCAAATCATGCCCAGGTGACAGCCTTAATGAAGCTGCCTTTGATGAATTTCGCCTATCTACATGTGGCCTAAGGAACGCGTGGTGCAGGAGGCATGGGGAACCAGCCTTCGTGCCGTTGCGTGGTGACCATTCGCGCAGACACAAATCAGGAGCGTGCCTGATTTTTTTTTTTTTCTGCCCACTCAAATTGACTAAAAATTTATTGCGATTTTAAATACCCCATCCATCTCCTTTTTCTTGGGAAAAAACTGAGCGTGGGGAAGAGAAGAGGGAGGCAGAAAGAATGGTGTAGCTTTGGGAAATGGTGGAAGACGTCTTTAGGGACTAAAGGATTTGAAGCATTCTGAGTAGTGTGTGAATTTGCCTGCCATTCCATCTCTTCTTTTTTAGATCAAATTGTGTCATTAACCTTGTGCCTGATAAGGAACCCGTGCTGCAGGAGGCGTACCGAGTGCTGAAGGTGAGGGGAGGGGAAGACAACGGGTCTTTACATGTCAGTAAGAGCAGATGGGATCTGTCCTGTTCTTGCCCCCTTGAGCTGACAGCTCCAACTCTTGCCATTTATTCACATTAAAAAGGGACGGCAAAAAGAGGCGTGGCGAGAATGCCCCAGACGTGGATTCCTTTTCCTCTCATGTCGTAAAAGGTCGTAAATCCGAGAGTCATGATTGTCATTGGATGCTGTAAAATAGTTGCTTTATTGTGGTCTCTTTTCCTGTTCCCTGCTGGCCCTGCCTGGTCCTGGGATAGCATCTGTAGGACTTCAGGGACTTTTGGACTGACTCCGAAAGATTGCTATGGATAGACTCTTCCAGCTTATATAGTGTTTCTGAGGGCTGCTTATTTCATTTCTATCAGGATTTCAGATCTTTGGGAAGTTAAAAAAGATGGAAATTTTACATTAACTACTTTCTAAAAGGAAGACTTGCTGGAGCTCCGTACCCTCCACATATATCATGAGATGTATATCTTCGTGATAGAAGATAGAAGATTCTGAGATTTTTGGTTTACAGGGCTTGTCATAGAGATGAAATAAGAATATGTAGGAATGATTTAATAATGTCATCTTATGGGCCAGCATACTATCTTCATCAGGATGTACTTCTAAAAGGTAGAGACATTATAGTACAATCTGGACTCAGAGCCCTTGAAGCTAGCTAAATACAATCGTAAAATTCCTGATCACTCATATGTCTGAGATTTTAAGGACATTTAAAAAATATTAATATAAAAATAAATAACATTACAAAAGTTCTGATTTTTAAGGGAGAAGAATTCAGGAATACTATTTACTTCTATTAGTTATACAACTACCTGGGACTGCATTTGGTTCAGACTGGCTAAAATTTTAAGCACCCGAGTATCTTTATTTAGGAAACACTCTTGGAAAACCATTTTATTGTCTGTAGGGCACTGAAAAGAAATCTTGGCACGCAGCTATTGCTTGTAACTAGTAAGGCAGCTGGGCTTTGTTCACCAAGAGTCACCTCAGTACTTCTGTTTGGTTTTTAAAGTTGATTTTATCTCCTCATTCCTTTCTTTGCTATCTGGGACTAATGTCATCTTTAACCTTGTTTGGACTAATAATGCTGTTTCAGCACGGGGGGGAGCTGTATTTCAGTGACGTCTATGCTAGCCTTGAATTGCCAGAAGAAATCAGGACACACAGAATTTTATGGGGTAAGTGTTGCTTTGTTTTGTTTTACGGCAGATACTTGTTCATGTACAGAGCTCCAATCTGCTAATACCCAGGAGGAGGCTTTGTGATGTGGGAACACGTAGGACTAGGTGGGGTGGCTTCTGTCCCCTTTCTCCTCTGCCACTCAAGAGTAGTATGACCTTAGAGTTTAATTAGTCTCTTTGAGTCATTGTTTTCCAAATTGTAAAATGCAGATAATAATACAATCTAACTTATTGGACTGTTATGAAGATTAAATGAGATAGTGGATATGAAAAATACTTTGAAAACTGTAGCATGGTAACCCTTTGGGGACTGAAGCCCCTTCATCTCCTTCTGTCCTCAGTGTTATTGTGTTGTTTATTCCCTTATTGTCATTTAAATGGAGTCTCTGGAAGTTGAGGAGATGAATGTATGCCTGTGGTCAGTCTGATTATGAAATAAGTTCTTATTATTAGGGGCACCTGGTCGGCTCAGTCAGTAGAGCATGTGACTCTTGATCTCAGGGTTGTGAGTTCAGTGCCCACAGTAGGTATAGAGATTACTAAAAAAAAGAAGAAGAAGAAAAAAAAGAATCCTATTTAAAAAAAAAAAGTTATTTTATTTTTTTTAAGATTTTATTTATTTATTTGAGAGAGAGAGAATGAGAGCGAGCGAGTACACGAGAGGGGGGAGGGTCAGAGGGAGAAGCAGGCTCCCTGCCGAGCAGGGAGCCCGATGCGGGACTCGATCCAGGGACTCCAGGATCATGACCTGAGCCGAAGGCAGTCGCTTAACCAACTGAGCCACCCAGGCGCCCCCCCCCCAAAAAAAGTTCTTTTAAAATAAGTTCTGTTAACTTTTTTCTTGTCATACAATAATAAATGAATATTGTTAAAATGTTGGAAAATACAAAAAGAAAAAGAAAAAATTACTTATCATGTAACCTGGCAATAACTTCTTTAATATTTTAGCATATATCCTTGTAGGGTGTGTGTGTGTGTGTATAATAAAATTTGGAGCATGCTATATGTAGAATTTAGTATCCTCATTTCATTTGGCATGTTTCCTAAGCCTAAAATCTTTATTATTATTATTAACATAATGTATTATTTGTTTCAGGGGTACAGATCTGTGATTCATCAGTCTTACACAGTTCACAGCGCTCACCATAGCACATACCCTCCCCAATGTCCATCACCCAGCCACCCCATCCCTCCCACCCCCCTCCCCTCCAGCAACCCTCAGTTTGTTTCCTGAGATTAAGAGTCTCTTATGGTTTGTCTCCCCCTCTGGTTTCGTCTTGTTTCATTTTTCCCTCCCTTCCCCTATGATCCTCTATCTTGTTTCTCAAATTCTTCATATCAGTGAGATCATATGATAATTGTCTTTCTCTGATTGACTTATTTCGCTTAGCATAATATCCTCTAGTTCTATCCACGTCATTGCAAATGGCAAGATTTCATTTTTTGATGGCTGTGTAATATTCCATATTCCATTGTGTGTGTGTGTGTGTATATATATTCAACTAGAGAAAAGCCGCCAGTCACTCCCGTCTCCCCGGTCTCCGGCCACACTCCATGCTCACTCAGCCTGTGACCGCGCGTTTCTATCTCTGGCACCCGACCCCGAGTGGAGTCTCCAAACCCAGCAGATCCCTGCGGCGCGCCGCTCCTCCCGGGGAAGGAAGGGGAGTTTCCCCTGATCTGCCGCTTGTTGGGTCCCTGCTGGAGGAGCAGTGGCCCGACTGTGCCGCGGATCAGGGTTTATGGCAACCCCGAGCTGAGAGCCCGCGCCTGGGCTCCGCCTCTGCAGCCGGCTTCCCCGCTCCGATACCTGGGAGCTCTGCCGCACTCAGGCACCCCCGGTCTTTCTGTGACCCCGAGGGTCCTGAGACCACACTGTCCTGCGAGGGTTCCACCCCCTGCTTAGCCACTGGAGTAACGTCCCTCAGCAGAGCCGACTTCTAAAAGTTCCGATTTTGTGCTCCGCGGCTCTGTCACTTGCTGGTAGCGGCCGACGGAGGCCCCCTCCCCCGCCATCTATCCTCCTGAATATCGCCTTGGATTCACTTCTCTGCACGTCCTACCTTCCAGAAAGTGGTCGCTTTTCTGTTCAGAGAATTGCTGCTATTCTTTTCTTCGATCTCCTGTTGAGTTCATAGGTGTTCAGAATGGTTTGATCCCTATCTAGCTGAATTCCTGGGACCAGGTGAAATCCAGGTCTCCTACTCCTCTGCCATCTTGCTCCTCCTCCCCTAAGCCTAAAATCTTTAAAAATGTGTGTGTATTCTACAACTGTATTGTACAGCTGTGCCATACTTTATTTGACCATTTCTCTATGGGTAATCATTTGGGTTGTTTCTAATTTGTTGATGTAATAAATTTAAAAACTGTAAATTGCCTTATGAATATTAGTAGTAGTTACTGTTCTAGTAGCAGATCGTTTATGATAATCTGGAGCTAATAGGCAATTTGTAAATTATCCTTTATATGTTTTTACTCACATAGCATAGTGCTTTTCAGAATGTGACCTAATCCATCCTTGCAGCTGTATGGGACAGTACATTAGTGACTGTCTTGAATAATGGTTCCCAGAGGCCATTAAGCTAGCATATTCCATTTTAATTGTGACTTTCTAGATATCGGGGGGACACTCAGGTCCTTTTTCTATTTCTAGGATATATGTTTTAACTAACACCATATCCTTTTTTTAATTTATTTTTTTATTTTATTTATTATTTTTTTAAAAGATTTTATTTATTTATTTGAGAGAGAGAGAATGAGAGAGAGCACATGAGAAGGGGGAGGGTCAGACGGAGAAGCAGACTCCCTGCCAAGCAGGGAGCCCGATGCGGGACTCGATCCAGGGACTCCAGGATCATGACCTGAGCTGAAGGCAGTCGCTTAACCAACTGAGCCACCCAGGCGCCCCACCATATCCTTTTTTTTTTAAAAGTTTAAGTAATCTCTACACCCAACGTGGGGCTCAAACTCACGACCTCGAGGTCAAGAGCTGCATGCTCTTCTAACTGAGGCAGCCAGGCACCCCAACTAATACCATTCCTAATCAGTTTTATAGAAGAGTAATTTCTTGAATATCTAGTTGTTTGGTTGGTTTGTGATTTTTCTTTTTTTAGGTGAGTGCCTGGGTGGTGCTTTATACTGGAAGAACCTTGCCATCCTTGCCCAAAAAATTGGTTTCTGCACTCCACGTTTGGTCACTGCCAATCTCATTACAGTTCAAAACAAGGAATTAGAAAAAGTGATCGGTAAGAAAGAGCAGTGGGGAATGTTAAAACTGCTCCTTGAGTGGTTCAAGTATGGTGTCTAGCAAGAGTGTACTAAGTGGGTCTCATTGAAGGAGACTTTGGGTCATCTGGAAACCTCCATCTTGTCTTCTGTTTAATAGCAACCTCCCAAAGTTTGGTATTTAATAAAGCACTTCAAAGTTATTCGGTAAATAAAGTGAACTGCCCAGAAAGATAACCGGTGGCATGCAAGGAAGAAAATCACCATTATAATCTGTATGCTCTTCATCTGCTAAGCAAACCAATAGCCATTTGGGAGCTGGAGCTGAACCATGGGTAAATTCCGTTTTAGGTGACTGTCGTTTTGTTTCTGCAACATTTCGCCTCTTCAAACTCCCTAAGACAGGACCAGCCAAAAGATGCCAAGTGATTTACAATGGAGGAATCACGGGCCATGAAAAAGAACTAATATTTGATGCAAATTTCACATTTAAGGTAAATAAAAATTTCCATGATTTTGGACATTCTTTCTACTCTTATATTTGCTCCAGGTACCTTTTCTTTTTCTTTTTTTTTTTTTTTAAAAGATTTTATTTATTTATTTGAGAGAGAGAATGAGAGACAGAGAGCAGGAGAGGGAGGAGGGTCAGAGGGAGAAGCAGACTCCCCGCTGAGCAGGGAGCCTGATGCGGGACTCGATCCCGGGACTCCAGGATCATGACCTGAGCCGAAGGCAGTCGCTTAACCAACTGAGCCACCCAGGCACCCCTCCAGGTACCTTTTCTTAACCTTGCATTGCTTCTCCCTTTCCTGGTGTTGGGACATGTGCATGTGTGTATGTATGCTTTTGCTGAACCATTAAAAGTAAGTCGCAGACATTGTGACATGTTATCCTTAATATTTCAGCATGCATCTCCTAAGAATAAAATATTCTTGTACATAACCACAATATCACTGTCACCACCTAAGAAAATCTTTTATGGGAAGTATCCATCAGACATCAGATTAATGGAATTACAGAGAAGCAGTATGGAAAAGAATAGAAGTATTGTGCAACAGTATTTCAGTGGTTCACTTGCATCATAGAATTAAGGAACTCTTGTTGTTTAATGGCAGTATATTGATATTTCTACTACTCTTTGCAGGGCAGTCTTTATTTCCTCAAAATGGAAAAGTATAGGCTTTGGCATCAGATACCTGGGTTCAAATTCTGGCCCTATTATTTATTACTTGGGTAAACTTGAATAAGTCCTTCTTTGAGATATAGTTTGCTCCACTGCAAGAGTAGGGGTAATAATACCTACTGTGTGGAATTGTTATAAGAAAAAAAAAAAAAGATTAGCGGTAATATAGGGGCCCCCTGGCTGGTTGAGTCAGTAGAGCATGCAACTCTTCGTCTCCGGGTTGTAAGTTCGAGCCCCATGTTGGGTGTAGAGATTACTTAAAAAATAAAATTTTAATAAAGATTAGCAATAATATAGCAGAACCTTGGTATATACCGGGAACTCAGTAAATAGAAGATATAATCATGATTTGTTCCCAAGGTAGCTGTTTCCCACCTGATTTTTTGGTCCAAATAGCATCTTCGAAGTTCTTAACTACTCCCTGGTGCTATTGATGCTTTTTCACTGATCCACTGCCCCTTGATGTACTGCCTGCTTCTGTAGGGTCACAGAATCAAAGTGGGAAGGGCCTTTGAACCCATCGCTCTGATATAGTGGCTTTCAAAAAACCCCCATCTTTAATAGCAGAATTCCTTTTTTAAGGAAGATCTTATTTAAAAAAACAATACTTGGGGCATCTGGGTGGCTCAGTCAGTTAAGCATCTGCCTTCGGCTCAGGTCATAATCTCGGGGTCCTGGGATCGAGCCCCACATCGGGCTCTCTGCTCATTGGGGAGCCTGCTTCTCCCTCTCCCTCTGCCTGCCGCTCCCCCTGCTTGTGCTCTCTCATTCGTGCGCTCTCTCTCAAAATGAATAAATAAAATCTTAAAAAAAAATTTTAAAAACCACAAAAAACCAATACTATGTGTCAGACATTGCATTACGTAACCCCAGTATATGAAGGGGTAAACGCAGAGCTTATCTGAAGGGAGCAGGGGTTAAATAACCCAGAATCTCCTGTGCTCATTCCTGGTTCCCAAGGCATGAGGCTTTTATATAGCCCCCCAGACACCCTGGGACTCACAAAAATACACATTAACACTATTATTTTAATTTAAACCCTCATTTCAATGATGAATAAGGTGAAACTCAGATAACAGTGGTTTTCTACATCTGTCTCTGAGGAGAGATGGGATACTGGAGCAATGAGTGTCTTTTTTTTTTTTTTTTGCTTTGCCACCAAAGAAAAACTGATTATGACACTGGTCAATTACATTTTGAAATGAGCATGAAACTAGCGGCAGGGTCTGAACAGAAATATCGTTTCAGAAGATACGGTCTTTTTATCCTGAAATGTCACTCCTTAGTAAAACCTTTGTATGTTTTTCTTTTATTAAGATTAAAGTGGCATTTCTTGGGGCGCCTGGGTGGCTCAGTCATTAGGCGTCTGCCTTGGGCTCGGTCGTGATCCCAGGGTCCTGGAATCCAGCCCCGCATCGGGCTCCCTGCTCCGCGGGAAGCCTGCTTCTCCCTTTCCCACTCCCCCTGCTTGTGTTCCCTCTTTCACTGTGCCTCTCTCTGTCAAATAAATAAATAAAATCTTTAAAAAAAAGATTAAAGTGGCATTTCTTTTTTTTTTTTTTAAAGATTTTATTTATTTATTTGACAGAGAGAGAATGAGAGA
>NC_138374.1:23599069-23633299 GCF_054177405.1 Leptonychotes weddellii | reverse complement strand
GGGCTCCCTGCTCCGCGGGAAGCCTGCTTCTCCCTTTCCCACTCCCCCTGCTTGTGTTCCCTCTTTCACTGTGCCTCTCTCTGTCAAATAAATAAATAAAATCTTTAAAAAAAAGATTAAAGTGGCATTTCTTTTTTTTTTTTTTAAAGATTTTATTTATTTATTTGACAGAGAGAGAATGAGAGACAGAGAGCATGAGAGGGAGGAGGGTCCGAGGGAGAAGCAGACTCCCCGCCGAGCAGGGAGCCCGATGCGGGACTCGATCCCGGGACTCCAGGATCATGACCTGAGCCGAAGGCAGTCGCTTAACCAACTGAGCCACCCAGGCGCCCCTAAAGTGGCATTTCTTAATACGTGTTTTTTTTCTGCTACCCTTCAGGAAGGTGAAATTGTTGAAGTGGATGAAGAAACAGCAGCTATCTTGAAGAATTCACGATTCACCCAGAATTTTCTGATCAGACCAGTTGGAGAGAAGCTGCCAGCATGTAGTGGCTGTTCTGCTTTAGGATCAAAGGTTTGTTTGGCTTTCAGTCCCTGCCTTGCCACTGACTGCTAAAACAAGAAACAAATCGTTATTGTTTTAGTTGGCCACTATAAATAATTTCTAGCCATATTTGTACCTACAAAATGATTTGAATTAATTTCATAACTTTATTTTTCCAATCTGGATATTAAGTCAGAGACTCTTAACTTGGTGCACCCATGAATGGACTTCAGGGCATCCATGAATCCCTTAAAATTATATATGTGTATGTGTATTTTCTCAAGAAAGTATCTATTACTTTCATCAGATTCTTAAAGGAGTCCAGATACAAAAAAGGTTAAGAGTTACCTTGGAAAAAATTACTCAAATATTCAAATAATTATTTGAATAATTTTTTTTTTTAAAGATTTTATTTATTTGCGAGAGAGAGTGAGCGAGAGAGAGAGTGAGCGAGAGAGAGAGTTAAAGAGAGGGAGAGCACAAGCTGGGGGGCGGGGGGGAGGGGCAGAGAGAGAAGCGGAGTCTCTGCTAAGCAGGGAGCCCGATGTGGGGCTTGATCCCAGGAACCTGGGATCATGACCTGAGCCGAAGGCAGATGCTTAACCGACTGAGCCACCCAGGTACCCCTCAAACATTTGTAAGTCTTAATTGAGATAGTCAAATTGCCCTACAAAAAGATTGTAGAAGTCTACATGCCTACCTGCAATGTATGAGAATACCTTTTCCCTGCTGTCTTACTAATATTGGGTATTATTTTTAAAACTCTTTGCTTGTCTGATGGGCAGAAAATAATTTGTTGTTTTATTTTGCATATATTGAACCTTTTGCCTATTTATTGGCCAGTTATATTTCATCCAATGTGAACTTCCTGTATAATTCCTTTAACCATCTGCCATTAGAGTGGGATTTGCCATTTCTTTATTGCTCTATAAACGATTATCTGTTATATGTTGTGAATATTTTTTCTCAGCATGTCATCTATCTTTTTATTTGCTTATTTTTCCTGAGTAGACATTTTCAGTTTTTATGTAGTCAATTCCTTTATGGTTTCTGCCTCTTATGTTATGATTAGAAAGACCTTCTCCATGTGAACATTATGAATTTACCTCTATTTTCTTTAAAATTTTTTTAAGATTTTATTTTTAAGTAACCTCTACACCCAAGGTGGGGCTTGAACTCACAACCCCAAGACCAGGAGTTGCATCCTGCGCTGACTGAGCCAGCCAGGGGCCCCACCTATATTTTCTTTTAGTACTTTAGACATTCTGGGATAAAATTCATATAACAAAATTCACTATTTTAACCATTTTAATGTGTACAATTTAGTGACTTTGAGTATATTTACAAGGTTGGGCAGTCATCACTAGTATCTAGTTTCAGAAAACTTTCATTACCCCAAAAGAAATCCCATACTTATTAAGCAGTCATTCTGCTATCTCCCCTCCCCCTGGCCTCTGGCAATAAACTAATCTGCTTTCTGTCTCTGAATTGGCCTATGGTGGACATTATTATATAAATGGAATCATATACTATAAGGCCTTTTGTGTCTGGATTCTTTTACTTAACATAATGTTTTCAAGGTTTATCCATGTGTCAGTACTTCATTCCTTTTTATGTCTGAATAATATTCCATTGCATGGATATACCACATTTTGTTTATCCACTCATCAGTTGATAGATGATTAGGTTCTTTCTATTCCTGGCTGTTCCGAGTAGTATTGCTGTGAACATGCATGTACGCGTACTTCATGTCCTTATTTGAGTACTGGTTTTCAATTATTTTGGGTCTATACCTAGTCGTTGGATTGTTGAGTCATATAGTAATTCTACATCCAACTTTTTGAAGACCCACCAAACTGTTTTCCACAGTGGCTGCACCATTTTAAATTCCTACCAACAATGTATAGGTTTCTAATTTCTCTACATCTTTGCCAACACTGTGTTATTTTCTGTTTAGTTTTTATTGTAGTCATCCTAGTCAGTGTAAAGTACCTCATTGTGGTTTGGATTTGCATTTCCCTAATGACTAGTGATGCTAACCATCTTCTCACATGTTTGTTGACCATCTATATGTTTTCTTTGGGGAAATGTCGTTTTAGATCCTTTGCCCATTTTTTTTTTTTTTTTAAGAGAGGGAGAGAGAGGGAGGAGGGGCAGGGCGAGAGGGAAAGAGAGAACTTAAGCAGGCTCCATGCCCAGGACAGAGTCTGACATGGGGCTCAATTTTACAACCCAATGCGGGGCTCGATCCCAAGATCCTGGGATCATGACGTGAGCCAAAGGCAGATGCTTAACCAACTGAGCCACCCAGGTGCCCCTAAACCTTGTTTTTAAACAGAATTCAGTTTAGAGGTGCCTGGTTGGCTCAGTCGGTTAAGCATCTGCCTTCGGCTCAGGTCGTGATCCCAGGGTCCTAAGATGGAGCCCCACATTAGGCTCAATTTTACAACCCTGAGATCATGACCTGAGATGAAATCAAGAGTCGGACACTTAACTGACTGAGCTACCTAGGCTCTTTTGCCCATTTTTAAATTGGGTTGTCTTTTTATTGTTGAGTTGTAAGAGCTCTTTATATATTCTGGATACTACACCCTTATCAGATATATGATTTGCAAAACTTTCTCACATTCCGTATGTTGTCTTTTCACTCTGGGTAGTGTCCTTTGATGCACAAAAGTTTTTAATTTTGGTGAAGTTGAATTTTTCTTTTTTGGTTGCTTGTGCTTTGGGTGTCATAGCTAAAAATCCATTGCTTAATCCAAGGTCATGCAGATTCTTCTAGTGCTTTCATGGTTTTGCTTTTCACATTAAAATTTTTAAACCATCTGGAATTTATTTTAGCATAAATGTTGAGGTACAGTGTGACTATTTCTCCAAATATTAACTAGTTCAAATTTTCCTGTTCATTTATTATATCAATTCCCCACTGTTTTGAAAAGCTAATTTTGATCATATCTTAATTTCTTGAATGTATACCAGAGCCAGGATACCACTATATTCTAAAGTGATCGTTTTCTAAAATATTTTAGATTCATTTTTGGAATTATTCTAGTATCTGAAATATTGGTATAGCATTTCCTAAAGCATTTTATCACAGTTTATCTCCTGCCATCTCCACAGCTACCCTATGAAGAAGGCAGATGGGTAGAGAGTAGCATCCCTCTTTGTCTTTCTCTCATATATATACATATATATTTTTTATTTTATTTTTAAGATTTTATTTATTTATTTGACAGAGAGAGACACAGCGAGAGAAGGAATACAAGCAGGAGGAGTGGGTGAGGGAGAAGCAGGCTTCCCGCCGAGCAGGGAGCCCAATATGGGGCTCGATCCCAGGACCCTGGGATCATGACCTGAGCCGAAGGCAGACGCTTAAAGACTGAGCCACCTAGGCGCCTCTCTTTCTTATATATTTAATCCTTTCCCCCTATTCATGGTGTCAATTATTTTATTGATCCATTCATTAATTTATAATATTGTATTTAGAACAGGCTGAGTGATGGATTTCAAGTCTCTTTGGGCTGACAGAACTTACAGCATTCACCGAAGTCATACCAACGATGTGTCTCGAGGCACTGAACATTGGAAGCCCCGGGAAATAAGATACTGATATTACTGTGCCAGGATAGTGGCAGAGCGTGGGGTTTATGTACACAGGCCTTGCAGTCAGATAGGCTAGGTTCAGATCTTGGCTCTACCAGGCATGTGTGATCTCAGGTACATTACCTAACCTCCCTACACCCTCTGTCTCTCCATATGTAACAGGAAGGTAATAATCACTTTTTCTCCTCGGGTTGTGAGGATCAATGGGGATGATCTATGGAGAATGTTAGCCTGATGCCTGGCACATAATACACACTCAAGAAATAGAAGTAGTTACAGTTATGGATTTGTACTAATTAAGATTCTTGGTCACTTGGAACCGTGTTCTAGGATTTCTCATTCTTCCTGACACACCCTTTCTCCTGGGCCCAGAGAGTCTCTAATCTTTTGCCATGAATTTTTGCTTTCTTTTGCTTGTATTTCGTAATAACTTTGGATACATTGAGCATACATTGAGACACAAGTCACTCTCCAAAATGGTAAATTTGTAGTTGGGAAAGTTTAATTGAACACAAGAGGCAGGAATTCCGGAGCCAAAAAACCGAATGTGTTCTTGTTTGGCCACTCTTACCAGCATGAATCAAGCGCAAGCTAAATGTAGGAGCCACCTCTAGAGCCGAAGAGTGATTTACAGGTTTTACTTTATTAAATTCTTGAGACCTCTGCTATTTGTTACTCTTCTGTTTTTCTTTTCTTTCTTTCTTTTTTTTTTTTTTTAAAGATTTTATTTATTTATTTGACAGAGAGAGACATAGCGAGAGCAGGAACACAAGCAGGGGGAGTGGGAGAGGGAGAAGCAGGCTCCCCGCTGAGCAGGGAGCCCGATGCGGGGTTCGATCCCAGGACCCTGGGATCATGACCCGAGCTGAAGGCAGACGCTCAATGACTGAGCCACCCAGGTGCCCCTACTCTTCTGTTTTTCTAAGCAGATACCTTTTTGGAAAGTAGAGAAATGTGACTTTGGACCTTTCAGCCCTTGAAACCTTTCACAAATGTGTTATTGGTATTTTGAAACTCTTGGGAGTTCACTGATAACCAAACCTTGCTGGTGAGAATCAATATGTATTTTTGAAATGTTTTCATCATTCTAATTCTCCTGGAACCTGGTTTCCTGAATCCTAGTTAGAAAAGCTGTCAGCAGGTTATGGTTATAAGTAAAGGGAGTGTTTCCTCCAACCACAACACTTCCAGTGTACTCTGGTTGTAAAAAAAAAAAAAAAGTCATTAAGCGGGCTGGCTTCTGCAGAGACCCCTTCTTCCAGCCTGGCTCTCCTTGACCTCCCTTTTAGTGTGCACGCGGGGCGTGCAGGAGGGCTCTTGACCTCACATACCAATCATAACTTGCCACGTACTTGAACTGGTTTATCCCACCTGCCTCCTCTCTCATCTGCCTTGGTTCTTTCAGAGTGCTGATGTGCCCGTGTCTTTAGATCAGTTCCAAGGTTTTGAAATGGCAATCGCTGACAGTGAAGGAAGATTTAAGGAATGAAACAGCTGCGTGTCCTAGAAATATAACCTTGTGTGCTTGGAGGAGGACGTTCCTATCTTTTTTACAGAAGACCTTTCCAATAAAGGCCGAGAGCACAGTACAGGCAGGTGGCACGTGGGGGTTGCTGGTGCTCGCATCTTCCCGACACGTGCCACCAGTGAGGACTGCTGCTTCTTCCTGAGCATTGACTCAGTGAGGACTGTTTCCAAGAGCCCTTCTTTTCTTTCTTTCGTCCTCTTCTTCCTCCTGCCCTTCCTGCTCCTCCCCCCTCTCCCTCTCTTCCCCTTCTCCTCTTCCTCATTCTCTTCCTTCTTCTCTTTTAACCCTGACAAGGAAAGTGTATCTTGCTATTAAAAGAATTACATTAGGGGCACCTGGGTGGCTCAGTTGGTTGAGCGTCCGACTCTTGATCTTAGCTCAGGGATTGATCTCAGGATCGTGAGTTCAGGCCCCACATTGGGCTCCACACTGGGCATGCAGCCTCCAAAAGAAAAAAAAGAATTACATTAGTAAAACACTGCAGGATCTGAAATGATGCATGTAGGATTGTGGTATGCACTGTCTTGCTACAGTTAATAGTAGTGGTAGTAACAACATCAGCAACACTAGGAATAGTATTAGAGGACCTAGCCTTTACTGAACAGGTAAGATGTTCAAGGCACTGTGTCACTTTGTCCTCACAATAACCCTTATTATCCTCATTTTACAGATGAAGAACCTAAGACTCAGGGAGATTAATCCAAGGTCACAGAGCCCCCAGTAGGTTATTTCTGTAAAGGGAGTGGTCCATAAGACTGTCCTGAACGTAGGGTACATGCCTGTCTTGTCCTGCCTTCTATTTGCGGTGACCAAGAATCAGTAATAAGAGTGTACATTTATGTTTAATGAATTCATTATCATTATTTGAGGTGGATTGTTCATGCTCTTGATTTCCTGCCTTTGTGCCTGGTTTTTCTCTGGCCTCACTGGTGCTGCTGTTGGAGGTATCTCATTTGGAGGTGAAAGGAAGAAAAATAAAGACTGCCATCTTGTCTTCTGAAAATTCCACTCACTCTGCCCTGAGATCTTGCTGGCTGTTGTTGGCAGTCTCAGTATCTGAACATCAGCAGTTGCTAACGACGGCCCTGGTGTGTAAGACTTGCCTTCTTGTCTTGCACACATGTTTCTAGAGATGAGAGTAAGGGAAGGAAAGAAGTGTCAGCATTTTGGTATTCAGTTCCAGAAGGGTAAAAGGCACGTACAAATGGGACTCCCATAAAACAAAATGAAACAAAATCAACTTTCCTAGTTTCCAACTTTTCCCTAGGGACCACCTTTACAAAACTTGAAGTGAAGTTTACCTTGGAAGTGGTAAAAACTTGGGACGCCTGAGCGGCTCAGTCGGTTAAGTGTCTGTCTTCCGCTCAGGTCACGATCCCGGGGTCCTGGGATCAAGTCCCACATCGGGCTCCCTGCTCAGCGGGAAGCCTGCTTCTCCCTCTGCCTGCCACTCCCCCTGCTTGTGCTCTCTCCCTCTCCTGCAAATAAATAAATAAAATATTTTTTGAAAAACGAAAGAAAGTAGTAAACATTTGATTAGATGCTTCAGGATGAGACAGCCACCTTTATAGATGAATCCCAAGGATCCTGTGGAATTATAAAATTTTATCTACCTCCTAGGTAAGCCAACCTCAGTCAAACTGAAATATGAGTATTGGGGAACATCAAAACACCTTTAACTTGTCCTTTTGTTTTGGTTTGCCTTTTGACAGAGTGTAATCACAGATCCTTTCAAGCTTGCAGGAGAGTCTGACAATGCAAAGCCCGGATGTTCTTCTGATGTTGCTGGAGGCTGCTGTCTGTAATTTACAGCTGACCAGAAGAAAGGGGCAGATGGTGAAGGACTTACGTGTCTTTTAATCTCCTCTTCCCCACAGCACAGACCATAAGAAAGAATAAATGGTGAAAAGCCACTATGTTCTAGATCATTGATAAAAATAATGAATTATTTTTTAGAAGATATTAATTGAAGGTTCGTAGCAAATGACGTAAAGGCCGGTTAAGCGGGTTTTCCTCTCTTTGCTAATTCAAAGTTCTGGTGCCACCTAGTGGTCCGATGTGGAACTGAGACGCAGTCTTCGGGCTTGGCCAACGAGCAAGAAGGGCTTCAGGAGTCTCAGGAAAAACATCTTCCTTCTGACCTGCATAGCACCTTTTGGACTTTCACCGTGTTTGCTCATAAAACAAAGCTCCAACTGAAATCATGCTAATCATGCCAAAAAAATTGCAAAATCAAATTTGTTAGGAGTGCTCTTAAGATATCTTCTAAATCAAACACTTTTTTTTTGTAATTGAATGAAGAAAACAATTGAATAATGAATCTCTTTGACCTCATTAGATCCTAAAGAATGACAACATTGTGACTATCTGTAGTAAATCTTAACCGGATCAGGAAAGAGTGATAATTTTTAAAAAGAGGTAGGAGATATAAAAACAGTGGGTTTTCTTTTCCTTTATAATGTGCCCCGGTTAAACTTTTTGGAAACTAGTAGATTTAGTTCCAGCTTCCATAGTTAAAAATGAGATTGAGGACTATTTCAGGATGATGTCATCATTAGAAACGAGAACGTTATTTAATTGAAGTCCAGTTGCACTTGAAGACTTTGTCAGGGGACACAGAAAGGTGTAAGTCATATATAAGCCATGGTCCTTGTCATCAGGAGCTGATCAGTTCTTTAATAACAGCCTTTAAGCAATGAAGAGTTTTAATGAGAAAAAGCTCAACCAGTTGCTCTGACTTCAGTGCAAAATAACAAGGGGGGAGTGGCATGACCCAAGAGATTTTTTATTAGGGTTCTGAGAATATTTGTAAAACATTGGAATGGATTTTATATTCCAGACCCCTCTTTTAATAAAGCTGTTAAAAATGGAGAAATTCTCAGATTTCTGAGTGGGTTCAGCCATAGGACCTAACTTACTACTACAGAATAAGGAGAGGACTGGGTGGTATCTTTTAAGCTCTATTCATCTCTGTGACCTTGATTCTAAACAGTGTTTTCATGGTTCTAGAATTCAATATCTACTCAGCCGTAACCTACTTCAGTGACAGCATTAGTTAGACCAGTACAGGTGGGATTAAGCATACTTCACCATCCATGAGCCCAAGGTGGTCCTACTATAGGAGGAAAGGATGAAAAGAAAGGACATTCTGGTTATTTGATTTATTAGGCTTTTCTAAATTTAGAGGGAGGAGGTTTTAGGCAATCACTTGTCATTCTGAATTCTCAGTTCCCCCAAAAGATGATGAGGGATGAGTGTGAACTGGAATGTGGAAACTCGTGTTGGGCTTTTCCTAAGAATAACCTACTTTATACATTATCTTCCAACAAAATATACATCATAAGAACTGTATTTGATCTAGAATCTAGATAAAATATTAACTACATAATATAAAATAAAGTAGACATGTTCTGTTCAGAAAAAGTGCCATACGTGGTTATTTAAATATTCAAAATAGGTGAGAGACAACTAGGAGCAGACATCCCTTCTCACAGAGGATACCTCTCCTTTAAGCACGGGAAGCAGTGTGGAATAAGAAGGAGGAGGAGCAGAAGTCTGATGGCAAACTTGATGGTTCTTTTTCCACTTGGCAGTTTGGCCTCGAGAAAATTATTTAACATCTCTGTGCCTTTGTTCCCTCGTCTGCATGAAGTTCTTTGAAAGGGTGGGTGGCATATGGTTTAAATTGTTACTAGTTTGGATCTATATGGTTGCCACCAGCATGTGATGGCAGGACCAGCTGAAGACCAACTTGCTGCCAGAGCATGGTTTAAGAAGCTGCCTGTAGCTCTTTGGACAGCGGACAACTTTCCCCCCAACACTGTATTACCACCTTTGCAAATATGCAGAAAAGTTTGAAACATTGGAGTGACTGCTTATTTACCTACCACCTAGGTTACCTGTTAACTTTCATTTCATACATGTTATACTTAAAAACAGCAGAGCCAGAGAAACAGGTGCCTAATTCTTCTGTAGCTACAAACACTTTTCAGAAGATACTGGACTTATGGGGTGCCTGGCTGGCTCAGTGTGTAGAACGTACAGCTCCTCATCTCAGGGTTGTGAGTTGGAGCCCCACGGTGGGTGTAGAGCTTACATTTAAAAAAAAAAAAATAGTGGCCTTAAAGGGTTTAAGGAGCAGATTTTCTCTTAATTGATTATTGTACCAAATATAGTATTTTCAGTCCTTCATTATCATAGGGAGAGAATTTATTTAAAAATCAGCTAAGGGGCGCCTGGGGGCCCCGAGTTGGGCTCCACGCTCAGCTGGGGAGTCTGCTTTTGGATTCTCTCTCTCCCTCTGCCCCTCCCCCTGCTCATGCTCTCTTTATCTCTCTTAAATAAATAAATGGATAGATAAATAAACAAATCTTTATTAAAAAAAAAATCAGGTAAGCCTGCAGAGGCTTTTCAGCTTACCTACTGGAGGGAGCACAGCAGTAGCTTAAATAGGATCCCACCCCCACCCCCACCTCCAGCCACACATGGCTGAAAAGGGCATGGCTCTGTGCCAAGACAGCGGCAGAGCCTGCTTCTCTTATTGATTCTTGGCCTTGCCTTGGATGGCTCCTAGGAAGCAGCAAAGGGGTGACTAATTCTGCCTTATTAGATTGGGAGGTCTCCTAAGTGAGCCTGGCAAGGAATGTGAAGCTATCCATCCAATCTTTCATTTATTCACTATTATTAAGTACCTACTCTGTACCAGGCACTGTCCTAGGCCCAGATCACTAACAATCAAAGATGATGAACCCCGTGGGCCAGCAGAACCAAAACAGCTAAGCCTGTTTTCTAAATGTTGTTGGCACCTGTCCTAACTTCTGCGATTTGCCAAGTTTCTTCAACTGCACAGACAGCACAGATGAGGTCTTAACAAGGGTTCTTCCGAAGACTCTGCCGGGAGAGTCAGTAGAGGGAGATCTCACTAGATAATAAAAATGAACTCTTTTGCAAATATGGAGCTGGAATTATACAATCCTAATAGTAACCTATGACTTGAGCTTTAGTGCCTCATTCCTGTCTCTATTCAGCTGCTGACCCTGCAATTTCTGCAAGCACAGCTCCCACTGAGGTTAATGGGAGTGTTCTGTGAATGTAAGTTTTGTACTTAATCTTCTCCTGCTGCGTGAGCCTTGCTTGTCTTGGACTGATGACCGTACCAATCCCCTTCCCCAATGGGAACATGCTAGGCCCTCCTTTCATGGAGCAGAGCCATGTAGCTGTGGTATGCTCCAGGTGAGGGGAAAATCAATTTGGGACAAAAATGTTCTGCTGTAATGTTACTCCACTGCTTCATAATAATAGCACCCTGCCTCCTATACGTTGTCTAGAAGCCCGAGAGAGTAAAAGAGAACAGTATATTGATACCGTTGCCGGGGCACTGTAAGCCAGACTTGGCTCTACTAACTTTTTAACTAGGCCTATAGCCATTAACTCTCTTCTCATTTGTGGAATGAGAAGTGATGCAGGAGACCGGAAGCAGGTGTTCCTTCTCGATCTGGCTCCGCTGCCAAACTAGCTACTTGGCCGTAGGAAAATCGTGTGTCCACTTTGCGGTTCACTTTCTCCGTCCGTGAAAGAAGGGAGTTGAATTTGGTATACTCTACATTCCCTGCCAGTCTGGGAAACAGATTTATGGATCTAGAATCTGGAGAGGTCACAGTGCTTTTGAAATTGTTTGAATTCGTTGCCCACATTTATAAATCAGAAGATTTTACATAAAATATGAATTTCTACTTCTCTCGGAGAAGTAGAAATGTTGGCCCCACGAGCCTGGCATTTCTGCCCAGTTGCCACGGCCAGAGTGAAAAGGCTTCCCCTCCAGCCAGAGTGTGCCCCTTCCGTCTGCCGCCATCCCTGTCCCATCCGCTTTACTGACCCCTGTAGGCTTTTGAGTTTGTGGCCTGTTTTAGGACTAGGATGCGCACATTTTCAACAAAGTTACCAGTGAGGGCTTTATCCCCATGATCATTCAAATGATGGCAGGTCTATGGCCTCATCTAGGAATCTGACTTATATATTTAATTCATTACAAGCAGAAGCCAAGAAGGGCACGTGGAGCTTCGCAAGGATGCTCGCAGGAGGGAACCAGGGTGCCGGGGCTGCTTATGGTAATTTGACATATAACTCAGAGCCTAATTGTGTCAGGTGAGGTGATCTGGACAGTTTATTCTCTGTTCCCAGAGTTAACAAGCCTCCATCACATAACTTTCTTTGTGAATGTTAAATGAACATCCCCTGGAAAGCTAAAACCTCAAAATGTCAAGTTGCTAGGGAGGAAAGGTTTGCACAGCAAGCACAGAAGGATTTGTGCAGCTTCTAGGCTTAGTAGTTAATCTTTTATTAACTGTCCTTATTTTCTTTTTCTTATTAACCTTCTTATTTCTTTCATTTGGATCTAACTAGGGAAATGTTGTGAGGGAGGTATTTTTCTTTTTGCTTCTAAATAATGGAAGAGAAGCCCATAAAGCTGATGCAGCCCTTTAAAAATGGTGATTTCTCGAGATAATGAGGAAGAGTCATTGTGGCTATAAACCATGCCAAATGCCCCAAGTTGTGTCTTTACTGAAAATAACTCCCTTTTACCTCTTTTACAATGCTGACTTTTCTAATTTTACACAAGAGAAAACCAAGGCTGAGGATATTTACATGACTTGCATGATGGGAGTAGAACCTAAAAAGTGTTGGAACCGATGCTAGAATGAGGTCTAGTATAATCCTGTTGTGTTCTAGGGTCTGTCCTTGCTCTCCTTTTGGGCATTCCCAAATTAAAAAAAAATACAGCAATGAAAAAGGGACAATGATTACTATAAAAGTAAGGATAATGGTTACATCTAGGCTGGAGGAGAGGGGTGTGATCTAGAAGGGAGCTAGAGGGTCTTCTCAACTAGGGGGTGGTTCCTTTTATTACAAGGTGAACATAATCTTTGCCTGGGACTGTCCCAGTTTAAGCCTCAAACTAGGTGAATTATTAATAGTACCCTTTTTTCAGTCTCCAACATGTTCTGTTTTGGACGATAAATTCTGTGGTCCGCTCCTTACATTTATGTTTTATGCACTTCTCTGTAGGTTTGTTGTATGTCAATCTTTTTTTTTTTTTTTTAGAAGATTGAAAAATGTATCAGGAAGTCTCACCTATGATCAAGAATCTAGGCCAGCCTGGGAAAACTCATGTTTGCTCTACGATTCGTAATTACCGCACGAACCCCCGTGCTAACAGCTGTGATTTAGGTGTGGACTTCCAAAACAGAGGGGGTGGTGTGTCCCATTTTCTGGGGACTCCTGTGGCATGAGATAGTTATATCTGTTTTGTTTTGTTTTTTTTTTTTCCTCCTACATGTGGCTGGAAAAATGGTGTACCTTTAGTTCTAATTGTGCAGGTCAGTCAAGATAGCAGATGGGAAAGTGCTTTGTAAACCGTGGAGGTTTTTTCCACTTGGAGTGGCAAGAGTTCCTCAAATTCCTACATTGGCAGGGTCCCGGCATCACTACACTGGTGCTGTCAGTTAATCTTCCTGTAATACAGCTCTTCTACTTAAAACTTTTTATAGCTCTGAGTGCCTACAGAATGAAATCTAAATCTCTAAACTTGGCATCCAGTCCACCACAAACTGGCCTGATCAACTTTCCAACATTATTCTTGCTGTTATTCTTTATGGGCTTTAGAAGCAAATCCGACTGCATGGTGTTCCAAAAATGCTGCCCCCTTTGCTGTCTTGCTTGGTGCTTTTCTCTCCATTAGGGTCCTTTTCCCTCCTTCTCTCTCAGTCCCTTGGTCATGGACTGAATAGTTGTGTCTCTTCCCCCTGCCTCCCCCCTCCAATTCATATGTTGATGCCCTAACCCTCATAGGTGGCTGTGTTTGGGGATGGGACCTCCAAAGAAGTAATTAGGGTTAAATGAGGTCATAAAAATGGGGCCTTGATCTAATAGCATTAGTGTCCTTATAAGAGATACCAGGGAGCTCATTCTCTCTCTCCACATTCAAACTCAGAGGAAAAGCCATGTGAGGACAAAGAGGCCATCTGGAAGCCGAAGAGAGCTCTCACCAGAAACCAACCCTACACGACCTTGATCTGGGACTTCTGGTTTCCAGAACTGTGAGAAAATACATTTCTCTATTTAAGCTACCCAGTGTATGATATTATGTTATGGCAGCCCGAGCACACGAAGACACCTTTCTTGGGCTAGCTCTTACATGGGCATATCGAAAAACCTATCTATTTTTCAAGGACCAACTCAAAGACCATGAAGTCTCAATTCTCCCACTTTATTTGTACTTCTTTTTAAGATGTTTGATATTCTAACCTGCATATGTCATTATGTAGCAAATGTTTCCTAACTTCTTTACTGGTAAGATTATGGGGTAACCTCTGATTTAGTATTATAGCTCCACAATGCCTAGCACAGTGTATGGAACTTATTAGATACACAATATATAGTGAATGAATGAATGAATGAATGAGTAAAAGAGAAAGAGATGGGGGAAAGAAATAAGATATAAAACTTTAGTTAAAATTTAAAGAGGAAACAGAGAATTGAGATGTATTAATAAATGGGGAGAAATAAGTCTTTAGTAATGTTTAAAATAAAACAAATAGATATCTCAGAGGAACTAAAAATAAGAGCGGATTTTTTTTCCACTGAGGTCTGGCATATTATTTGTCTATACATGGCGGGGGGGTGGTGGTGGTGGTGTCTGACTTGTTGGAGTAGATTTCTTGCTCCAGCTTCAGAGGATGTGGAAAAAAGACCATGGGAAGGAACTCAGCTGGTATGAGAAAATTGGCATTTTATGACTGGAGTCGTAATCATAAATTCCAGCTCTAGTATCAGACCCATGCTGGTCTGAATCTCACGGGAGGGCTCAGAATTGGACATTCAGAATCCATTCTTCCCCCTGAACTCCCATTCCTACTTACCAGCCTCCTGTCAGTCTTCCTTATCAACTGCCTCTTCCTCACTCCCCAAATGTAGTTTTAAAATTAAGATCTTTGAATAGATGACATTCACATGGGTCAACATTTAAAAATTTGGAAGTGAAAAGTTTCCCTAAATCATGACCTGGGTTGAGTGTTTTAGCCACAATGATAAGGATAATCAAGCTCAGAGCCTTTCTTTTTTTTTTTTTTTTAAGATTTTATTTATTTATTTGAGAGAGAGAGAATGAGAGACAGAGCACGAGAGGGAAGAGGGCAGAGGGAGAAGCAGACCCCCTGCTGAGCAGGGAGCCCGATGCAGGACTTGATCCCGGGACTCCAGGATCATGACCTGAGCCGAAGGCAGTCGCTTAACCAACTGAGCCACCCAGGCGCCCCTCAGAGCCTTTCTTACATGTTTGTCCAAGACGGAACTGGAGGCTGGAACTGAGATGGAACAGCATTGAGAAAGAACATCCTAAAAGATTTTAGAAAATCCTACAGTTGCAGGCCTGGATAGGGGCCTGAAGCAGGGCCAACAGTGGACTTCTAGCGCAGAGACACCTTTCTCTGAGTAGCCCAGGTCAAGGGGGCAGGGGAGAAAGGAAGCGGGTGACTGTGCAGAGCAGAGGAGACCTCTTGGGGTTGCCCCATAGAAGGGTCGGGAGGGGCAGGCTCCCTGGGAAAAGAGCAGTGGCGGTGTAGGGTGCTGTCCAGCTCCTAAGTCCCCATTGTGGAGGGACCCAGAGCCTTTGGTGGGTGGGTGGGGGGCAGGGCAGTGGGAGTCTCCTTTGCACACACTTGAGTGCCTGACTGGAGACGGGATTACCGGGAAGGCCGCACCCAAGCAGCTCGGCTCATATCAAGGGAGGAAGCTTTTCTCACAACCCTATCAAAAAGCTGCTTTTGTCTTTCTCTTCCTACTCCACTGACTACATCCAGAAAATATCTAGAAAAGGAGGGAAAGAAAGCCTGAAGAAAGCTTCTAGAGAAGGTAAATGGCATTGCTGATTTGATGTGATTCCTGATTCTAGCTTCTTTTGTTTGTTTTTGGCCCACTGTTGTGACGAGTTCTCATCTGAACTAAAAGATGCCTGTGTATTTAAACCAGTGAACAACGTTGCTTCAGGGGGAACAGATTTCATTCTAGGGAAAGTCTGAGTAACTCCAGTATTTGCCCAGTTCCTGTTTTTCCTCAGAAGATCTAGTGCTTTGGCGTGATTAAAACGTTGCTGCTGCAGCACTAATTTTGAATATTTTCTAAAACCAGGCAATTTTCTAGGGGCAAAGAAAAAACTTCTCTATCAAGTTAGATCTTTATGTTGAAAAACAAAATGCATAGAGAGCTATTTGGTGTTTAACTTGCAATCTGTAAGACAATCAAACTCAAAACGACTTTTAGGTCTAGATGGAGTGATTTCCCAAATCCTGGAATCCACACACATGGGAGTTGATCCTTTGCAGCTGAAAGAGTGGAAGAGTCACTCCTCCCCTTTAGCAGCCAGTGAAGGATTCTGGCAAGAGAGGGTTAGGTAGGGAAGGTGTTTGCTAGGAAGTTCTGGCTTTACCTGAATGACTTGCCTAAGGTCAAAGTCAGGACCTACCTAGGATTAGACACCTATGGCACCCACTTAGCCATCTCAGGCCTTTTGTAGCCCTTTTCGGAGGTGAAATATTGTCAGAATTCAAAATTTTATTGTATTTGTTTTCCTCCAGATTTAAAAAGAGATCCCTAGAAACAAGTGTTGCCCTTGTCCTCCATTCACACAGATGGACAGACTTGGAAGCCCCTGGAAGTCATGACAAACCCACCAGCAGCCCCTCACTAAAGAGAGGGTGACTCTTTGAGCTAACAAGCCTCCAAACTCAAAGGAAGATCCTTCTTTCTGAGGAGTTTACTTGGCTTAGGTATCTAGATTGCTCTGTGTCCTGGGTCTACGTGAAGAATATGACACCCCCACCCTGCCCCCCAGCACCATTCAGGATAAGCATCACTTAGTGATCCCAGTGTGAATTTGGTTTGTTTTTAATTTTATTTTTATTTAATTTATTAATTTTTATTGTTTAGGTGGGAGGAGGGCAGAGAGAGAGGGAGAGAGGAAGTCTCAAGCGGGCTCCACGCCCAGTGCGTGAGTCCAACTTGAGGCTTGATCTCCCTGAGATCATGACCTGAGCCGAAATCAAGAGTCAGATGCTTAACTGACTGAGCCACCCAGGCGCCCCTGAGCTTGGTTAATTTTATATTGTAAGTTGTCCCAGTGGGTCCTTCCTTATATTTTTTGCTATGAAGTCCTGAATTTCTAACTTGTTTCTAAACTGCTGAATGCCACACTTTCCTGACCGTTCTAGCTTTCTCTGCAATGCACAGGAAATATCTGTCTATTTGGCCCGCTCTCCCCCGCACCCCTTCTCCACACTTATTTCGAAAGTGTACATTCAGCATTTGTGAGTCTTTAATGGTCTTCCCTCTTAGCTCCCTTAAACACACTCGAACTCATACTTTTTAAGAAGTTTAAAACAGTTTCATTTTCAATCAGCTGACTTAGAAGGACCGTATCCATCTTTAACCTTTGTCAGATATCCCTAAAAATCTCAACTTTTTTTGCTTCTAAACTTTGATAATGCTATTTTTATAAATGCATGCCAAGTTTGTGAATCGGGTTTTTGTCATCTGAACTTATTTTTTCAAATATAGCAGTAAGAGAACTGGGGGTGGGGGAAGGATTGCCAGAAACTGACGGGCTAGAAAATAGAGTCAGGGACATGAGTTGAAAATAATCAGAATAAAAATTCTTTCATTTCTTTAACATTCTACAAATTTTCTTTTCAACATCTACTGTTGTTCTAGGCCCTGGTGATACAGCAGTGAACAAAACTGACAAAATCCTTGTCCTCACGAAGTCAAGCTCTGATGGAAGGAGACAGATAATAAAGAAAATTAAGGACAATGAAGCAGAGATGGAGTGTAGGCAATGTTTGTGAGTTTAAAAAAAGGTGGCCTTTGGGGCGCCTGGATGGCATAGTCAGTTGAGAGTCCGACTCTTGGTTTCAGCTCAGGTGGTGGTCTCAGGGTTGTGAGATCAAGCCCCAAGATGAGCCCCACGTCAGGCTCTGTGCTCAGTGTGGAGTCTGCTTCAGATTCTCTCTCCCTCTCCCTCTGCCCCTCCCACTCGTGCTCCCTCTCTCAAATAAATAAATAAATCTTAAAAAAAAAAAAAGGTGGCCTTTGGGCAGTCTTGGAGGGGGACTGATGGGGTACACTGACATCTGGGGTAAGAGAGTCCCAGCGACAGGAAACAAATAGCAAGTGCACAGACTTCTCAGGGAGCATCCCTGAAGTGAATGAGAAACGGCTAGGAGAAACTGGCTGAAGCAGCAGGTGATGGGGTCAGAGAAATAAGGAGAGACAGCACACCCTTACGAGCCTTGTGGGCTATTGTAGGGACTGTGGCTTTTACTGTGATGAAATGGGAAGCCGGGTGAGGATTTCAAACAAAGGAACAACAGGATTTGACTTAACAAGACCACTCTGGCTGCTGGGCTGAGAAGGGAAAGAGGCAGGTGTGGAAGAGGAGGGACCCTTAAGAGGCCATTGCTATTACCCCTACCAGAAATTAATCAGAAACGTCTGACCTGTTTACAAAAAGGGAAGAAAATGTGCTTGCAGAATTGAAAAAAAAAAAAATTATATTTTGGGTGTTTAAGCTGCAACAAGAAGACCAATTTGGCAGTTACTTTGCTACAGTGCCTCCTCCAGACACAGTGGTTTGGGAGTCCTGGGGAGCTGGGTCTTCAGGGTTTTTTCCTCCTGAATTTTAAATTTTCTTTTAAAATTTTTATTAAGTAATCTCTATGCCCAATGTGGAGCTCGAACTCACAACCCTGAGATCAAGAGTCACATGCTCTATCAACTGAGCCAGCCAGGCACCCTCAGCATCTTTTTCTCCTGAGTAACCCATGGACCTAGCAGGGTTTGGTCAGTGTGATTAGTAAGCCCTGGGCAGGCGCCAGGGTGGGTCAGTTGGTTGAGTGTCAGAGCTTGATTTCGGCTCAGGTTGTGATCTCAGAGTTGTGAGATCGAGCCCAGTGTGGGGCTCTGTGCTCAGCGCAGAGTCTCCTTGTCCCTCTCCCTCTGCTCCTCCCCCTGCTCTCTCTCAAATATTTAAATAAATAAATAAATAAAATCTTTTAAAAAAGAAGCCTTTATGGGTCTCTTAGGATGTCTGCCCCCTGCCATTTCCCAAACTTGCCTGGCTGCCTGTTAGAGATACAGATTCCTGGGTCCTGTCCCTTCAGTAAACATGGAATGGGGCCCAGGGATATACACTTTCAGCAAGAATATGAGAGAAATCTTTTTAATTTATTTTATTTATTATTATTATTATTTTAAAGATTTTATTTATTTGACAGAGAGAGATGCAGCGAGAGAGGGAACACAAGCAGGGGGAGTGGGAGAGGGAGAAGCAGGCTTCCCATGGAGGAGGGAGCCTGATGCGGGCTCCATCCCAGGACCCTGGGATCATGACCTGAATAGAAGGCAGATGCTTAAAGACTGAGCCACCCGGGCGCCCCTTATTATTTTTTTTAAAGACAGAGCAAGAGTGCGAGCGAGGGGGAGGAGGCACAGAGGAAGAGGGAGAGAGAAAATCTCAAGCCGACTCCACGCCGAGCACGGAGCCCAACTTGGGGCCCCATCTCATGACCCTGAGATTATGACCTGAGCCGAAATCAAGAGTTGGATGCTTAGCCGACTGAGCCATGCAGGTGCCCCTTCTTTTTAAATTATTGGGGTAAAATCGGTATATAATATTATATAAGTTTCAGGTATACACTGTTAAATTTGATATTTGTGGAGTGTACAAAGTGATCACCACCATAAATGTAGTTACCATCAGCACCATACAAATGAGCACTTTCACCCATTTTACCCAACCCTAACCCCTCCTGCCTCTGGTAACCATAAGTATGTTCTCTGTATGTATGAGTTTGTTTTTGTTTTGTTCATTTTGTTTTTTAGATTCCACATATAAGTGAAATTGTACTGTATCTTTCTTTGTCCTGTGACTTATTTCACTTAGTATTACCCTCAACTCTATCTATATTGTCGCAATGGCAAGATTGCCTTCTTTTTTTTTTATGACCCAGTACTATTCCATTGTATTTCCATATCTTGGCTATTGTAAATAATGCTTTTATGAATATAGGGGTGTGCATATATTTTCAAATCAATGTTTTTGTATTCTTTGGCTAAATACCCAGAAAAGGAATAGTTGGGCCATATGGTAATTATATTTTTGATTTTTTTGAGGAATCCTCATCTTGTTTTCGGTGGTGTCGGCACCAAGTTGATTCCCACTAACAGTGCAGGAGGGTTCTTTCCTCCACATCCTCTCTAACACTTGTTATTTCTTGTCTTTTTGGTAATAGCCATTGTAATAGGTGTGAGGTGATATTTCATTGTGGTTTTGGTTTGCATTCCTCTGATGATTAGTGATGTTGAACATCTTTTCATGTGCCTGTTGGCCATCTTCTTTGGAAGAAATGTCTATTCAGATCATCTGCCCATTTTTTAATTGGGCTGGTTTTTGTTGTTGTTGTTGAGTTGCATGAGTTCTTTATGTTTTGGATACTAAAGCCTTATCAGGTATGTGATTTGCAAAAATTTTCTTCCATTGAGTAGGATGCCTTTTTGTTTTTTTTGGTTTCCTTCACCGTGCCAAAGCTTTTTAGTTTGTTGTAGTCCCATTTATTTATTTTTGCTTTTGTTTACCTTGCCTTTGGAGTCAGATCCAAAAAGTTTTTAAAAATCACTAAAACCAATGTCAAAGAGCTTGCCACCTTTTCTTCTCAGAATTCCATGGGTTCAGATCTTACATTAAAGTCTTTAACCCATTTTGAATTAATTTTTATGTATGGTGTAGGATAGTGGCTTAATTTCATTCATTTGTATGTAGATGTCCCGTTTTCCAACACCATTAATTGAAGAGACTGTCCTTTCCCCATTGTATACTCATGGCTCATTTGTCCTAAAATTAATTAACCATGTATGTGTGGGTTTATTTCTGGGCTCTCTATTGCATCCCATTGACCTATGTGCCTTTTTAATACCAATACCATATTGTTTTGATTACTATAGCTTTGTGGTATAGTGAGGGGGTTCTTGACTTGTAAGGTGGGGAAACTGCTTCACTGTAACCTTCCCACCTCTGGCACAGCTTTTGGGGTTTGCGGACCTGAAAAGTATTGCAGGGTGCCCACGTGGCCGGCAGGTGGCGCCATATGACCACAAAGCTGCAGAGTGAGAGCATCCCATAGCGAGAAGTGAGTCTCCAGAAGAAACCGGTCAATAGGTGCTGGTGCTACCGAGCCGCCGCTTATCTCGGGCAGAGCGGCGTGGACAAGTAGAGGTGGGTGGCGCAGCCGGCGTCCCGCTTTTCAGGCAAATGTGCATCTTAAGACCTCCCTAGTCGGCTTCTCGGACCCATGGGGCGGCCCTCTCCGCACGAACATTGAGCACTGCGGGAGCGGGCAATGCGGTGCGGCGAAAAACCGCCTAACGCCACAGGAGATTAGCCCAACGCTGCCTACCCAGGTGCCGGAATCTACTACCGAAGCCCTTCAGGGAGCGCCAGACCCACAGACGGCCCCTTTTCATTGGTAGCTGGACTTGAGGCCCCGCCCCCTTTCGTACAGCCCTCATCTGTGACTGGCTCTCGGGCCCCAGCTGGCCACACCCCCTCCCCTCGCACATACACAAGAGTCACGCGCCTTTCAGTTGGAAACTTGGCGTGCTGAGGGGGACGGTGGCCTTCATCGCCCCACCCACCTACCTTGCTATTGGTCCGCGGCTCCGCTCATGACCACGCCCCCATTCCAGCCCCCTGGCTGGGAGGGTGGGCACCTGCGCGTGATTGGCTAGTCCGCCTGCCTCTCGCGGGAGCGGCTGGCGCTTCCCCCTCCCTTTTTCCCCTCCCGCGAGTCCCCAGGTTCCTCAGCTAGCCGAGGCCGAGTCAGTGTCAGTCAGGGAGCCGGACTGCTGAACAGTGTGTGCGGACGCTCCGCCGCAATCTCGCCCAGGGGCCGGTGCCTGCGCTCGCGCCGCCGGGTGGGAAGGATGAAGCCGCAGCTGGAGCAGCCACCCTATGATTGGCTGTGTCGCTTGTGAACCCGAAGTAAAGATGGCGGGCGGGCAGGCAGCCGCCGCACTGCCCACTTGGAAGATGGCGGCGCGCCGCAGCCTCAGCGCCCGCGGCCGGGGGGTCCTGCAGGCAGCGGCGGGCCGGCTGCTGCCGCTGCTACTGCTGAGCTGCTGCTGCGGCGCGGGCGGCTGCGCAGCAGCGGGCGAGAACGAGGAGACGGTGATCATCGGGTTGCGGCTGGAGGACACGAACGACGTGTCGTTCATGGAAGGGGGGGCGCTGCGGGTGAGCGAGCGGACCCGGGTCAAGCTGCGGGTGTACGGGCAGAACATCAACAACGAGACGTGGTCCCGCATCGCCTTCACGGAGCATGAGCGGCGGCGCCACAGCCCAGGCGAGCGCGGGCTAGGGGGCCCCGCGCCGCCAGAGCCGGACAGCGGCCCCCAGCGCTGCGGCATCCGCACCTCAGATATCATCATCTTGCCCCACATCATTCTCAACCGCCGTACATCGGGCATCATTGAGATCGAGATCAAACCGCTGCGCAAGATGGAGAAGAGCAAGTCCTATTACCTGTGCACATCGCTCTCCACACCAGCCCTAGGCGCCGGCGGCCCGGGGTCCGCGGGTGGCGCCGTCGGGGGCAAGGGCGGCTCCGGGGTGGCCGGGCTCCCGCCGCCCCCGTGGGCCGAGACCACCTGGATTTATCACGACGGCGAGGACACCAAGATGATTGTGGGCGAGGAGAAGAAGTTTCTGCTGCCCTTCTGGCTGCAGGTGATCTTCATTTCGCTGCTCCTGTGCCTGTCGGGCATGTTCAGCGGCCTCAACCTGGGGCTGATGGCTCTGGACCCGATGGAGCTGCGCATCGTGCAGAACTGCGGCACGGAGAAGGAGAAGAATTATGCCAAGCGCATCGAGCCCGTGCGCAGGCAGGGAAACTACCTGCTGTGCTCGCTGCTGCTGGGCAACGTGCTGGTCAACACCACGCTCACCATCCTGCTCGACGACATCGCCGGCTCAGGCCTCGTGGCGGTGGTGGTCTCCACCATCGGCATCGTCATCTTTGGGGAAATCGTGCCCCAGGCCATCTGCTCCCGGCACGGCCTGGCTGTAGGGGCCAACACCATCTTCCTCACCAAGTTTTTCATGATGATGACCTTCCCCGCTTCTTACCCGGTTAGCAAGCTGCTGGACTGCGTCCTCGGCCAGGAGATAGGCACTGTCTATAACCGGGAAAAACTGCTGGAGATGCTCCGGGTCACCGACCCCTACAACGACCTCGTTAAGGAGGAGTTGAACATCATCCAAGGGGCGCTGGAGCTCCGCACCAAGACAGTGGAGGACGTGATGACTCCGCTCCGGGACTGCTTCATGATCACCGGCGAAGCCATTCTGGACTTCAACACCATGTCGGAGATCATGGAGAGCGGCTACACCCGTATTCCAGTATTTGAGGGGGAGCGCTCCAACATCGTGGACCTCCTCTTTGTCAAAGACTTGGCCTTCGTGGATCCAGATGACTGTACTCCCCTGAAAACCATCACTAAATTTTATAACCACCCCTTGCACTTTGTTTTCAATGACACCAAGTTGGACGCTATGCTGGAAGAATTTAAGAAAGGTGGGAAATTTTGGTATCTTTCATTGGCTTGCTTTTTCTCTCTCCATCCTCCTCCCTACTTGAGCCCTCTACCAACCCCCCAAGGCGAGTTGACCGGAATTTCTCCTCTCTCTTAATTGCAAAGTTGAAAGGGTGGCGTGGATTTGGGGATGGATTGAACTAGTAAAAGCTTCTAGGTTTTTTTTAAAAGCACAAGGCTAACGTCACTGGCTTTTTCACATTTCAAAAAGCAGCCGTTCTATTTTCTGTGCATGATACTGCCTGCAACTCTGGTCTTGAGGGGTCTGCTGCATTCATTGCCCCAGTTCTGAGTGGGTGGTTGCAAATAGGGGCCAGCTAATGCCATGCTGTGACATCTGGCTGAGATGTACTCATCTCCGGCGTTTGGAAAACATTTAAATAGGTTTAGAATATCTATAGGTTTAGGATTTAGAAAATCCTTTTCCTCCTCCTTAAACATTCATTGACATTTCCGAGATTGGAAGTGCCTTTTCAGTAGCTCTGTTCCTGGTTGTCAGGCCACCTGTGGGGCAGACTGAGGTCTGCCTTTGGAGATAGGGGATGGGTTAAGCCAAATATCACCAAAAAGGTTCACTCATCCGGATGTGACTTGCCTTAGCTAGAAAAGAGAGTTTTTTAAAAAGTAAAGTTAGTTATTAATGTATGACTTAGAAAGACTAGGGGTGAGTTAACCTTTTATGAGGCTATCTTGTCTAGCTTTCTTCACTATTTGTTTATCTTTACTTGACAAATAAAATTTCCCAAACCAAGTGTGGTTTTGGCAGAGATCTTGAACATTTAACAATGGGATGACGCCCTCTATTGTGGTTTATTTATTTCTTGAGTTTTTTTCTGGTTTGTAAGTGTTCTTTTTGACCTTGATCACTTGGTATATTAAGTTCAAGTTTTTAAAAAACCAAGTCAGTGCTCACTGTTCTGGGGAGTTTTAGCAGGGAAGAGAGGTGCAGAGTCTGATGTGCTCACCTTTCTTGCATGGTGGTATTTTTTGTTTGTTTTACCATGTAATGAACAGGCAAATAGCAACTCATGCAATTATTACTGAAATTCTGTCTTTAAAAAAGTTTCCAGTAAATAGTGTTGCCATTTGAAAATCAAGGGCTGCTGAGCTGTTTAATTGCTGTGGTGCTAGTGCAGGTATTAAAATGTGTATGTAACCTTTAATGACTTGCTAGTCCTCAAAACTAAGTTTTCCTTCTGCAAATAGCATTTTGAGCGCTCAGAGTGGTCTCTCCACCAAAAAAGGCTGTGTTTAGTAAGTGTTGACAGCTCACTGAACGTGGTGATCTGAACATCCCCATAGAGCGTGTGTTTGCCCTAATTCCATTCTCCTGGCTGAATGGTGTCCTCTCTGGAACGGGATCACATTGCAGTAATTTTCAGATAAAGGAATAGAGCAGAATGTGCTTCAGAGATTGGTAATTTGCATTTAAAAGCAGAAGGAGATTCTTCTGGATTCTTAAACAGTAAAAAGAAAATGTCCATTATCTAAGTGACAGAGCTTCTTTTGGGGGGTGTCATTATCCTTTCACTGCTAAGCTGTTAATTAGAGCATCTGACCAATCTCTTCTTTCATTTTGCAATAATATATCTAGTACAGAAAGATAACCTTGCAGTGCTTGAAAATGCCTCTGAAATACTTTTTTTCTGTTGCTAGGTTTTGCAACATTGAGACCGATAATTTATTCCATGATTTTTTAATTCAGAATTTTTGCCTATCTCCTGATGGATTGAAACACTAGTGTGTCCTCCCTGCTAAATGAAGCCGTTTCTTAACTTCTATATCTTTTTTTCTTGGAGAATTTAGCTCTTTACCTTACAACTCATTAATCTTGCCCCTACCTCAAAATTTCAAAATTTGCATCATTTTGAAACTTGTTTTTGGTTGTCCTTGAACAATAGTCCTATGTATTTTCTGTGGTTTATTTTCAGGAGGAACTTTTTCTCCCCAATGTTACCTCTCACGGTACCTTTAGATAACGGAGTTACTAATATTTTCCCATGAATTTTTGAAAAATAATAATGCACAGAACTTTTTGTCCTTAACCAGAGTGATATGTTTGGTTAAGGAGATAGTACAAGTTAAAGGTACACTCAAGTTAGTGGCATGTTTGGAAGAGCAGGCAAAGACAGTAGGTTGCAAATGGGAAATTTCAGCCATGATCTTAGAAGGATAGAGTGGGTGTTTGTTACTTAAACTGTAAGAACCATTGATTTTTCACCTTCTCCTTCTTGGTCTTTTTTTGATGAGTTTGGTCACTTTAACCTTACTAACGGCTGTGTTAGTTCTTTCTTTCCTGTGACTTAAAATATTTTACCAGATACTGTTTTCTTTATTTTCTAATTCACTTTGAAATACTGTGAACAGTCAACCTTTATTGTTTTTTCTCTATTGAATAATGGTATATGGGATGGTGTGAAGGCTTTTTCTTCCTCTCTTTCCTTCCTTCTCCTAATAATACCAATTGTAACTCCCTCAGA
Source organism: Leptonychotes weddellii (assembly GCF_054177405.1). Taxonomy (NCBI): domain Eukaryota; kingdom Metazoa; phylum Chordata; class Mammalia; order Carnivora; family Phocidae; genus Leptonychotes; species Leptonychotes weddellii. The sequence goes on along the minus strand of NC_138374.1, from coordinate 23,607,507 downwards.
CTGTTAGAACATTAATCCAGATCTCATTGAAAATTGCCCTTCCCAACTAAGAATGTCTGCCTTGAAGTCTTTTCTTTATAGAGCTGTACATCATCAGTGTGAGTTATGCTTTACCACCGAGGGGGAAAGGTTCCCAATGTGGAAAGAAATGAAAAGCTACCTTTATATAAGAATGTGTGAATGTCTTCTTTCTATTGATTAGAACTTTTTGCCTGGCTACTTGGAAAATCAGCTTTCCTTGAGGTTGGAAGACAGTCATTATACTCATTTTGCAGTTAGCTTTTTATTTATTGACTGCGCCAGGCACAGGGCTGAATGTTTTACACGAATTACCTTGTTTGAATCTCACAGTGGCCGAGCGAAGCCTTTTCTCCATTTTACAAGTGAGGAAATTGAGGCTCAGGTTACATAATTTGTTCAAGGTCACACAGTAATTTGTTGATATGGGTTTTAACTCAGGTCTGTGTGACAACCAAACTGGAGCTCTTAACTACTCTAGGCTTAACCATTATGCTGGTCCCCTTGATTCTGATCTTACATTTCTGGTTTGAGTGAGGGTGAAGTTTGGTCTTTTGTCAAAGCATTGCCTCAGAGCTAGTTGGGCAACAGTCACAGAAATGTATTTAAACATATAGATGGCTTTAAACCCAGTGCTTCTGTGATGGTGTACATACTATTTGGTTTCCCCACTTTTGCCATTAAAACAAATCCGTTTCTTGGCCTTTGTGATCCTAAATCTAAAGAATTCTTTTCCATGCCAAGCATCAAGTTTCATTTTGGTGAAAATGTTTTATGCTAACGTTATAATGTACTAGTGTGCTGCTTTAATGAAATATTCTACAGCTGTTTTTCTGATAGCTAAAGCATGCAATAATGCTTCACTCTTGTTTTTCATCTGTCCTGCTGCAAGGATGACTCAAATTCAGTTTTGTGTTTTTTTTTTTTAAAGATTTTATTTATTTATTTGAGACAGAGAGAACGAGAGAGAGCACATGAGAGGGGGGAGGGTCAGAGGCAGAAGCAGGCTCCCTGCCGAGCAGGGAGCCCGATGCGGGACTCGATCCCGGGACTCCAGGATCATGACCTGAGCCGAAGGCAGTCGCTTAACCAACTGAGCCACCCAGGCGCCCCAGTTTTGTGTTTTAATCTTGATTTTATTTGCATTTTTGTTGCCACGTATATAGTAATTGATTGCTAATGAGCATCCTTTACAGCTGTGCCCCTCTGTGCTCCATGCAATCGTTCTCTTTTTCTTTAGTTACTTTTGTAGTTACTTACAATTTTAAATAAGAGGATAAAAGTAAACCCCAGGAGAAGATTATGAGACTTCTAGAAAAACTGTCTTGAAGCAAAATTGTGGAGAGGAAGGAAAGCTAAATTGAAGGTTGCTACCTTTGTATGCAGAAAGGACACCAGAGGTTCTCCATTGACCTGACAAAACCTTCCTTGTAAAACATTGTGGACTCTTGGCCACCCAGTTGACTCTACTGGGGTTGAATTTGAAGAATTAGTAACTAGTTATTATTGTTTTGTTTTGTTTTGTTTTCTTTTTGCTTTGTAACAATTGCATTCCAGTATTGCAGAGCATGCAGTTTTATAGCTGCTAGGGACTTAGCCAGGCTATTTTCTAGCTTTTCCTTAACCAGGAACAGGTAGGATCACCAGATAATGTTCCTTAAGGGAAGAGTGTTTTCACTTAAACACTGTTTAAGTGTTTTCACTTAAAACACTAGGTATGCAATTCTCTCTTCCTATAACACAAGTCTTTCCATATCAGTGTGATGAGGGTTTAATGTTGGAAACTTTTTTACTCACCAAACAAAGTGTTTCACTTGCCTAGAATCTAGAAGGATGTTTTTATTGGTGTTTGAAGGCATGAATGAATGATGGCAGGGATGGATGGGTGGATATATTTGCTTCTATGATCTTGTATGTTTAGTAACTTTGTACAGTAACAGTGTTAAACTATTATAATTTCGTATGTTTTTAGATCATCACTATGAAATATCCAGCTAGTGTAGAATCAGAGGTGGAAGGCAGGCAGCTTGAGGATCATCTCCAGTGTTTGCAAAACTTACCGGGTGATAAGAACCACTTGGATCACTTATTAAGAATAAGGTCCTAGGCCTCATGCAGAGGTGTCCTGAAGCAGAATCTAGGGAAGGAGGCTTGGGACACATATCTTTAACAGTTACCCTACAGTTAGGTGAGTTTAGAAAACGTTGGCCTAGTCATCCTTGTAAATAAGGAAAGTACACCCTGAGAAGGAAAGTCTCATAAGTGACTTGCTCAGGGCTACCCACCTAGTTAGTAGTATCGACAATACTAGAATCCATGTCCCTGTTTCTAGACTGGAGTTCTTTCCATTCCATCAAGCAGGCCTTCTGGTCCCAAGGTAAAGTTATTGTGGTCAGAGTTAAAGGTATCTTTGTCATTGAAAAAGCAAATATTCAGGTTTGCCATTGGTTTTGGCCCTGTGATTTTGATGTCAATATTTTTGACATCCCGGATTCAAGCCATTGTTGACAGGCATTTTGTTACACAGAAAATAAATCTGAATGTGTGAGCTCATTTTATTTTAGCTTATTGCTTTGATTGAGTTTTTTACTCTGCTGAGGTCAGACTAGGTGGGTATTTTAGGAAATGGGTCTTGAGATTGCTTGAATCCTTAATAGTTAAATAGTAGGCCTTTCATTTGAGTTAACTTGTTTTGGATAGCCATGAATGATGTGTTTTCTTTTGATTGTGTCTTCTATGAGAGTAATTAAGATTGGACTTGGGAATTTAGGGCGAAACTTCTTTGGCTTTTTAAATTTTTATTCACAGTTCAGGTCTGTAAATTTCCCATTGAAATATTCATCAAAGCATTTGAAGTATGTGCCCCATGCATGCATCTATCTGTCCTAAGTGTCCTTTTTTAAAAATATAAGTTAAATTCTTACCAAGAATCATGCCTGATTTGGGAGGTTGTTTGTCATAATAGGACCATGGAAGCTTGAGCATAGCTTTTTAGGTCAGGAGACACCATAGTTGAATACCGGCTCTGACTTGCTATGGTTTGGATGAAACAGGGAAGGACCTTGTTCTGCTTTTCTCTTGTTTTTTGTGGGGATTACACACTACCACCCTCTCCCCACAAAGGGCCCAGAATTATTTAAATTTTGAAACATTCCAAACTACTGGGAAGGATCAGTTAATTTTAATTACTAGCAAATCTAAACACAATTTAAAATATCATTAACCAGGAAAACCCACAAAATAGACTGAACCAACATAATATTTATGGTTTTATTTGTTCTTGAATAACTTAGACTTTAAGAAAACAAATCTCTGGACTCCAATTAGGTATTTACTTTAGTTCTGTATAAAGTAGTATCTTTCTTTCTAAGGGGCCTTATGTTCTAAGCACATATATTTAACTGGTAGTAAACTTCAATTCTCGTAAGCTTTGCTTGGAATATAAAGAATGTTTATTAAACTAAATACATGGAAATGGATTACTAGGATTGAATACAATTTATTTTAGTATTCTCTTTTCACCTGCTTTTTCCCAGGACACAAATCAGAAATCCCCAATCCTACCAACATCAAAAAAGAGAGACACTAGGTGCACCTGGCTAGCTCAGTTGGTAGAGCGTGTGACTCTAGATCTTGGGGTTGTGAGTTCTAGCCCACCTTAGGTGTAGAGATTACTTAAAAAAAATTAAAATCTTTTTGTTGTTGGTTTTTTTAGGTGGTTTTATTAAAGCACGGGGACAGGACCTGTGGGGGGCAGAAAGGGCTGCCTAATCTTTTTTTTTTTTTTTTTTTTGAGATTTATTTATTTTAGAGAAAGAAAGAGAGTGAGGGGGCAGGGCAGAGGGCGAGGGAGAGAGAATCCCAAGCAGACTCCACACTGAGTGCGGAGCCCGTCTCAGGGCTGGATCCCACCACCCCCAAGACCACAACCTGAGCTGAAACCAAGAATCAGAGGCTCAACCGACTGCACTTACCCAGGCGCCCCCCCCCCCCAAATAAAATCTTAAAAAAAGAAAGAGACACTAAGAAGCATTCTTTCAACATCACATACACTGGCAAGTCTGGAATGTTTACACAGAGGGAATTTAGGGGTAACACACTTTGGCCGGGGGAGCTAAGGGACGAATAACAAGCACCCACTGTAGGTGATATGTTTATTAGGTTGGCTTAGGGGTTGATGGAGATAATGGGGGTGCCCACTCCCCCCATTTTACATTAGTGCTACCACTGACTATAAGTACGGCTGTAATGATGGTGAGATCCTCATTTCTTCATACTTAACCACCCCCTCCCCTTGCTGTCAGACCTAGGTGGGGATACTTCTCTTTGAATTTATATCCTGTGGGGAAGATACTACTCACTAATGCAGAGGTTAAGAAAAATGTGCCCTTCCTAGATCTACTTTGGACAAGTGACTTACTCTCTTTAAGCCTCAGTTTTTTTCCATAGTAAAATGGGATGGTTTCTGACTCCTAGGGTACTTAGTAAGAATTAATGTGGTAATGAATGTAAAAATGCTTGTAGTAGGACCTGGCACTTAGTGCTCAGTTAACCATTATTTTTGTCATGATGAGGCTCCTCATCGTTCTTGATCTTTCTTTGGACTAGGTATTGCTAGTCAAGAAACACCTTGAGCCATGTGTGTTCATAGTTGTTATGGATGGCAGAAGCTTGAAAGTGGCTAGTTATTGCAGGTTTTTTCTTTTATTGTGATTGAGTTCTAGCCTCTGTTACTTTTCTAACAGTTGCTGTTAGTTGACAAGATGGCCACATGCATACATATTTTGAAGGAAAACAGAACAATCAGTTACATGTTCTACCCTTCTTAGAGTAAGAATCCTGAATTAAAAAAATCATTCTGGCTAGTATCAAAAAGACAAGAAATAACAAATGTTGGTGAGAATGAACCCGTGTGCACTGTTGGTGGGAATGTAAATTGGGGCAGCCACTGTGGAAAGAGTATTGAGAGTCTTCAAACATTTAAAATAGAAATACTAGGGCGCCTGTGTGGCTCAGTCGTTAAGTGTCTGCCTTCGGCTCAGGTCTTGGTCCCAGGGTCCTGGGATCAAGCCCCATATCGGGCTCCCTGATCAGTGGGAAGCCTGCTTCTCCCTCTCCCACTCCCCCTGCTTGTGTTCCCTCTCTCGCTGTGTCTCTCTCTGTCAAATAAATAAATAAAATCTTAAAAAAAAAAAAAATACCATATGATCCACTAATTCCACTACTGGGTATTTACTCAAAGAAAATGAAAAACCTAATTTGAAAAGATATAAACACTGTATGTTTATTATAGCATTATTTAAGCATTACTTAATAGCCAAATTATGGAAGCAGCCCACGTGGCGATTGATAGGTCAATGGATAAAGAAGAGCTGGGGTGTGTGTGGTGGTGGGGTGTATGTGTGTGTATGTGTGTATGTGTATGTGTAATGGAATATTACTCAGCCATAAAAAGGATGAAATCTTGCCATTTGCAACAACATGGGTGGATTTAGAGGGTATAATGCTGAGTGAAATAAGTCAGAGAAAGAAAAATGCCGTATGATTTCACTTATATGTGGATTCTAAAAGACAAAACAAATGAACAAACAAAAAGCAGGAATAGACCCATAAATACAGAGAACAAACTGGTGGTTGCCAGAGGCGAGGGGGCTGGGAGGGTGAGCAAAATGGGTGAAGGGGAGTGGGAGGTACAGGCTTCCGGTAACGGGATGAATAAGTCACAGGGATAATTGGTACCACCTAGGGAATATAGTCAATGGTACTGTAATTGCGTTGTATGGTGACAGATGGTAGCTACCCTTGTGGTGAGCACAGCATAATGTATAGAGTTGTGAAATCACTATGTTGTACACCTGAAACTGATGTAATGTGTGTCAACTATACTTCAATAATAATAATAATAAAAATCTTCAATCTCTTTAAGTGACTAAAAAAAGGCTACAAAGTTTAAAAGAAATAGAACAAATACTCATGGATTTTGGAAGCCCTTGAATAACCGAAGTTTGAAGCCTAAAAGGAAGATCTCAAATTACTTTGATAAAATCTTTTAACATTGATTATATCAAAAGCATAAAAAATGGTAATGTCTAATATAGCAAATTTTTGTTGCTTATAGCAATGTAAATTTGTAATACTTTTGGAAGGCAACCAGGAGTCATTAAAATGTCCTACCCTTTGGTTTAGTAATTCCCCCCCCCCCCCGGAAATCTTAATTCAGTGGTATAATTCAAGAGAAGAAAAAAGCTACATTGGCTTTTCATGTTGCATGTATATTGCAACATTATCTATAAATAGTGAAGAATTGGAAATAAATGTCTAACACTTCAAGGCAGGGCATAGAGGGGAGGGAGTTAAGAAAATTATAGATGTCGGGCGCCTGGGTGGCTCAGTTGGTTAAGCGACTGCCTTCGGCTCAGGTCATGATCCTGGAGTCCCGGGATCGAGTCCCGCATCGGGCTCCCTGCTCGGCAGGGAGTCTGCTTCTCCCTCTCCTGCTCCCCACTCTTGTGCTCTTTCTCTCTCTCACTCTCTCTCTCAAATAAATAAATAAAATCTTTAAAAAAAAAAATAAAATTATAGATGTCAACTAATTATAACCATTTAATGATAATGTTGAAGGCAATAAAGCAGTATGGGGGGAAAATCTAGACTGATTATTTTGCATGGATTATAGGCATGCAAAAATACTTAGTGTATGGACTGAAGCGGAACATGGAAATAAGAAAAGTAGTTGATGTGTTAGGATAGGGTGATCATAGCCAGTCTTTGCAAAAAATCTTTTTGTTAACTTTGTACAATAACATACTTAGGAAAAATTTAAGTCTGCTGAGAACATTATGAATCCTGATCTTGGGAAAACTAATCTTTGCTCATATTAGGGAAATCATATTATTCCGTTTCTCCTTAAGGACGTTTTACTGCTGAAACAAGTGATTCTTTTAAAAATTTAAAAAATTGAGATATAATTCACCTATCATACAACTTGGTGGTTTTCAGTGTATTCACAAGGTTGAGTAACCGTTAACTACTGTCTACTTCCAGAACATTTTCATTACTCCTGTGCCTATTAGCAACCACTCTCCATTACCCACTCCCCACAGTCCCTGGAAACCATTAATGTGGCCCTTTGTGTCAAGCTTCTTTCACTTAGCATAATGTTTTCAAGGCTCATCCAAGTTGTAGAGTGTATCAGTATTTAATTCCTTTTTATAGTCAAATAATACTCTATTTATGGATATATATACACACACACACACACACACACACCACATTTTGTTTATCCATTTATCAGTTGTTGGACATTTAAGCTTTTCCTACCTTTTAGCCATCATAATTAATGTTGCTATGACTGTTGGTATACATGTTTTTATGCACATATATTTTCAATTCTTTTGTGTATATACATAGGAGTAAGATTGCTGGGTCATGTGGTAACTCAATTTTCAACTGTTTGAGAAACTGCCAAACTGTTTTCCAGTCTCCGCACCATTTTACATTCCCATCAACAGTGTATTAGGGTTCCAATTTCTCCATATTTTTGCCAACTCTTTTACTGTACTTTAAAATTTAAAAAATCTTTTTTATTATTATAGTCATTTAGTAGGTGTGAAATGGTATCTCGTTGCGGTTTTGATTTATATTGCCCTGATGTCTAATGGTGTTGAGCATCTCTTCATGTGCTTATTGGCCCTTTGCATATCTTCAGATCCTTTGCCCATTTTTAAATTGGATTATTTGTCTTTTTTTATTATTGTAAGAATTTTTTTTTTTAAGATTTTATTTATTTTAGAGAGAGAGAGCGTGTGCACGAGAGAGCACGTGCATGAGCCGGGGGAGGGGCAGAGGGAAAGAATTTCAGGCAGACTCCCTGCTGAGCATGGAGACAGACTCCCTGACTCCGGGCTTGATCTCAGGACACTGAGATCTTGACTTGAGTGGAAATTAAGAGTTGGACACTTAACTGACTGAGCCACACAGGCGCCCCTGACTTGTAAGAATTCTTTATGTATTCTGAATACTGCATCACATATACTTATCAGATTCATGATTTGCAAATATTTTCTCTCATTCTGAGTTGTCTTTTCATTTGCTTGGTAGTAACATTTAAAGCAGAAAAGTTTTTAATTTAATGAAGTCCAATTTACCCCTTTTTTCTTTTGTTGTTTTATCTTTATTGTCATATCTAAGAAACCATTGCCTAATCCAAGGTCACAAAGATTTTTTTTTTTAATTTTTTTTTTTTTTTTAAGATTTTATTTATTTGCAAGAGAGAGAATGAGAGACAGAGAGCATGAGAGGGAGGAGGGTCAGAGGGAGAAGCAGACTCCCTGCTGAGCAGGGAGCCCGATGCGGGACTCGATCCCGGGACTCCAGGATCATGACCTGAGCCGAAGGCAGTCGCTTAACCAACTGAGCCA
>NC_138374.1:23568153-23598969 GCF_054177405.1 Leptonychotes weddellii | reverse complement strand
CAAGGTCACAAAGATTTATGCCTCTATTTTCTTATAAGATTTTCATAGTTTTAGCTTTTATATTTAGGCTTTTAATCCATTTTGAGTTAATTTTTGTATATGGTGTGAGGTAGGGGTCCAACTTACTCTTTTTGTGTGTTGATATCAAGTAGTTCCAGCACCATTTCTTGAAAAGACTCTTCTTTCTTCATTGAATTGTCTTAGCATCCTTGTCACAAGTCAATTGATCATAAATGTGAGGATTTATTTCTGGACTCTAAATTCTGTTTCACTGATCCGTGTGTCTTCCTTATGCCAGTGACACATTGTTCTAGTTGTTGTAGCTTTGTAATAAGTTTAGAAATTGAGGAGTATGAATTCTCCAACTTTGTTCTTTTCCATAATAGTTTTGGTTGTCAGGATCCCTTACATTTCCATATGAATTTTTCATGGATCTTGTCCATTTATACAAAAAGGCAGTTGGAATTTTGATAGAGATTGCATTGAATCTGTAGGTCAGTTTTGGGAGTATTGCAATGTCAGCAATATTAAATCTTCCATCCATGAATATGGGATGTCTTTCCATTTATTTAGGTCTTATTTAATTTCCTTCAGCAGTGTTTTGTCTATTTGCAATCTTTTTGTTAAACAAAACACTTAGGAATAAATTTAATTTTTTTGATGCTATTATAAATGGAATTGTTTTATTTATTTCATTTTCAGGATTATTCATTGCTAATATATAGAATTCAATGTTGATCTTGTGTCCTTCAACTTTGCTGAACTCATTTATTAGCTAACAAATTGTTCTTAAAATGTAAAAGTGGGATGCCTGGGTGGCTCAGTTGGTTAAGTGTCTGACTCTTCGTTTTGGCTTAGGTCATGATTTTAGAGTCCTGAGATCGAGCACTGTGTTGGGCTCCATGTTCAGTGGGGAGTCTGCTTAAGATTCTCTTTTTGCCTCTCCCTTTGCCCCTCTTCCCCGCACGTGCTCTCTAAAATAAATAAATCTTTAAAAATATATATATATAAGTGCTTTTTAAATACGTGTGAGTGTTTGGGGGTTATTTTATGTTTGTTTCATTTGATTGTAGTAAATTTTATATTTTTCATTTAAAAATTTAGTCATTTTTACTTGCCACTTTCATATGTATAGAGTAAAGAACCCTCTATTGGTTACTGACAATGTCATTCTTTGGGAAGTTCGACAAGAAGGGGTGAATTTTCTATTTCAGTTGGATATAGGAAAAAAAAAAAGGCTGCATAAAATGTGTCAAAGAGACCAAAAATACAGTTGGCTGGAGCTTGGGATTTTAAAAGTTAATCTGTCTAATATTTAGAGTGGCTTTGTATCAGTTTTGGGATTTGGGCTAGGAGATGAGCACAGAAAAGACTGTTTTTGTTTGCTTAATATCTAAGGGGCTTTGTAGTGCCTTTCTTTTCCAGGCCATTTTACCAAGGGTTTCCTTTGGGTCATTTTTAGAGACTAGGGAAAATCCTGGCATATAGTCACTCTGCATTTCCTACTGCCATCATCAGTATAATCTGTGAGGTTTTGGGGTACCAGGTAACCAGAAGAAACAAAATGAAACTCTCTGTTCTTTTTCTTTCTTTCTTTTTTTTTTTTTTTAAGGTGCTGGGGGTGGGGTGAAGGGCTGGTAATCTGAGAGGGAGAATGTTTTCCCATGCTCATGCTAGCAAAGACAGACTGAGGGCATCATCTGATCTTTATGGGAGTGAGCAAAGCCTCAGTTTTTCCATTTGCCCATCTGCAATCATAAAAACAATGTGCTGACTCAACTTGGAGCCTCTGCAGAATGGTATTTGGGGCTTAGGCAGTCCTGAGAATCATGCAAGAGATGGAAATATTTGAGCAGGTTTTAAAAGGTAACATTAAAAACAGTTAGCACAAGACGGCATACTCTCCCATCTCCTTCAACATTTGTTTCCTTTAGTCACTAGTGTAACTCCTTGATTTAGTGTGTGGCAGGAATAATTTGGTCTCTGCAGAGTTGATTTCTGAGCAGAGATATTTTTCGTGCTCCAGTGGTTATTAAACTTCAGGGGCATAGGATTGATTGGGGTGGGGGGGTGAAGTTCTGCTGGAAGCAAGTCAGTTCGGTAGAATATTTTTATAATCATAGTGTGTGGGCCATCTGCTTAGGTTTTCTTTCTTTAAACTTTTTATTTCCTTGTTCCTGTATACATACATTTACCTGCAAAGACTAGAACATTTGCCAAAACATTAACTAACAATGACTACCTCTAGATGGTGGGTTTTAAGGAAGGAAGTATATTTTTCTGTGTTGCTTCCCGTTTTTTTAAGCATGTATTTTGTAATGTTTTTGGGGAAATAAAATTCATTAAAATGTTATTGAAAGTAAATTTTGTAACTTGAACCACTGATGTAGGTATTAAGTGGTACTCAGTATATTTGGGTGAAATTCCTTTTTTTCCTTAGGAAATGTCGAGTATTTTTTCATAATGCAATCATGCTGTCATTTGTGCCATTTATCCCCCTTATCAGAATCCTTAGCCTTTGGGTGAAAGATGAATAGCATTTTAAAGCTCATAAGATGTGTGTGTGTGGGGATGCCTGGGTGGCTCAGTCGGTTAAGCGTCTGCCTTCGGCTCAGGTCACAATCCCAGGGTCCTGGGATCAAGTCCCACATCGGGCTCCTTGCTCAGTGAGGAGCCTGTTTTTCCCTCTGCCTGCCACTCCCACTGCTTGTGCTTTCTCTCTCTCTCTCTCTCTCTAATAAATAAAATCTTAAAAAAAAAAAAGGTGTGTGTGTGTGTACACACACTTGCACACATGTGCATGCCAGCAGCTTAGTAAATTGTGTCACATTTATTTTTAAAGCATGTTATTAGGTGACAAAATATAGTTTGTTTAGGTTTGTGTCTGGACTGCCTGGAATGAAGCTGTTTGATACTTACTTGGTTGCCATTATTAAATCAAAGACTGGTTAAGTAGTTCAGTTTCAGCTAGATTTGTGCTTTGGGCATAAAGCTATAATCTCAAAACACTTCTCATTTGGAGATTGATTCTGAAAACTGATGCTTCCTTTTATCTGTAGAAATCATCACTGTGAATCCAGTGATGATCATTAAAAGGAGACAAAAGAAAAAATAAAAGGAATGTTTTGGAAGCACTCATGCTTGAAGCTCAGTGGTTTCCAGGCTTACAAATTTTGCTAAAATAAAAAGACATTTTAGCTTTGATGAGGATCAAGGTTTTGTTTTGTTTTGTTTTGATTATACTCATATAAAATTGGACACCTATTATACATCATTTATCCCAGACAGATAAAAAGATGTGATTTTCTTTCTTTTTCTGAATGTATACAGAAAGTTCATAGAATAAGTTAGCTGTCACTTAGGTGTCTTTCCTAAAGTCTGTTTTTATTTTATTATTTAATTTATTTATTAAAGAGTTTATTTTTAGGTAATCTCTCTATCCAACTTGGGGCTTGAACTCACAACCCTGAGACCAAGAGTCATATGCTATTCCGACTGAGCCAACTGGGCATCCCCTAAAGTCTGTTTTTATTTTTTTTAATATTAATTTAATTTAATTAAGATTTTATTTATTTATTAGAGAGAGAGTGCATGAGTGAGGGGAGGGTCAGAAGGAGAGGGAGAAGCAGACTCTCTCCTGAGCAGGGAGCCCCACACAGGGCTTGATCCCAGGGCCCTAAGATCATGACCTGAGCTGAAGGCAGATGCTTAACCTACTGAGTCACCAGGAGCCCCTAATTTAATTTAATTTAATTTTTTAAAGCTTTATTTGTTTATTTTAGAGAGAGGGAGAGAGCGCATGAGGGGGAGAGGCAGAGGAAGAGGGAGAGAGAATCTTAAGCAGACCCCCTTCCTCCACTGAGTGGGGAGCCTGACGTGGGACTCCATCCCGTGACCCCCAGATCACAACCTGAGCCCAAATCACCAAAATCAAGAGTCGGATGCTCAACCAAAGTGATCCTGAAGTCGGTTTTTAAATGACATAAAATAATGATGATGGATTTTGTCTCTACTCCTTTTACGTAACTGCCCAAGAAAATGAAGCATTTTAGGAAGAGAAATTGATGTTTGCTTTACTTACAAACAGTACTGCTCTTAAATAGTCCCATGCGTATTAGACAAATCTGTTATTTATTCAGTTCCTTGATGTTTAAAAATATATAAATGTTTTGGTAGGGTTCCTCTGCTGTGAAGCTTATCACTTGACATGGAACTTCCAGCTAGCCTTTAAGCACAAGCCTCTTAAATATGAATGGACAGCCAAACATCTCTGGATGTTTGAAGAGAGCCTCCGATAGTTTCATAGTGAGACTAAACAAACAGAAAAAAGAACCTCAATTGACTTAAGCTGGTTTAGCTCACATTAGCTAAAATCCAGCAAACCGGCTGTTACTACTATGGGTATTACTTTCTCGGTGACCTCTTAAGGCCACTTACCAAACCAGCAGTTAGTAGCAAATGTGAAGATTTGCTGCCTCTTTGTGCACCATTTAGGGAGAATCTTCCTGTATTCATTCAGCCCATCTGCTTGAGGCTCCCAACAAGGTTGAATGTTCATAAATACTCCCATAAGTCTTGCTTAGCCTCCACGCACATTCAGAGGCTAATGCAGGTTGTTTCTGGCAGAGTTTTGTGTCTTAGGAAATCATTACTTGGTTATTTTTCTTTTCTCCTTTTACTGCAAGATTTCTTAAGGCAGAGTAGTTATGTCCTTTTCTTTGCCCCAATGGATTCATCTTTAATCCTCTACAATCTGGCTTCAAATTGTCACAACCAGTGACTTCCTTTATTGCCAGATCCACATCTTGGTTGTCATCCTTCCCAGCTTCCTTGTCTCCCTTGCTGTTTTTGGCATTAAGGCAAGGACCCCTCTTCTTTCCACCGTGGCTCTGGTGACATGATACAGCCCAGCCTTGATTCTCCTCCTGTCTCTCTCTGACTTGTTCCTTTTTCATTTTAGCTTCCTGATTTCTTCCTTCCATTTCTAATTGAGCATTCTCCAAGAGTTTGCCTTTATCTCTGCCTTCCATCTTTATCCATCTTTAGAAAACTTGCTTTGGGGGGCACCTGGGTGGCTCAGTCGGTTGAGTGTCTGACTCTTGATTTCAGCTCGGGTTGTGATCTGGAGTCATGGGCTTGAGCCCCGGGTCAGGTTCCCCGCTCAGCTGAGGACAGGGGGTCTGCTTGAGATTCTCTTTCCCTTTGCCCCTGCGCCCTCTAAAAAAAAGAAAACTTTCTTTGACTTATCTCTAATCCATAAGCATTTTTTTTTTTTAAAGATTTTATTTATTTATTTGACAGAGAGAGAGAAAGCGAGAGCAGGAACACAAGCAGGGGGAGTGGGAGAGCGAGAAGCAGGCTTCCTGCCAAGCAGGGAGCCCGCTGTGGGACTCGATCCCAGGACCCTGGGATCATGACCTGAGCTGAAGGCAGACGCTTAATGATGGAGCCACCCAGGCGCCCTCCATAAGCATTTTTTAAGTATCATAGTAAATGACTATGTGGGATGCAAAGATGAATTAGATACATTTCCTGCTCTCAAGTTACTTGCAATACATATTTATGCTCTTTACCCCCCTGTATCTTGTTACCAAATTTTATTGACATATTTTGGAAATTCCTCTTACACTTTTTTCCTCTCCATTTCTTCTGCTGCTACTCCTGCCCTTAGTCCCTTTTATTTATGTCTCGTTCAGTGCCTGCTTTGTTTTAGGTGTTCCATAAATGCATTTTGAATAAATAAATCATATCAATTGTTCCATCTTGATTATTGTGAAACTTCCAAGATGGCTTTCTTTGTTTTGTCTGTTTCATCAAGTATACTCTGTCAAGTTGATCTTCCTTAAGTGTAACTTTCATCTTACTGCTTTATCAAAAATGCCCTAAAATTAAAATAATAAGATATTATTTGCTATAGACGGAACTGTGTGGCCACCGCCCCCCCCGCCCCTCATTCATCTGATTGGTTTTTTTTTTTTAAAGATACTCGCTTTTATTAGTCACATAATGATCTTTTTTTTTTTTTTTTTAATTTGACACAGAGAGAGAGAGAGAGACAGCGAGAGAGGGAACACAAGCAGGCAGAGTGGGAGAGGGAGAAGCAGGCTTCCCACTGAGCAGGGAGCCCGATGCGGGGCTCGATCCCAGGACCCTGGGATCATGACCTGAGCCGAAGGCAGACGCCCAACTGACTGAGCCACCCAGGCATCCCCATTCATCTGATTTGAAGCCCTAACTTCCCATGTGATGATATTTGGAGATGGGGCCTTTGGGAAATAATTAGGGTTATATGAGGTGATGAGGGTGGGGCCCTCATGACGGTGTTAGTGGGATTTATCAGAAGAGGAAGAGAGATCATCTTCTCTCTGCCACATGAGGACATGGTGCGAAAGCATCCATCTTTAAGCCAGGAAGAGAGCTCTGCCCAAGCACTGAATCAGCTAGCACCTTGATCTTGGACTTCACAGCCTCTGTTGTTTACACCATCCATCTATGGTATTTTGTTATAGCAGCCTGACTAGCACATTGTCTTTTTACCTATCCAAATAGCCAGGATAAAAAAATGATAAAAGCAAGATGAGTAAGTTCTAGATGTCTGCTGAATAACATTGTACCTATAGTTCACAATACTGTATTGTACACTTAAAAATTTAGAGGGTACATCTCATGTTAAGCACTCTTACCATAATAAAAGAACATTGAAAAAAATGGTAATGTGCAATTATCAAGACCCCAGGAGATGTGGACCTTTTCTGATTGCATCTCCTGCTGCCTCCCCCCTGACTCGGCTTCAGCTGTACTGGCCTTCGGCCTGTTCCTTGAGGGCTGCAGGCACTCTAGGCAGGCTCCAGCCTTTAGGGCCTCTGTGATTGCAGTTCCCTCTTCTGGGAATGCTCTTTCCCAGATAGCTTTGCGGTTCTCTCCCTTCCTTCCTTCGGATCTTTACTCACATTTCTCTGGGTCAGTGAGGCTGGCCGTCTGTGGTCTTCCTATCTAAAGTTTCAGTCTGCCCCTGCAATACTTCTCTGCCTTCCCTTTGTTCTTTTTTCTTCGAATGCCCTATACTATATCTTTTGCTTACTATTATATTAAAAAAAAATTTTTTTTTTGGCCTGCCTCTCCCACCAGAACTTATGCCCCATGAGGGCAGGAACTTGTATCCGTCCTGTTCCCTGCCCTATTCCACAGTAGGGCCTGGCATGTAGATGCTCAGTAAATACTGTTGAATGACTGAAATGAATATTATTGAGGGTGTGGTGTGAGGCAGGTACTCTTGTATAATATTGATGGTAATGTTAATTGGTATAATCTTCTGGAAAGCCATTTGGCAGTGTGCTGAAGAACTTGCTGCCTTTTGTGTAACCCCTTGTAGCTCTACTTCCAGGAACCTGACTGCAGGCACTAATCAGAAGTGCATGCAAAACTTAAAACGCAGGGGTGCTGGGTGGCTCAGTCGTTAAGCATCTGCCTTTGGTTCAGGTCATGATCCCGGGGTCCTGGGATCGAGCCCCACATTCTCTCTCTCCCACTCCCCCTGCTTGTGTTCCTACTTTCTCTCTGTGTCAAATAAATAAATAAAATCTTAAAAAAAACAAACTTAAAACGCAGAGATGCATGTGTAAATATATTTAATTTTTTAAACTTACTAATTTTTAAAAATTGTGGTACACATGACAAAATTTATCATTTTTATGTGTACAGTTCAGTAGTGTTAATTATATTCACATTGTTGTACGAACCACTCTCCAGAATTCTTTTTATCTGCAACTCTGTACTCATTAAACAACTCCCCATACCTCTCCTGCCCGGCCCTGGCAACCACCATTCTATTTTGTCTCTGAACTTGACTCCATTAGATACATTGTATGAATGGAATCGTACAATATTTGTCATTTGTGACTGGCTTATTTCACTTAGTATAATGTCCTAAAGGTTTATCCATGTTGCAGTGTGTGTTAGAATATTCTTCCTTTTCAAGGCTGAATAATATTTCATTGTATGTAAATACTATCTTTTTTTAATCCATTCATCCATTGGTGGACACCTGGGTTGCTTCCACCTTTTTACTGTTGTGAATAATGCAGCTGTGCACATAGGTGTACAAATACCCATTCAAATCCCTGCTGTTAGTTCTTTTGGATATATACCCAGAAGTGCAATCAAAGGATCATATGGTTATTCTATTTTTTAATTTTTTAAGGAACTGAGTATTTTTTAAAATAGCAAAAAGTTAGGGGCACCTGGGTGGCTCAGTTGGTTAAGTGTCAGACTCTTGATTTTAGCTCAGGCCTTGATCTCAGGGTTGTGAGATTGAGCCCCGCCTTGGCTCTGTGCTGGGCGTGGAGCCTGCTTAAGTTTCTGTCTCTCCTAGGGCTCTGGGTGGCTTAGTTGGTTAAGGGTCAGACTCTTGATTTCAGCTCAGGTCATGATCTCAGGGTCAGGGTTGTGAGATCGAGCCCCCCGTCCAGCTCCATGCTGGGTGGGGAACCTACTTAAGATTGTCTCTCTCTCTCTGCCCCTCGCCCCCCACCTCTAAAAAAAAAAAGAAACCTTTGAAAAACAACAAAAAAAATTATGAACAATCTAAAAATCCAGTATTGAGGAATGGTTAAGCAAATCTAGGTATGTATATATAATGCAGCCATTTAGAGTAACATTTTTTTTTTTTAATATTTATTTATTTGAGAGAGAGAGAGAGAGAGAGCGAGCAGGGGGAGGGGCAGAGGGAGAGGTAGAGAATCTCAAGTAGACTTCCATGGTGAGCGGGGAGCCTGATATGGAGCTCGATCTCATGACCCTGAGATCATACCTGAGCAGAAATCAGGAGTCAGACACTTAACTGACTGAGCCACCCAGGTGCCCCCACATTTTTTTGTTTATTTTTTTTTAGTAATCTCTACACCCAGCGTGGGGCTTGAACCCACAACCCCAAGATCAAGAGTCACATGCTCTTCCTGCTCAGCCAGCCAGGTACCCCTAGAATAACATTTATAAAGTTTTTATAATAAATGGGTTATTTTAAGTGAAAAGAGCAATAGGGTCTCAACTAAGGTTTAAAAACTACAGAAAGATTGGTAGGAAATACACCAAAATGCTAATAATAATACTTTTTTGTTTATCTAGAACTAATGATGTAATGTATGGGAATTAACATAAGAATAAAAAAAAATAATACTTTTTTGTGTTTTCTAAATTACGCAGTCATTACTCTTATTATTTAGGGTAAAAATGCAAAAAGAAAATAAACCCTGCAAGAGTCCCCATTATCTACTGTATAGAATCCAGGCCCTTCCAGAGTTTAATGAGGTCTTTATACTTTGATTCTAGTCCAGATTTGTACCTTCTGTCAGAAAAGGCTAATCTCATAACTGCATATGTAATATACGTATATGTATATATGTGTGTCTGTATCAGCATACGTATGAATGTTTATATGTACATATGCCATGGCCAATACTTCTGCTCACGTTTCTCTCCTAAAAGACAGTTCTGCCCATCTAAAACTTCTCTGCCTGTAATACCTAGTTAAGATTTCATTTTTTCCTGAAAGCTCTGCTGATCTCTGAACTCTTATACCACTTAGAATTATGTGCCACAATTAATATCTCATTTCTTAATTCTTTTCAGTCTCTAAATTGCTACCTCTTTAGCTCTTAAACTGCCTATCTGGACGATTCACTTTGCTTTTCTCTGCTTATGTAATTTCCACTCTTCTTTTCTCATGCAACTTTTTATTTTGAAAAGAATTCCAGCACAGAAAAAGTTTAGTATATGTGCTGTCAAAGCGAGCATAACACAGAAAAAGTTTAAGTAACAGTACAATGAATTCTGTATACCCCTTACCTGGTTTCACCATGTTACTATTTTGCTGCCTGTGTTTCTTTTTCTGTGTATACATATGAATGTATTTGTATCTGTGTGTGTATACATATATATGTATCTTTTTTCCTGAGCCATTAGTCATTGGAAAGTAGGTTGCAGATATCATGCTGCTTCACTCCTAAATACGTCAGCATGTATCTCTTCAGTATAAATAGTTTCCTAAATCACCATACCATTATCACACTCAAGAAACTTAATATCAATACAAACATGTTTAATATTCAGTCCATTGTCATTTAATTGTCCTATCTTTTTGGCGTTCTTTAATCTAGAATAGCTCCCTTTCCTTTTTTCTTTCATGACATGGACATTTTTGGAGTCCAGTCTAGTTGATTTGTAGAATGTTCCACAAAGGGATTTGTCTGATTTTTTTTCCCCCTCATAATAAGAATCAAGGTTAAATCTTTTTTTTTTTTTCAAGAATACAGCATTGTAAAATGCCTTCCTCCTTTAATAATTAATGAGCAATCTGTGGGGTGATATTTTGAGATTGTATACATATCCTGGACGCCCACAGACTTTCATCCATTGGTTTTGGCATCTTACTCCTATTAAAGAGTATCATTCTGCAAAGTCACCTTTGTCCATCTTTGTCTATAGTAGTCTGTTCCTTCTTGCATTCTAGCATGAACACAAGTATTTCAGGTAGGAAGAGATTATAATAAATATAGTTCCAATATTTTATTTTCTAGATGAACATTAAGTGATTTGCCCAAGAGCAATTGTGTAGTGACAAAGTTAGGACTAGAACCTGGGTATTCTGGTTCTTAATCCAGTCCTCTTTCTACCTGCCTCTTATTGACACTCAACCAGTAATGCAAGACATAAAACAAATATGTACTACCTCAAACAGTAGAAGTTTTTTGCAAGTAGAAAGAAAGCGTATGTTGATTTTTCTTTTGCGTGCATTCTTTTATTCATTTATTCCAAAGAGGTAAATCAGCCTTTTCTCCCAGCCTGTCCCCCTCTAATATTCTTCAAGCTCCAGCCACACTAAGGTAGAGCTCTGTCTCTCTCACCTCTGTCTTCCTATGTGCTGTTCCTTTGGCTGCTAACAGTCTTCCTTCCCTTCTCTTTTTTATGTATTTTATTTTTTATTTATTGACAAATTTTATTTTTGACAAATAAACATTACATATGTTTCAGGTGTATAGTGTGATGTTTAGATATATATATATACATTGTGAAATGATTACCACAATCAGATTAACTAACATATCTGTCACCTCCCATAACTCTTTTGTGTATGTGTGGTGAGAACACTTGAGATTTACTCTCAGCAAATTTCACTATAGAATAAATTATTATTAACTATAGTCATCATGCTGTACATTAGGTCTCCAGAACTTACTTATCTTATAACTGAAAGTTTGTACCTTTGATTAACATCTCCCCTTTCGCTTACCAAGAATTCCACTTTTTTTTTTTTTTTTTTTTAGATTCCACATATTAAGTAAAATCATGCAAGATTTGTCTTTCTTTGTCCGGCTTATTTTATTTAGCAGAATGTCCTCTGGGTTCATCCATGTTGTTGCAAATGGCAGGATTTCCTTCTTTTTAAAGGCTGAATAATATTTGGATGTGTGTGTGTGTGTGTGTGTGTGTAACATTTTCTTTATTCACCTATTGATGGACACTTAAGTTGTTTCCATATCTTGACTACTGTGAAAAAAGCTGCAGTGAACTTGGGAGTGCAAGTATCTCTTCGAGATCATGATTTTATTTCCTTTGGATATATACTCAGAAGTGAGATGGCTGGATTGTATGGTAGTTCTATTTTTAATTTTTTGAGGAGCTTCCATACTGTTTTCCATGCTGGCTGTACCAATTTGCATTCCCACCAACAGCACAGGAGTTCCCTTTTTCTCCGTCTCCTCTCCAACACTTGTTATCTTTTGACTTTTTGATACTAGCCATCCCAATAGGCATGAGGTGATAGCTCACTGTGGTTCTGAGTTTCTTATCCCTGGTTAGTGATGTTGAGCACCTTTTCATATACCTCTTGGCCATTTCTCTGTCTTCTTTGGAAACATGTCTATTCATTTCCTTTGCCCATTTAAAAAATTGAGTTATTTGGTTTTTGCTCTTGAGTTGTAGGAGGTCCTTACATATTTTGGATTATTAACCCCTCATCAGATACATGGTTTGCAAAATTTTTTTTCATTCCATAGACTGCCTTTTTATTTTGTTGATTGTTTGCTGTGTAGAAGCCTTTTAGTTCGATGTAGGCCTATTTGTTTATTGTTGCTTTTGTTCCCTGTGCTTTTGGTGTCAATTCCAAAAAATCATTCCCAAGACCAATGTCAAGGAGGCTTTCCCTTACTTACCTTCTCTTTTTGACTCTTATAGGAACTGAGTTGAGTTCTGCAGAGGAGGCCTTTACCTACCTACCTTTAGGCTGAGTTAGGTACCCTCTTTTGTTATTATAGGACCCTGTTGCTACCTCATATATCACCATGTGGATCTCTTTCTTCTTTTGGTAATTGTTGTTTACAATTATATTTTCCTCTGCTGGACTGTGAGCTCATTGAGGTCAGGAATTTTGTTTAGTTCATCTCTGGGCTTGCCATTTAGAGTGCTCAGTCAATGTTTGCTTAGTGAGGCCATTTCAGCTCTGTAGTCACTGATTGCTTTACCATAAAGATATGGTTGAGACTCAGACTCCATGTCCCTGTAGTTCTAACAGCTTCCATAAATCTAATGACATCTAATGTGCAGGGCAGTGCAGAAACTGGAAGCTACTTCATATGTTATTTAGGTCCTTTAGGAACATAGGGAGGAGGGGCGCCTGGGTGGCTCAGTCAGTTAAGTGTCCAACTTCCAACTCTTGGTTTTGGCTCAGATCGTGATCTCAGGGTTGTGAGATCGAGCCCCACGTCTGGCTCTGCGCTCAGTGGGAAGTCTCCCTGGGATTCTCTCCTTCCCCCTGCCCCTCCCCTCACTCATGTGCTCTCTCTCTCTCTCAAAAAAAAAAAAAAGTGAGATAATTGGTGCTATAGGGAATATTATGAAGTGCTTTAGCAATGAGAGGCTGGAGGGGTTCTTAGGGCTGTGTCGCAGGAGGCTGAAGGCTGAGTTAGGGGTCAGAGCATTTCAGTCGGAGGAAACAATATTGAGAAAGGCATAGAATCAGAAAAATTGTGTTTGGGAGAATTTGAGCTGTTGATTTGACTAGGTTTCAGGATCTTTTCCCTATGTATAGTGTACACATAGATTGTTCTTTGTACCTATTGATTGCTGTCCTTAGTGTTTTCCATTTTGCTTTTAGGGATACCTAGGGTACGTTTATTGATACTAATTGAACAGATGTATTGCCAGAAAAGTCTCTTGTTGGGGCAGTTTCTCCCATGGAAGACTTTGTAAAACACCTGTGGTAGCTGTTGTTCCAACCAAAGTACTGTTGTTAAAGGTCTGTTCGCTGCTTGGGCAGTATCCTAGGTTAGACAGGTGAAGCCTCAGAGGAAGTAGATTCGTAATTGAAAACCTATGAGGTATTACTGCTTTGATTCTGAATTTTCAGTGTTTTCTGTAGCTTGAGAGTGTGACTTCTCTCCTCTGGTTCACACCTGGGGTAGGACTTCAAATGCCATAGAGAAAGGGCCGGGGACCTCAACATGGTTTTATTTTCCAGCTATTTACTTTTCAAATAAGGAGAAACACCTGCAACATACTAATATAAGGTACCAACTTGGGGAAAATAATATTGTGTTCTGGGAGAGAACTAAACACATGCCTTTTCTTTCTTTCCCCTTTTTTTTCTTAATTGAAGTTTAGTTGACTTATGATATTGTATTAGTTTTGGGTGTACAACATAGTGATTCAACATTTATACACATTACGAAGTGATCACCATGATAAATCTAGTTGCCACCTGTCACTGTACAAAGTTGTTAGCTACTATAACTATATTCCCTATGCTGTACCTTGTGTCCCCTTGTCTTATTTTATAACTGGAAATTTGTACCTTTTAATTCCCTTTCCTAGTTCACCATTCCCCCACCCACCTCCCCTCTGCCAACCACCAGAGTGTTCTCTGTGTCTGTGAGTCTGTTTTTGTTTTTAAAACATGCATTTTTAATCTATTAGTGTGTCCATTTTTTCTGTAAAATCTACTCAGGCTTATATTTCGAATCACTGTTAATCAAATGCCAAAAATTTCTTGCTCACGGTAAATGTTGCTAAGACCGGAAACGTGAACCATTAAAGAACTGCTTTTTTCTTATAAATACTGGCTTGTTCGGAACAAGATTATAGTTACTGACCTCATTGCCATAAATTCCCCAGTCATATGTTTCATAATCACTTCTCTGGCATACATTTTAATCGTTTTCTTACTGCTTTGTAGGTACTCTAATCCCTTTATAGTTTCCCGGGTTTTAAAATAAACCTATAAAAGGTTCAGTTTTATATTTGATAGCCATGCTTTATGGTGTTCCAAAGTTGTGACCAAGTTCAGGCAGGCAAAAAGCTTTGGATGAAGAAGGCCTTTGGTTCTATTCTACATTTTAGAAAAGTGTACCAGTTTTCCAGTGTTTCACATCCTGATGATTTTATATACTGGCTAGGATTTCAAAAATATTTGGAAATACCTATAATGAAGAAATGTTGGAAAACACTGAAAATACACAATTAAAAACACCAGTCTCATAATTTTCTGTTATCAAGTTTCGAAAGATCTCTTCAGTTTTGAAACCTATACATATTTCTTCTTGGTGAGTAAGACTGTCACAGTCCTCCCGGAGCTTACCATTTAGTGAAGGAGACAGACAGGACTCAAATAGTCACACAAATAAACTTGCCATCACAGGATGTACTTGGGAGGAAAAGTGCTTGGTGCCTTGAGAGAACATTGGCAGGTGGGTGGTGAGGGAAGGAAGTGACTTGAGATCTGACAGCTCAGTAGGAGTTAGTAGGGGAAATTTGGGTGTGGAAAAGAGAATATTACAGGGAGATGTGATAATGTGGGAGGTAACGTTGTATATTCAAGGAACTGAAAGAAGTTGAGTGTGGCTAGAACACAGAGAATTTGTATGTGTTGGTGGGTAGGGTGTGGCACACAATGCAGCCCGAGGAGCAAGCTGGCTCTGTGCCAGTCAAGCCGGTGGACGCCATACTAAGGGTTCTAGCATTTCTTCCAAGAGCGGTAACTTGCCTTTGAAGCACTGAGGATATATGAATATGACATGATTAGAGCTGCATTTTGAAAAAAATCACTGTCTTCTCTGTGGCAAATCTGTTGGAGAGCAGTGAGAAAGGATGCAGAGGGGCTAGCGTTTGGGGGCTGTTGCAGAAGTCTGGTGAGACCTGGAGCTTTGGGCCTGAGGAGGTGGTGGTTGGGATGGAGAAAGGTGGACCGATTCTGGAGATGCCAAAGAAAACAGGACTTTACCAAACCCCTTTTCACTGATACTGACAGACAGGCAAAATATGGGGACTATCTCTGAAACTGAGGCCCAAGGAGTCAAAGGCCATGTGATCAATGAACAGAAGCATGCCTGCGACCTGAAGGGTAGGCGTTTGAGCAGAAACCCACTGCTTGCTCTTTCTTGTACTCTAAGCAGAAGTTTCTGTTTGGAGAACTTACTTATCCTCTGACTGACATCACACCAACTAAAAGGTTCAGCTCTTGGGAATTAAATCTAAATTTAGGCAACAGACTCCCATCTGACAGTGAACGGTGCTTTGTCCAGCTCACTAGATACCACTTTAATCACTTCTACCTTCCAATGAGGGAACCCACCCATCCCAACTTTTTGGTTGAGAATGGGCCCCCAGTATAGGCAGTCTGCTTGATAATATTTAGTTTCTGAGTCCATACTAATTTAGTTTTAGTGGTAGAAAGATGCCTACTATATGTCCACTGTGGAAGGGGAGAAAGGACATGAGCATGTGATTGCTCACACAAACCCCTCCTGTGGGGATGCTTGCAGTTTCTGTGGGAGCCCAGAGGAAGGACTTTGGGCCAAGAGTCAGTCTGAGGTCAGTACTGTTATTTCATTCATTACACGGTCGTATTTCCTGAACAAGAGACTATAGGTGTTGTCAGCAAATGTGTCCAGAAAGTAGTCAGTTAATTAATTTGGTAGGGGAAAATACAGTTAAGGTAACAGTGACAAGTTTTTAAGTTATAAAGGCTCAAGTTTCAGGTAAAGAACTTAGCTAAATTGCCTTAAGCATTACCTTGTGGAAATAATATGGAAATAATATGAAATCTTACCATATTTTTTTACTGTGCACTTTTAAAGTTAATACTTAGTGTACTTTTAAGTTAACACCATATAATTATTTTGTATGGTATTAATATTTTATCAGAAAATTATTATTTTCCTCTGAAACCGATTCAGGAAAACTAATTTTAAGGGGACACTTTCCTTTTTTTTTTCCAATAAAATGATTATGATGCAGGAGTTATAAAAGTTACTTAGCAGTTCGTTTCACAGAAATTTTATTAGAACACGTCTCTTTAAGCAAGATACACTTGTGCCTTTTTTCACCTTCTGTAATATTAGTTCCTCCGGGGAACCATGGGAAATTATTTCTTTTAAGCTTGCATCGTTCTGTGGGCTTGGAGCATGCCTACATGCTTTTAATAGCTTGTCAGACTGAATCTGTGTTCTGCTGTGCATTTTGTGATTATTTGTCTACAGTTTTTATTTTTTTTTATTTTTATTTTTTTTTTAGATTTTATTTATTTATTTGACAGAGACAGAGACAGCGAGAGCAGGAACACAAGCAGGGGGAGTGGGAGAGGGAGAAGCAGGCTTCCCGCTGAGCCGGGAGCCTGATGTGGGACTCGATCCCAGGACCCTGGGATCATGACCTGAGCCGAAGGCAGTCGCTTAACCAACTGAGCCACCCAGGCGCCCCTGTCTACAGTTTTTAGATACTAATTTTAATACTCTTTTTAGAAAATGTCAGATAAATACTGTTTCAAATAAGCTTGTTGGGGTTTATTGGCGTGGCGCTGGGGAAGGCTGGGCTTGTCTCCCAAGGAACCTCAGTGTTAGGGCGGCACAGTATTCCATGCCCTGTGGAAGAAGCCCTGTGGGAGAGGTCGTGTACCTCTCTTACGTGTATCAGTGCAGTAACTAAAAAGGACTATACTAGAACAGAAAGCCTCAATGATTCTGTGCTGGAAACATACAGGGTGTTCTGACAGGGCCACGAATGCTCTCTATGTTGGTGATGTCATTATAGGGTCAGCTGGTATATTACATGGGAACTTGGAATTATTTCCTACCGATGAGTGTGAAGAAGAAAATAGGACTTTGGTATGTATTGAATTAACTATTCTCTTGAGTCAGTTTACTGAGCTTTAAAACATCAATATCCTACCAGTTATATATGGAACTTTATGGACAGTGACTTGAGATTTTTCAGGGAAGACTTACAGGAACTAAAGTTCAAAAACTAAGAAATGGTTTCAGATTTTGTTTAGATTGTGACCTAAAACTTGTCTAGCAAAGGGAGAGGTTTCATGTAACAGTAACCATAGCTCCATTTCTTCAGTGTTTACCATATGCCAGGTACTGTGCTCTTTAATTTTAGCAGCCCAGTGAAACAGATTTTAGGATTCCTAATTTACAAGTCAGGAAACTGAAGCTCAGAAAGGCCAAGTTACTGCGCAAGATTACTCTGTAACTGGCAGAGTAGGAATTGAATCTCCAACTGCTGAAAGACACATCCCCTGTGCTATTTTGTATGTAAAATTGTTAGTTTTGTTTTAACAATTTGGGTTTAGTAAGTTCCTAAATCATTGAATAAGTATTTATAAGGCAGTGAGGGATCCAACAGAAATCAATCTTTAGTGTCTCTTATTACATCCATTGAAAAGTATTTATGGAGGGACACCTGGGTGGCTCAGTTGGTTAAGCGTCTGCCTTCGGCTCAGGTCATGATCCCAAGGTCCTGGGATCAAGCCCCGTGTTGGGCTCTCTGCTCCTTGGGGAGTCTGCTTCTCCCACTGCCCCTCACCCTGCTCATGCTCGCGCTCTCTCTCTCAAATAAATAAATAAAAATCTTAAAAAAAAAAAAGTATGGAGCTGACTGTGTGAAGTGCATGCAGCTGCTAGGCTTCCGTGGACAGGACAAAGATGAGGGTATCTTGGCTCCCTGTTCAGTTCAGGGATTTGCAGCAGTGTCTTAGCCCAGGAGAAAGACATTACCAATTATTATTGGAGAAGCTGGTGTTTTGAGATAGATAAAAGAATGTTGTTAAAAACCATTTGGGGGCGGGAGAAACTTCAATGAGTATTTGGCTTTTTGAGGAAAACCTTGAAAGATGAGTAGGATATCTGCTGGTAGAGATAGGGGTGGGAGAGGCCATTTCCTCTTGAGAGGAGGAGTGTGAGAAAGGCCAGGGAGAGAGAGTGCGGGGGATGGGGCTGAAAAGGTAAACTGGTCTAGAAGTGAAAGTTTTTGAATGTGAGGATGACTGATACGAATTTTATGCACTTTCAGGAAATTATATTTTCATTAACATTTATCATCAGTTATGCTCAGTCAGTGTTTTTAGGAAATCCGAAAACTATCATTTTTAGGGCTATAGGCTTTTCTTCTTACTCAGGATGGCTCTTTTGATAACCTTTATTTGGGTCAGGATTTCTTACAGGTCTAAGGTCTTGACTTGCCTTGGAATTAAGCACTAATGGAAGAAAACCATCTTTTTAAGGCATTGACTGGTTTCTCTGTTTAGTTTCTTTTTATTTATTTTTTTTTTTTAGAGAGAGAGTGTACTAGCGGGGTAGGGGGGAGGGACAGAGGGAGAGGGAGGGAGAGAATCTTAAGCAGGCTCCATGCCCAGTGAGGAGCCGAACGCTGGGCTAGATCTCAGGACCTCAAGATCATGACCTGAGCAGAAATCAAGAGTCAGAGGCTTAACCGACTGAGCCACCCAGGCACCCCTCTCTGATTAGTTTTGATATGGTTTAAGGTACCATATAGTAATTAATCTGGCACTTTGAACTATGTTAGACTGGTAGATGGTAGACTGCTCACCTTGACATTACTGTTTGCTTCTCTGTAATAAATCCCTAGCTTCCCACAATCAGAAATCAGAAAACTATCATTTTTAGGGCAATAGAGCTCTATCCAGAATACAATACTAAATAGCAGTTTCTCTGAGACAGAAAGTTGCAAGTCTGTACTGAAGGTATGCATCTAGAAGGTAGAAAGTCTGCTTTTCATTTCTTTCTTCCTACATTGAATTTGAGATTCTTCTATATACTTGGTTTCAGAAAGCAATATTAAATGGAAAGCAAAGAAATCAAAATGAAGCTGTTTTGAAGTTGGATGGTTTTGGGCATGGCCTCATCTTAAAACTATTCCCTTTTCCTGTATAGACTGTTGAATCTGAACTGACTTGTTCTGAATTCCAGCAAATTGTGTT
Source organism: Leptonychotes weddellii (assembly GCF_054177405.1). Classification (NCBI taxonomy): domain Eukaryota; kingdom Metazoa; phylum Chordata; class Mammalia; order Carnivora; family Phocidae; genus Leptonychotes; species Leptonychotes weddellii. The sequence continues at coordinate 23,579,699 of NC_138374.1, read as the reverse complement.
CATTTTCCACAACTTGGACTTTGTGTTTTGACTTGTGATAGCTATTTCAGATTGATGCTTTTAAAAATCCTTTTAGATGATAGCCAGAATTCAAAGTGTACTTTCAGAGGCAGAGATGGTTATCCTGGTTTTGTAAGTTTTGAGCCCATTTGAGTATACGTCACCAATATTACTGCAGATGAAAAGTAAACCACATATGTTACTTCTGTTCAGGAAGTATTAATGAAGAAATGCCAACATCTGACTTTGAACCCTGGCTCCTCCACTTCATAACTTTTGACACTGGGCAAGTGACTTTAGCTTGTCTGGAAGCCTCTGCATCCTCATCTTTACAATGAGGATAGTCATATCTTTGAGGGTAGTGAGAGGGTTAAATGAAGGAATCCCTGTGAAGAGCTCAACACAGTGCCTGATACATCATCTCTCAGTAAAAGTAGTTAAACAAAACCCAAACAAACCTGCATTTCATTTAAAACTTGGTGGATGCTTTGTATATTGAGAGTTTCAGTATCACTTTCCCGTTGTAATGTGAATACTATTGTGACTGATGCGCAGTATGCAGATCATGACTGAAAGGTTATTGGAGAGGCAGTAACTAAACAATTTTGAAATCTTTTGTTGTTGTTATGTTAACGCATAATGTTATTGCAATAAAAAAACCGATATATAACTACTGAAAGCAATGTCATTTTTTTTTCATCTGTGTTTTCACCCAGAGATAAAACTACTGTTAGCATTTTGACCTTTTTCCTGCAGTGCACATTTATTTATTTATTTTTAAACACAATTGAGATCATAGTGTTTTATCTTTTTCTCCCCATTTAATGTTATGTCTTAAACTCAACATAATTTTAAATAGCTATACAGAAACGTCCCAGCAAATAAATCAGACCAGATCTTACCTTTTTACTGTCCTTTCTCCATCAAATGATATAACCCAAAATAGGCAACACCATTCTCTGGTAATGAAACACTGAATAATTTGATTCTGCTGTTTTAACTGATATTTACGTGTTCATGATAAGCCAGGAAATCTCTCGCATAATATAAGAAGCTGGTAATATGAAAAGAAAGAACATTTACTTAAACTCAAGGATTTACTTTAATGATTAACTATTTTTTGTAATACTGAAGCTATTTAGTAACTCACTTTGAGCATGTCTTATAAAAAATATTTACATTTTTACAAAGGAAGCATTAATGAAATGTTTTTCTTCCTGTAAAATGGGGAATTTAAAAAAAAGACTATCTGAGAGAGAGCGAGAGAGTGTGAGCATGAGCAGGGTGGGGGAGGGGTAGAGGGAGAGGGAGAAGCAGGCTCCCTGCTGAGCAGGGAACCCCATGCAGGGCTCGATTCCAGGACCCCCAGGATCACGACCTGAGCCAAAGGCAGATGCTTAACCAACTGAGCCACCCAGGTGCCCCCCAAAATGGGGATTTTTACTTTTATTTTTTTTATTGTTATGTTAATCCCCATACATTACATCATTAGTTTTAGATGTAGTGTTCCATGATTCATTGTTTGTGCATAACACCCAGTGCTCCATGCAGAATGTGCCCTCCTCAATACCCATCACCAGGCTAACCCATCCTCCCACCCCCCTCCCCTCTAGAACCCTCAGTTTGTTTTTCAGAGTCAAAATGGGGATTTTTAAAAAAGATTTATTTATTTATTTGGGGGGTGGAGGGGCAGAGGGAGAGTGAGAGAATCCTCAAGCAGATTCCCTGCCAAGTGCTGAGCCAGATGTGGGGCTCGATCCCAGGACCCTGAGATCATGACCTGAGCTGAAATCAAGAGTTGGATGCCCAACCAATTGAGCCACCCAGGGTCCCTAAAGTGGGGAATTTTACATTGTTTTTAGCTCCTGGATTTAATGCAGTATAACAAACTCGCATTTTAATTATAAAATTGAGTGGTAACATTTAAAAATTAAGGTAACCTAGATTATATGAAATTTCTGTTTTAAAGATATTACTCTTTCTTTGCAGTGTTAATCTCTCTAAGAATAGCCAAATCTGTTGTGGTATAGAATAAAGCCTCTGAGAGCCAGTTGAAAATTTTACCAGGTTTAAAAGAAGGCTGTCTAATTATAGTAATGAAAAACAGACTTCTGACTCGAAATAAGCTACTTAAGTTTTATTTTTAAGTAATCTCTGCATCCAGCATGGGGCTCAAACTTACAACCGTGAGATCAAGAGTTGCATGCTCTACTGACTGAGCCAGCCAGGCACCCTGAGCCACTTAGGTTTTAAAAAGTGAAGAAAAATTCCACCTTGGCCATAAAAGAAATGCAAATTAAAACAGCAAGATACTAGTTTTTGCCTACTAATTAGGAAGAAAATTTATAATGGTAAAATTCAGTTGTTGACCTGGGTATGAGATGGGCACTCTCATTGGCTGGTGGGAATTGATACACCCTTTCTGATAAACATTTTTATTTGGGATTCTTGTGATTATTCTAGTCATCTTTCCTGAGGACATGGTCTAACTCAGACATAGAAGTATGTCCAGAGACATTTATCAAAGTATTATTCATACCAGAAAAGGATTGGAAATTCAAATGTCCCACAAGATACAGCCAAGTGGCAAAATATTATATAGCTATTAAAATGATGCTTCCAAAGCATAATCAACATGGGAAAATTCTCACAATATGATGTATGTTATATATTACAGTATTTTTTTAAGATTTTACTTATTTGAGAGTGAGAGAGAGAGAGAAGGAGAGAGAGAGGCAGCACAAGGGGGGGAGGGGCAGAGAGAGAGGGAGAAGCAGACTCCCCATTGAGCAGGGAGCCTGAAGCAGGGCTTGATCCCAGGATCCTGAGATCATGACCCAAGCCGAAGGCAGATGCCTAACTGACTGAGCCACCCGGGCTCCCCTATATATTATAGTATTATACCAATTTTTAAGTAATGAATATATTTGCTTATAAAAACTTTTTTCAAAGACTGGAAAGAAACAAAAAAGATGTTTTCATAGATTTTCCCAAAATTTCCTAATGGGCTTTTTATTCTGTCATCAGAAAGGGTGAATAAACATTAGTATAAAATAATGATTTTGAACAAATGGCCTTAAGTGGTTCATTTCAGATAGAGTTTTGCTATATGGATCACAACACATTATACTTTAGATATAGAAATTATTTGGTAGGATTTTTTTTAAATAATGTTTTATTTATTTATTCATGAGAGTCAGAGAGAGAGAGGGAGAGGCAGAGGGAGGGGGAGAAGCAGGCTCCCCCACCTAGCAGGGAGCCCGATGCAGGACTCGATCCCAGGACCCTGGGATCATGACCTGAGCTGAAGGCAGACGCTTAACCATCTGAGGCACCCAGGTGCCCCTATTTGGTAGGATTTTATAATTAATGTTTACCTTTACCTTGAAGCCATTCTTAAAAAACTAAAATATTTCAAGCAGGTAAATTTTTCACATTTAGATGGGCAAAACAAAATCCTAAGAGTTTGTACCAGAAATTAAATGGCAAATCAGTTTAAGTGAACTCTGAACTTATTTGATGAGAACCTTGGCACAATTCCATAATTTCTATGGAAATACTTCTACATTGTTTAGTAAATGATATAAGTAAGTAAAATGGGAAGAGGACTAAGTAATTCCAAAAGGGGAAACCTTTTTAAAATGGAAAAAAAACCCTCCCTGTGTTTGATTCCCCCCCCATTACCACCACCCCCTTTCCTTGGCCTAACTGGAATGCACAATGTTAAGTGATCCTTTCCCTTTGACTAACTCTCTTGGTAAAAATTCAGATAGCCATCTAGTGGAAAGAAGACTCTTTAAGAATGACTTTCCTCTAGACATCCAATATCATGTTTGTTCAGTTGGCTTGTCCAAACAATTTTTCTGTGTTTTCACCAGAGTAGGATCAACTTAGCATGAAGATTAAAGCTGTTCTCCATCTGCTTTATCTGCCGTTCTTAATTAGAACCTGATGACAGAAATCACCTTTGATTCAAGGCTGATTGTTCCCTGAGAATCTTATTATTATTGTAGGAATCTTTTCTTTTATTAACCACGCTGATTCTGAGCATCTATGTGACAGACATATAGAAAAAATAATAATTTTCTTCGTTTAAACATTTATTCAGCATGCCGCGGGCATATTAAAGCTGTTTAAAGTCTCGTAGAGAAGATAAAACATGCACAGAAATCATTTTAATACACATATAAGTGCTTAAAGAGACAGACACAAAGTGTATGGATGCTCAAAGGAAGCAATTATTTCTGGTGATGGACTCGTTTTCTGAGCTTTCTTTTAGAAATGAAAGAATGAACCATTGTTTATAGGCTTTATTCAACTTTAGGATAAATGGACGAAGAGTGTCTTAATGTCTTAATGTTAATTTTTTAAAAAGTATAGTACACATATTTATTGAGCCTGTCCTCAAGGAGATTGCAGTTTGCCAAAGTGTAAGGAAATGTAATTTCTGCATAAAATAAAGTAATATTAAAAGTTAGAAAGATATTCACTTAATTGGGCTATATAGATGTTCTTTTTGTTTTTAAACAGTATGAAGGTTCCTCAAAAAGTTGAAAATAGAGCTACCTTACGACCCAGCAATTGCACTACTGGGTATATAGATGTTCTTTTTTTTTTTTTTTTCAGTTGCTAGTTTTTTTTTTTTTTAAAGATTTTATTTATTTATTTGAGAGAGAGAGAATGAGAGACAGAGAGCACGAGAGGGAAGAGGGAGAAGCAGACCCCCTGCTGAGCAGGGAGCCTGATGCGGGACTCGATCCCGGGACTCCAGGATCATGACCTGAGCCAAAGGCAGTCGCTTAACCAACTGAGCCACCCAGGCGCCCCGGGTATATAGATGTTCTTAATGGAGAAATAGTGTTGGTGTCAGATGGCCTGTAATTAATTAACAGGCAGTTAGAGCTAGTTAACTAGACAGACTGCCCAACCTAGGGAGGGGCCGTGATACAGCAGGAAAACATGAGCTTGGTCTGCTGCTTGCCAGCTCTGGGCCTTGTTAAGTTTTACTTCGCTTTTCTGTTCCTCAGTCTGCGCATCTTTAAAACACCTCAGAGGATTCTGGCGAGGAGGAAATGAGATCTTCTAGGTAAAGCACCTGACACATAGGCAGCCCTGCACGAATAAGTTTTCTGTCACTGCCCCTGCCCCCAGCACGGTCTGGGCTTGTTTGGAGGGTCAGCCATTTAAGGGTAAAAAGTTATAAATGCTCTCAGTTTTCTTATTTTTTTTTTTCCTCTTGAAAGTGAACCCCTTACTCTCACATTGGGATGGTTTATATTTATTTAATAAAACCACAGATGTTGAATACCAGAGGGCTTATACTTAATAAGACCATAGATGTTTAACATAGATGTCTTATTATTTGCAAGTCTGAGTCAAAAGACAAGTGGCAAATCCGTTTTTCCCTAGCTGCAGACGCCTCTGTCCCAAGGGTGTGTACTCAGTTCAGGCAGTTTTTGTAGTTAATACTTGGTGTTTCCCTCAAAATGGAACTATTAAAATCTCAGTGATTTCTTCATTGAAGATTACCAGTAGATAGATGGCTCTTAATCCCCCATAGCGTCCGCTTCAGTGTTTTAAAGTTTGTTTTTCTGAAGTCTTGAGTCAGCTTTTCTTATCCTTATCAGTGTTTGGCCTTTATGTACCCTATCTCTGTGAATCATTTTGGGGAGGGTTAAATTCCAGCTGACGCAGATTGTGATTTCAAAAAGAAATTGCATTGTTTTACCTTCTTTGAAAATAAGAGTGAATAATATTCAGAAGTCACTTGTTTGAGAAATAAAAGACCCCCAAAGTCCGGCATTTGAGAAGTTTTAGAGTTGCTAGAACTGTGTAAGCATCGAGGTCTGTTGCCTGTGACCAATACGAACACATCTTAAAAGGTAGCCTTTATCACAGCTGAGGATCTTCATCTCAACCAGGATTTTACCAGAGAGGCTTTCAGAGATGGTATTCCCTCCAGTTTGGGAACCTTATGCTGGTTGAAATTTGGCTTTGGTTGAGGTAGATGGAACCATATTTTCTGTCTCATTAAGATCCACGGTCTTTCCTACTTGCGGATTTCATACTTGGTTGTCAAAAGTTTGCTTGTGTTCAGCACTGAAATGTCCTTTGTGATTTCTGCATTTGCTTGATTAAATCGGAAAAATCTGGAATGAATAAACCCGAAATGTCTTCTGAAAAATTAGAAGGGATTTAGATCATGGTTTATGGGAGCAGGGGGTGGGAGATGGGGTCGTATAAGTTTTAAGGATAGAGAATTTTGCCATTCTTCATGCCAGTTAGAAGAGGCTTGTGTTTGACAGTGCCCAACCCCGCAGATTTTGTAACTCCGTATTACGAAGAGTCAGTGCCTGCTGTATATAGGGTGTAATAAAGAATAGTTCTTTCCTCAAGGAATTTATCACAGAATTAAGAGGTTAGGACAGAAGAAGCTAAAAAGTGCTGGAGAAATTCAAAGGAAGGAGGGATCTCTGTGGGAGTGAAGATGGGATGGAGAAGTTTCCAGAAAGAGGTACTCAGTCAAGGAGGCCTTCTAGGAGTGTCCGGAGCGAAGGCATGGAACGGGGAAGCACCTGGGCAAGTGGAGTTGTGAGCAGACTGATGGGTCCAGTAAGCTATCTGGGCTCTCCCTGCCCCTCCCTCCTCTAAATTAGTTTATGGTATAGTTTACGTACCATAAAATCTGCCCATCTTAAGTGTACAGATCAATGGTTTTTAAAGTAAATTTATGTAGTTGTGCCACCACCACCCGATCTAGCTATAGGGGGCATTTGCTTTCTTCCCCAAAGTTCCCTTCTGCTGAGTCAGTCAGTCCCTGCTTTTGCCTCTAGCCCCAGGCAACCCCTGATCTGCTTTCTGTCTCTATGATTTGCCTTTTCATGTAAGTGGAATCACATAATGTGATCCTGTGGTGTATACTAAGAAATATATATTTGGTTTTTGTCCCTCTGTCTGGCATGGAGCTCCTAAAACCCTCGGAATTTCCTAAGTGATGAGAGCGACAGAGGTGTCTCGATATTCATAACAAACCCCTTTCTACCACACCTGAGTTTATGTTGTTAATGAGGTGACTTTTGGAAAGCACTTAAGGACGGGGGTTGGTTGCTAGGGGGACCAACCATGTGATTGGAGGGTTGGAATTTTCAGTCCCACCCCTTGATCTTCCTCTAGGAAGGGGAGACGGGTTGGAGATTGAGTTTACTCAGTGGTTTCCAATGATTTAATCAATCATGCCTATGTAATGAGGCCTCCATAAAAACCCCAAAGAGCTGGGTTGGGAGAGCTTCCAGGTTGGTGAACCTGAATGTGTCTGCTTGCTGCTGTGCTGGGCTCCAGACTCTGCTGGGACGGAAGCTCCTTTCTTCAGGCCTTCACCCTGTGTGCTTCTTCGTCAGGCTGTTGATTCGTCTCCTTTCATAGTTTTGGTAATAAACTGGTAATCTAGTGAGTACACTGCTTTTTTGAGTTCTGGGAGCCGCTTTAGCAAGTTAATTGAACCCAAGGAGGCGGGGTGGTAGGAACCTCTGATTTATAGCCACTTGGTTAGAAGCACAGATAACAACCTGGACTTGTGATTGGCATCTGAAATGGGGGGGCAGTCTTGTGGGATTGAGCCCTTAACTTGAGCAATCAAATGCTCTCTCTGGAGAGATAATGGCAGGATGCGTAGGACTCCCAGCTGGTGTCCGAAAATCGGTGGGGTGGGGGGCAGGGGACCACATATTAAGAGTTGAGCGTAGAATATCATATAATACATAGGTTTTTATGCGTGGCTTCCTTAGCCTAATGTTTTTGAGGCTCAGCCGTGTTGTTGTATATGGTATCAGTAGTTGGTTCCTTTTTGTTTGTTTTGTTTTAAAGATTTTATTAAGTAATCTCTACACCCGAACACTCGAATTTACAACCCTCAGATTAAGAGTCGCACGCTCTAACCAACTGAGCCAGCCAGGCACCTCTCTTCCGTTTTTTTATTAATTGTATTTTTTTTTTAAGATTTTATTTATTTATTTGACAGAGATTGCGAGAGCAGGAACACAAGCAGGGGGAGTGGGAGAGGGAGAGGCAGGCTTCCCGCGGAGCAGAGAGCCTGACGTGGGGCTCGATCCCAGGACCCTGGGGTCATGACCTGAGCCGAAGGCAGCCGCTCAACGACTGAGCCACCCAGGCGCCCCTGATTAATTGTATTCTATTGTATGGATAAACCACATCGTTTATCTGTTTTCTAGTTGATGGTGTATTGATATTGCTTCCAGGTTTGGGGCTATTGTGAATAATAGTTTTTTTTGTTTTTTTTTTAAAGATTTTATTTATTTGACAGAGAGACACAGCGAGAGAGGGAACACAAGCAGAGGGAGTGGGAGAGGGAGAAGCAGGCTTCCCGCCGAGCAGGGAGCCCCATGCGGGGCTCGATCCCAGGACCCTGGGATCATGACCCGAGCCGAAGGCAGACGCCCAATGACTGAGCCACCCAGGCGCCCCATATTGTGAATAATAGTTTTATGAACATTTGCACAAATGTCTTTATGTGGACATATGGTTTCACTTCTCTTGGGTAGGTACCTGGCAGTGAAATTGCTGAGTCATATAGTAAGTATTTATTTAACTTAAAAAAAAAAAAAAATTCACTCGTCCCCTACCCCCATCCACCTTCTTCTGTCGACCACCAGTTTGGTCTCTATATTTAAGAGTCTGTTTTGTGTTTGTTTATATTTAACTTTTTAAGACCCTGCCAAACTGTTCTTCAAAGTGGCTATACCAGCTTATAAACCAGTAGTTTTTGACAGTTCTGGTTTTTCCCTATCTTCGACACTTGGTATCGCTGGGTTTGCATTCAGACCGTTCTGGTGGGAGTGTAGTGATCTCTTACTGTGGTTTTAATTTGCATTTCTCTCAAGACTAGGGATCCCTTTTAGTACTGTAAATTTTATCATCTATTTGAGAGAAAGCTGCTTTTAAAACAGTGGCAGTTTGTACCGTCACTAAATGCATATTTTTAAAGCTCATGAAAGAATTTTTGCACATTACGAATCCAGACATTATTTATGAGAGCTTCCCTGTTTTCTGCTCTGAGATTTGTAAAAGTATTACTGGGAGCTTTTTGCCTGTGGCCTGCCACCTGCTTCTGCAGGCCTGCAGACTGAAGGTTTTTGGTGTTTTGTTTTTTTTCATTTTTAAATAGTTAAAATGCTGTTTTTGTGACTTGTGAAAGTGACAAGAAATTCAAATTTCAGTGTCCTAAATAGATTTTGATTGGAACACAGCCACGCTTAGTCGTTTACATAGGACCGATGGCGGCTTCGGCTCTCTACTGGCGGGAGTTGCCTAGTGAGACACTGTGTGACCAGCAAAGCCTGAAATAGTTGCTCTGTCTGGTCCTGTATCGAAAATGTTTGCTGGTTCCTGCTCTAATTTCTCTCTCCCCTATTCCAGGTGTTGCCTAGTCTGAGAAAAGATTTTACTACTGACGTGCCCATTTAGTTCAGTTACTGCATTGGTTCTCCAGTTTGCTGTTGCTGGAAAGCCCAAGTCCATTTGCAGACAGTTTCCTGGGAAGGGAGGAGACTGAAATGCAGAAGCGCTCCCTCCTGGCTGGCCGCTCTCCTGAGAAGGGCTCAGTTAGTCTCTGGGACCTTGTAGGAGAGGCTCCCAAAGACCGAGGGGGGCGGGGGGAGAGGAGCGGGGATGCCGAAAGGGAATGGAACTTCTGGAAATGAAGGTGCCATGCTCACGGTTTGTACGGAGTCTGGAAAGTGATGATGTGCAACTGATGCTTTTAATTTACTGAGAAATTTTAAAGAATGTGCTCCTTGTAAAAACTAAAACAGTGGAGAGGTGTATACCGGAAGAGTTAAGTCTCTCGGTCACCCACCCCTCATCATCCTCTGACTGGCCATCACTGGTCAGAACCTGGTCTATTTACTTTTAGACCCTTTTTGGTACAGATAGAAGTATATAAAATTAAAAAATTTCTTTTTAATTTTGGTGCGGTTTATGATGGACCTTTTCCCTCATGGATACATATCGATTCGCCTTATTTTAGCAGCTGCATAGCATTCCTTGTATGAGTCAACCATAACTTTGGGTGAGTTTTTAGGTTCTTGCATGTATAATAATGCTCCTAGGCTTTAGCCTCATCGACACTGATGATTATTCATCTTTTAGCATTTTTACCTACTTGATAAGTGATAGCTCATTGTTACAATTTGCACTTTAGTGAAACTGAACATTTTTCTTATTAGCAATTTGTACTTTTATGAATTGCTTATTGCTTTGCTCAGATTTTTTCTTTTGGGTTGTTTATCTGATTAACCAGAGGTCCCTATATATTCTAGATGTTAACAAGTTATTTCTTTTTTTTTTTTTTTTAAAGATTTTTACTTATTTATTTGAGAGAGAGAGAATGAGAGACAGAGCATGAGAAGGAGGAAGGTCAGAGGGAGAAGCAGACTCCCTGCTGAGCAGGGAGCCCGATGTGGGACTTGATCCCGGGACTCCAGGACCATGACCTGAGCCGAAGGCAGTCGCTTAACCAACTGAGCCACCCAGGCGCCCACAAGTTATCATTTCTTACATTTATGGTGGAGTTTTTTCTTACAGAAGTTTTATATTTTCATCTTGTCCAATCTGCCAAGCATTTATAGCTTTTTAGTTTGGAGTTACCCTTAGAAAAAGTTTCTGTGCTATAATATTTTAAATGTAACTCTCTTTGAGTGATTCCTACCCGGAGGTGCATCAGAATAATTTAGGGAATATTTTTTCAGTACTGATGCTGTGGTGTCCGACTAAGGTAGATCAGGTGTGGGGGGTCCAATTCTGTGTTTTGTTTTGAGGAGAGAAGAGGAAGCTCCTGATGAAATCCTGTTTAAAAATCATAGTTTGCGGGGCGCCTGGGTGGCTCAGATGGTTAAGCGTCTGCCTTCGGCTCAGGTCATGATCCCAGGGTCCTGGGATCGAGTCCCACATCGGGCTCCTAACTCAGCAAGGAGTCTGCTTCTTCCTCTCCCTCTCCCACTGCTCATGCTCTCTCTCTCTCTCTGTATCTCTGTGTCTCAAATGAATAAATAAAATCTTTAAAAAAAAAAAAATAGTTTGCAAAGCAGACTTGTTTTTAATTTTTTTTTTAAAGTAGGTTCCACACCAACATGGAGCACAGTGTGGGGCTTGAACTCACAACCCTGAGGTCAAGACTGAGCTGAGATCAAGAGTCAGACGCTTAACTGACTGAGCCACCCAGGCGCCCCTTTAATTTTTTTGAGAGAATGAACGGAGTGGTGGTAGTTGGTTATTTTCACCCTCATTCATTGAATTCCTATGATTGGTCTGGAGAATTAGTAAGAAGAGATTTCATGCATTTGATAAGGAAAACTGCCATATCTAATACTCTGAAAATAACCAAATTATTTTGCTCTTGAGCCAATTGTGTTAAAACAAAAAACGACTGACTGTATTTCATTGATGATAAAAACACATTTTTCGGGGCTCCTGGGTGGCTCAGTCGTTAAGTGTCTGCCTTTGGCTCAGGTCATGATCCCAGGGTCCTGGGA